>NC_090212.1:15385238-15700238 GCF_033026475.1 Channa argus
TTTTACAATCAACTAGCCCAAACCACGCTCAGGCCTCACTCTAACGTCCCTTTCATTTTCACAAAGGAATGTGAGACAGCTGAAGTCAACAGCTTCTACTTGACTTTGACACGTTTCTGGCAGAGGACGATACTGTTTTTCTGTGTGTGCAATAACAAGTGTTATTAAAAAAAGTTCAAGGAGCATCTCAAACATGTCAAGGAGGAGACGACGACAACTGTTCTCATTCACTCAAGGTGACCTTGTATCCACGGCAACAAAAGTCTTTGATCCTGTCTTTGATCTTTCTTTGATCCTGTGCTTTTATTCATTGTCAATTATCAATAAAAATTAATTTTGCATCAATGACTGTTTCCTTGTCATTAATAACCCAGAGTTGAAACAACTAGTTCACTTAACCTTTGATAATATGAATAATAATCGCAAAACTATTTTCTGATTTATCAAATAGAAGTAATTTCAGTGTTTGGTCTTATATGGCAGTAAACTGGATTGGTATTGGATTATGTGAGACCTTTTTGACGTTATAGGACTATATCTATCTATAATCTATTTTGCCATTTGAAGCAGTTCCCATTGTAGCCACTTGTTCCCTTTTTTTGTGCAGTGGTCATTAGCAGCTTGGTTTTGTTTTTTTTTATAAACTGTCCACCACGAACACACTACTTTACCCAGACGTGTGTCAAAGGAAACAAGCCAGTTCCTTTCAGTATGCTCTATGTTGGCAACAAGAAGCTTCAAAATTCTAAATAATAATAAAAGAAAATAGAAAAAGAAACTAAGTCAGGATAAAAATGTATAAATAAGGCTTAAAAATGCTCAAAAAGGTGGGGACGTTGAGAAATCCACTACACTGATGAGACCTATAAAGATGTATTTTACATTGCAGATATCAATGATTGAGCAATTGTTCAGTTTACTCTCAAATGTAAATATGAGGAAATACGACGTTCGACATTCACAAAACTGAAGTGAAAAATTATTTGCGGATACACGTTATAACACTGAGCTAATGAGTGACGCAAATGAAGAGAAAGAAATTACTGGAAAACAAAAACCTCAACAGTAAGTCTAAGGTTTTACATTCCATTTACTCTAGAGCCGATCGGAGCATATAAAAGAAACCAAAGCTATCAGAGTCATAAAAGTACAGTGATGGGTGAAACTCTCCCAGTGACCTCTGTGCAGTTGATAAGTAACTGCTGGAGTCGCGCTTTCTAACAGGCAGCCAGAAATGTTAGAAAAGCTTTTCTAAACCACCCTTAAAACTGACACAACACTTTGCTGAAACAAATTGTTCAGCTTTGTGACCTACAGTAAACCCTAAATGACAGGAAACAGACGGCTTTTCTCAAGGGTCTTGACTTAGCAGCTCCTTTAAAGTCAAACTAAGCTCGTGTCCAGAAAATCTAAAACAAATGACTTGTACTTTTCCAGCAATTTTTATGCTAATCTATTTCAACATTACTTCTTTCCCTGTTTTTTTTTTTTTTTAATGCACCCACCTCCAGTCTTATCGCCCCATTCAATGGGCGTTATCAGTTGTCATCACTCCCATAATTATAGGTCAGCGGCCACAGTAGCTACCCGGTCAGAAGGTCCACATCATATGGACTTTGAGCAACATTCAGACAGTTAATCTATTTTTATCCAAACACTGATATTTACTTAAACCTAACCAAGTTGTTTGTGCCCAAATTTTCTATGCTCTACATTTATTAAGATCGTGATAAAGGGCTAAGCCAATCAGGAGGCTGTGTAAGGCCCTACTAACCCACATCCATGTGGTAACGGGCACAAGAAATAGTCCAACTCATAACCACATAAAGTCCCACTTACAGCTTTTGTAAGAATTTACGTGGATATAACATTATTCAGTAACGTGCAAGAACTCGGCTAAGAGCCATTTCTCCTGCTTTCAGTCTTGGTGCTAAGCTGTTTGTAGCTTCCTATTTAGCAGAGTTGTGACAGTGGTGTCAATCTTTTTATCTTTGCAGGAAAGTAAACAGACTTATTTTAAAATTCAAACTCTTCAAACAGAACACATCAAACAAGAGCAATATCCCCTCGCAAATACTCCTTTTGCCTTGTAACTTTTGTGTGTAATCCAGACAAAAAAAATAAGTGTTTTTTAAGCACCGGCCTGTTCTTAAAAAAAATAAAGTTAATTTAACATTCACAAGAACCTGACAAAAATCCAAACAATAACTGGAGCCAGAGGTGTGTGTGTCTCTTGTATCTGGTGTGTACAGTGGTAAAAAAAAAATAATGGCAGGATGGAGGTTTGAATGCAGAACGGAAGACAAAGAAATAAAAACACTGAACAGCTTCAGAGATCAGTTACAATCTGAACACTAAGCACATTCCTACCACATCTCACACACACACACACACACACACACACACACACACACACACACCTTATCTGACATTTAGTTGATGTTTGTTGGATATTTGTTAAAGCTCCACTTAGTGTTTTGACAAGTTAGAAGTGAATAAAACAAACTTAATCTTCAGCTAATGACATTGTCATCATCAATGCATCTTTAGTCTAAACCTTAAATAAAAAAACACTCCTATGACATCGGAAACAATTAATGGCAAACCGTTTGAAATATAGTTCCACTTCTAATGCCATGTGAGTTGTTCCAGCTGACAAAGATCACACTTTCACACCCCTGACAGTGCGATGACAAGAGCCACAAGCACCAAGCTTAGTCAGCCAAAGACTCTGTAAACAGAAAAATTTTTGATTTATCATCGCATTAAATTATGCAACATTTTTTTATTTCACAACCTTAGCCTTTGATGCAGAACAATTACTTGGTTATAATTCTGCATGACTGCAAAAATCATTCTTCATCTTCAGGCAGCCTTATTCCTTTAACCAAGACAGTTACTGAGTATTTATAGTGACCTTGGTAGGTTGCGCACATCCTGTGCAGAAGGAGTTGACCGTTAGAATTCCTTCCATCAAATGGATGCACCCACACATGTGCACACGCGCACACACACACACAGTAACCTTCAGTATTCTCCTGCTGTCTTTACTGTTATCCCACTGCTGGAAAGGTCTAGTTGTGACCCCATTTTTCAGCCTTAAGACAGGAAATAAACCTTGCCCTCAACCTCCCGGGTTTCTATCGTCCCAGCTACAACGTCCGTCAGCCTTGTGGTGCTGGAAACACAAGCAGCTGGAAGATCTCGGTTTGTTAATGGCTTTGTGTCTTGAAAGAGCAGAGCAAGTCACAACAAGCTGCTTTGTTCCTTGGATGATGCTCACACATACACAGGGAGCCCACCCTACACACACCTGATCTACAGCTTCTAAAACAGGATTTTAACTGTCACACAGAGAGATTCATTGCCAATCATCTTTGCTCTTCTTCCTGAACTTATGTTAAAACAGAAAAGAGAAAGGGGCCCCACGGTGCAAGAACAAAAGTAGGAATGTATTCACAGCCTGGGAATGATTCAGAGACAGCTGGAAATGCACACACAGCTTTATGATTATTTATGCACAACAAATTCAACCAATGGGCAGGTTTAAAAAAAAAAAAAAAAAAAAAAAAAAAAACACACCTATGGAATGACAGTGAATACGTCATGTCTCAGCACATCAACCCTGACAGCCTCAGAGCAAGATAAGACTGCATGTGTCCTATTGTAACCTAATTGATTTCAGTGACAGACGCGGACCAACAACAGCCTCAGCAGAAGTCGTACTCAGTGTTGGGAAAGACTCTCGTGTGTTTGAACACGACAGAAAGCTGTGGTGACCTGTTTAATTGTTTAATTGTACCGCAGATTTAACAGCTACAGCGTCCAGCCAAGCCTGAAAGTGGGCTGGACGTGTAAATGCAGATATTGCATTTTTAAGTAGTCATTAGATATAAACTTCATCTCATTTTGCAGAAAGCTCCGCGGAGGTGGATTGTGTGACAGATCTAGAAATCCCGTGTGAGTGTTGGGCAATCCTGCGTGTCACGGTGCAAACTTGTAAAGGGTGGTTTTTAAAATAACTCTAAAGTCACATTTTCCTATTCTTTTCTACAAAATCATGTTACCACACAGTGGACGAACTGAAACCGTATTTTTCAGCCATAAGGTCTGGAGAAGTTTTTAAAAAAAATAAACATTAAAAGGAGAGGGGGGGGCGACTCACCAACAAAGACGCACAGAATATCCGCCGCAATTAGCAGCAACTTCTTTCGTTGCTCTGGCATGTTTCCTTCGTGCCGCTGCGCTTTCATAAATAAATGGGCTTTCCAACAAGCATAGGGCAGGGAAATAATCAAAGGGTGCAAGTCTGAAAAAAGTACAGTCAGGACAACTCGAGCGTGTTCTTCCGGCTCCGCTCCTGCGTGTACCTGTTGGTCTATCCTGCGCTGTCTCAGGTGAGCAGCGGAGAACGCAGAGCCGTCGTCTTGCCTTTATTACGCACGAGGAAGGGGGCGGAGGGGGGGGGGTGGGCAAAACCGCCGGTCAGATAGGTTCTCCGAATTCTTGTTCGCAAATTGGAAAGAAATTTCCTTTTTTGTATGTCCAGTTCCAATCTGACCAAATCCAACCAGAGTAATGAGAATGTCCGGATTTCTACCACGTGGTCAGGTTGTAGATAAAAGCCAGACACGCCCCATGTGAGCGCAAATACTCCACCACCTATTGTATCTGCGTAAATGGATCCCAGACTTTAGATTTTAAATGGCCTTAGCAACCAATAACCGCCACTTAGGTTCCTTGGAGAAGATTTATACTCACAGTATAATAATAACATATAAATACTGTAGGTTACTGTTAGGATCTCTGTCCAAATAGGTTCACTCCTGTTGATCCGCTGGGGACAATTGTGAAAATGATCAATAGTGTGATTCCTTCAAATCAGTTGGAATGAAACCCTATAGTTTCTTCATTGTGTGTGACAGTGAGACCCCTGCTGTTACATTTCCACACATTTTCCATTATTAATATAGGCAGTTGTAAAAGTTCCATTACAAAATTCTTAAAATAGTGTAGCAGCTTAAACCATAAATTCACAAAATTATTACATTTTAAATACTGTGTGAACACTCATATCCACACATAATTTCAGTTAGAGATCTCTGTCTAGTTACACCCCTGTTGATCAGCAGGGGGAAAATTTAAAAATAATCCTGTGTGATTCCTTCAGATGGAAGATTCCACGTCAACAAATAAGCAAATTAAACCACGACATCATTAAATCATCTGAATTGTTATTTCATATAGATAAAAGCACTGTAGTTTAGGACAGAGCAAAACAGTCAACTGTAACTGACATTTTTTGGATGGTCACATAACGCCTTTCAACAATTTGTTTTTTATGTCGGTGAAATAAGTTATGAGTCTGGAGACTTAAGTCATCACAAGTGGTTTTAATTCTGAATCTAAGTGCAGTTTAATGCTCAAACACACAGTTAAAAGCACTGTAATAATTGTGGCTCACTTTCAGGCAGATTTCTAGTTAGCAGCATTTTAGCTACAAAACAGGTGGAGGGCTGAGGTATGTGGCTTTCCAAGGCAACACAACAACAAGTAAATAAGGCCAAGAAGTCAAAAGTCACAAGTGTTTGCTTGCAGTGTGGATATACTTACATGAAATTTTAAGTCAGTTTTATATATTTTGTTTGTATTTTTCAGCAATATTTGTATAAAACTATAAGGACAAATACAGGTCACTAAATAACGTAATTAAAAAAATACAGGCATCTCAAATGTCAGTCCATTTAGTATTTACAGGAGAAATGGTTACAGCCAGCATTTATTTATGTTCTTCAGCATTTTAGGGCAAATATACATCATGCAATAACTGTGTAGACAAAGTCAAGAACACAATTAAACCTTCATACTGGATCAAAGACATGTTAAAATTGATTGCATCAGTTACAAACAAAAGCATTTATCTTCCCTCTATCTTTACCTATTATTTGGAAATGAAACTTAATGGATGTTTTTACTGGAGTAGGTTGACATTATGGTAAACAGGCTCACGTTCTGCTTTTCTTACTGAGAGAGGAGATTGCTGCAACTGTCACATCTGTATGGTAAATATATGTGGCTATCACCAGCAGTTAGTGCATCATAAAAATTAAACACAGCTATCCAGGATTTGTCTGGAAGTAAGTGCATGCGCGCTGTTATAATCTTGTGCCAATTATTTAAAGAACTTTGACATAACACGTTCATTAACCTTCGGTTTGGCTTGGATTTTTGCAGGGTCTCCCTTGTCACTGGTCTGTAAGTACAAGCACGGTCAATGTAGTCCTGCCATTATTGTACATGATTATTGAATTGAAAATCACAGTGCCCTCTAACCAGCTGTTTGTGCAGGCCTGACCTTACTAGGTAAAATGCCTTGAGGATTTTGTTGTGATTTACTGCTACATAAATAAAATTGAATTGGAATTTGGTTTTGATAGAACTAGGCTTTATGCTGAGATAAACTAACCAGGTGCTGGGTCTAGCTCCGTATTTGCTTCTTCTCATCTCACTCACAACAGGAGCAAACAGTTCTTTTTACTCGGATTAAGATCAAAAAATGCCAACCCTCTAAACCAGTTTACTCTAAAATAGTATAAAGTATTAAATGAAAACGTGTATATATTGAGAAATAATGCTATAGAAATAATTCATTTTGAATCAAAGCTGTGAAAAAAAATAATGGCGCAATGTAATGTAATGCAATGTCTCATGAGTCAGTGGGTGTGTATATTCTTAGATATTTTTTAAAAACACAAATAAATGCAGTCTATCACTGGCATGAAACTAAATAGCAGCGGAGATATAAGAATCATAATCCACAGAGGAGAATGTGAAATCCCCTAAAACAGGGGGAAGAAAAGTTACAAATTTAAAATTGTCAGGTGAAGCATTAGGGTAAGTGAAGGTGTTAAAGTTGCTTTGAGGAGTAGAGTGATGAGTCGCTGAACTGACCTCAGCTAGATGAGTTTGTAAGATAGTAGGCTGGGAGACACTGCCCTTGTCAGAGAAAGAGACAGGGATTTGCTGTTGCTTCAGGAAAAGACCAAAGGTTTTCATTTCATCTGCTGGAGAAGGTGAAGCGTCTAATCTTGTTGTGGTCTTGCCCTCATGTGTATCTTTCTCCCGATCTAATTGCAGCTTAACGTCTTCAGGCCTGACTGTGTGGCAACAAGAGGAGGACGGGTTGGGTGTAGGAGGATTTTCCAGAGTCTGACACACAATCACTTTGGAATAGACGGAGGAGGACAGATCCACATGAGAGTTTGTCTTGGCTTTAGTCAGGCATCTAATGAGCTTCTCTGTTATTTGGGTATTTTGAAGAGTGTTAGAATCTGAAAGTGAGAGTGGAGAGTGCTGGCAAGTGGAATATGTTTTGAAGTTACAGACGTGAGAGCCGATGTCCTCATCCAAGTCACTGTTCTGCGGCTCACTTTCACCAAGAATAGAAACTTGGGAGTATTGGACTTCAGGCTCCTGTAGATAAACTGGATGCTTCATACTCTGGAGTGAAAATAAAACCAAAGCCAGATAATGACATTGAATGATTAGTTTGTGACATATTTAAAGAAAAATTTCAGTATATACATATTTGTTGTTTTTTTTTATGCAAATTCAGTGGCCTATATTTTCATGGCGAATAATAAACCCATTCATTTATTTAAGTGTACAAGTATCTTCTTCAATTTTGGCCATTACTAATGGCCCTCAGATGTTTACATGTTAAGTCATAAAGAATTTAATGAAGTCCCAAACTTGCTACTACCTGTGCTGCATACAGGTGGATTATATTACTTTTGCTGTCATCTACATGTTGCTAGGTTAACTTTGTGCAACATACTGTACATAGCCAAGGATTTGTAGAAATCCACTTATACAGAGATTGCCTGTTGTCCATCATGTGTTCCAAGACTTTAACCATTTAAAATTGTGATACCCAAAAACCATGCACCATGGTTTCAGGGTTGAAAACTCAGGTGATGCCTTGTGGAGGTACAAAAGCAGCAAAAGGCCAGAAGCTCTAGATTTATCCGGACGGAGCACTTTCTCACTGCTTGTCATAACTGACGAATCGAACCAACCTTAAAGCTACAGCATGCAACTTTTTAAATGTTGTTTTACAAGAGAGGTGCTGCACAAACATATCTTAATGTGGACAGGAGCTGCCGAAGCATCTTGTGACCACGACGTATTGAACGGTACTTGTAGCAGCAGTACAAAGGGACATTCACTTGCCAGGATTTTGAATGAGGCTCACCCCACTATCCAAACAGTGCATTTCTGCTTGATTCATAAATGTTCTCGTGCTCACGACAACTACCTGAAGCGCTGGGCAGAGCAGGGACAGGGAGGGTTGGGAGGAGCAGAGTAGGTTCAGTTGGAGCTGGAGGCTTAAGTTGCAAAGTTTTTCTTATATTTCAGTAACTAGCGTAAAACTATGTTCTCATTATACAACTGTGTATATCTGTTCAGAATATGTGCACTTTCATTATAGCTTGTTCAGAAGAAGTTTTCTAGCTTCCTACTGCTTTAGTGCTACACAGAGCGTTAGTGTTAGTGACTATATTTTCTTATTGTCAAAAAATAAAAAAATTCCCAAACCCATAATGTGGGTTTCGCAGTAGCTTTTAGCTTTTTGATGACCCTGAAGATCACTGGTTTCAGCATATTTCCCCTAAACAAAATTTGTAGTGCATTTTGTATGGGACTAAAATCATACACAGATTAGCTGCTCCAGTTCCTCTGATTACAAAAGCAGGGTGATGTCTGCCCCATCACCCCATAATAAAAACATACTGAATATTTCCAGACTCCATGAGGTTGAAGGCAATTGGCAAAAGGGTTCAGGTTACCTCCAAAGTGGTTTTTGGGGTCCAGTACGCCAGACTGCTGTGGGAAGGATCAGGAAGATCTCGACACAGCCTCAGTTTCACACTAAAAAGGTTATTGTTAGTATAAACGTTGCAGAATGAGAAGAAAATGCATGTTATAAAATCACTGACTCGTTCCAAGTAAAGCATGTATTTGTATTAGGGTTGTTTAATGTGTGGAGTCACTTGTGCAAGACTGAACCCTTACATGTCAGTCTGTGCCAAGCAGGCTGTCAGAATCAGCGCCAGAGTCATCATCATGAGAGGAAGGATGGTGTACATCGCTAGTGAGATTTCCTCAGAGCCTAAACGTACACACACACACAAACACACAAAGTGAGAGAGGGAGTTGAAGATAAGTTAGATAAGAAATATCATGTTTTTTTCAGTTTGTATGCTTGTACTGTCTTCACCTATGTGCACATTACAGATGGGCCCAGCTGCTCCAGCACCAGCGTCGGTGTTGGCTCTCATGAAGATTTCGTAGTTACCAGGTGAGAGCTTCTTCAGAGAGTAACGGTGAACGTGACCAGGCACAAACACACCTGAATAAACAAGATTTGGCTCAGTATGGACACACTAAGGGACGAAATCCATAAACACACACACACATATATACATTTTTTTATTTACATTTTTTTTGTAATGCTCTAACTGTGCAAAACACTGTTGTACGCTACTAAATAGATATTTATTAATGGCATGAATCTAAGCAGGGACATTAATGCTCTGTTCCCCTGTGTTGTTTTGTTTTTAGAATAAGTCAGTGAAAACGGTCTCATCATCATTAAAAACACCTGGCAAATTACATGTTCATAAGGGTATGAGCCAACCAGGGTTTCCATTGTTTTTGTTTAGGTTGTTTATTGTAAGGTTAGTTAGATTAAGAAGCTTATGTATGAGCCTACTGATGATGTCATTAATGACGGGTAACAAGAGAGTGTTTCTCTTTTTGTAGCATATCTAAATAAAATATAAGTGAAATCAATCACTACACATATTCAGCACAAAGGCATTTTCTTTGGCCTGTTGCATGCTGTGTTTCCTTTAACACATGCTGAGCTGTATGTGTATGTTGTTCACATGCGTGTAGTGATCACTCACTCCTGGTTGATTGGTTTGTGGCGGTGTAGTAGAGTGTGTAGTTTCGAATGAAACCGTGAAGCAGCTCCACGGCTACAGGTATCCAGCCGAGCTCCACTCTGCTGCCAGAGATCTGCTGCACTGCCACTACAGGACCAGCTGATGGCACTGTGCAGGCAGAGTGATAAGAACAAGAAAGATGAGTCATTTCTGCCCCTGAGGAGGATTTCGGTTTAATGAGGTGGAGCAGTCAGCCACCAATCGACTGCCAAACATTGTCATCAATTTATCAGCCGACCAGCGGTGGTGTAAATCGGTATCTAAGTCTCGTACCTCAGCATCGATGACGTGAGACAATACCCGGAGATCAAATATGGAGAGATGTTTGCAGTACATGAATCAATCACCTATTAGTTCACCAATGCATCTTTGTATTTGGCCTTTTTTTAAACCAATATTTCCCTACATACACATTAAAACATGTGCTTCACAACAATGGGTGATGACAATTCTAAAAATTCACCTCTGCTGTTGCCAAAAAAATAGTTAAAAGGCAGCTTGACCAATTTTCAACTTATGGCTTGTTATGGCTTAAGTTAGGGTGTAAATGTACATTAATGCTTTTAAATGTCTCTCTGACTTCCCTATATTAAAACATGAATCTGCTTTTTAGCTGGAAAGACTCCTCTGAATGACATCACCTGGAGGAGTTTTTCACCAGTAGTTTAGATGATGTCATCTGAAGGAGCTCTGGAAAAGCAGGTTGACCACGATTACAAACTCCATAGTATGACCAACAAGATGACATCATCTGAACTGAAGCTCCCTCCAAGTGATGTCACCCGAAGGCCTTTTTCAGCTAAAAGTCTTTTGCTAGAGATCTTTTAATATAGTGAAATCAGAGAGAAGTTTCAGTTACATGTACTATCAAAACACAAGTTCAAAATCAGTGAAGGCATCCTTTAATTGCACTGGACATGACTGACATGCTGGATCTTTGTGATGAATATAAGTATTGTAGTTCATTGTAAAACACACAACACACCGTGTGGTTGCAAATGCCCACTGGTGCATTAAAAGCACCAGATGTCTATTATTCCCCAGTTGAAATGAGTTCCCAACCAAATTCACTATTTATTCTATTTGAGTATTTGGCTAAAAGCTACAGCTCCCAAACGAGTGAGGAAATTGCAAACCATCAAAAAATAAAAGTTGAAAATGTGACCTGTTTTTTATGTCTAGATTGAAGTACATCTTTGGTACAGTGGGAACAAAAGGGCTTGGGATTGATGACAATAGGAACAACGCAAGCCTCATCATTTAAGGGAAAAAGGTCCAGAGTCTCAAAATTCACAAGAATGTAAAAGGTGTTAGTACTTTATACCATGTACCTCCTTGTACTGTATAAATGTAGCGCGTCCTGTTTTCCCCGGCCCCTCGTTCACCGTACAGCACTTTGACAGAAACTGCATAACGCTCCAAAGGCTTTATTCCATCTAAAACGTCACAAAGAAGAAAGGAACGCTCTTATCAGTGACTGTACACACAGAGCGAGTTTGTAGCTGTAGCTGAACACATCAGGATTTCATTTTGCTCAGCCTCATGATTTCAGCTCTCTGCAGACAAAAGGAAAATAACAGTTTACAAATGAATCTTTTCTATTGTATCCGTGCTTTACCTCTGATGACTAATGCTGTACAGGAACTGTTCAACCTTTCCCAGTATATGGTGCTGCTGGTTTTCTCTCTAACGGCAAACCACTCCACAACAAAACCGCTCACTGAATGATCGACTGGAGCCGTCCAACGGACATCTAAGTTATTTTGATCTAGCACAGTTGTGGTAATTTGGCTCAGAGAGGGTGGCTCTGGGGAGAAAGGAAGCAGAAGATGAAGAGAAGAAGTGTGTCGTCATTTGTCAGATTCTGTAATAAAAACAAATTTATGACCTTTACTATCAGTATTTCATCGTAATGCAATGTTTACTTGTTTTTCTTTTCTTAGATTTGTTGGTTGACTCTATAAATGATCTACTGGCTGATAAAAAGCTATTTAAAAGTAACAAGCAGCACAAACATGCCATAGTAATTGGAACTTTTCTTGCAGGAAAAGTTATCGTTTTTACAGTTTTCTGTAAATTGGAGGAAACGTCGTCCTTGTGCCACATGATGCAGAAACAAACCAAAAGGTGCATGGGGTGTCCGGGCAACAGATTTAGACAGAATCATAAACAAATGAGAGGAGAAACCTGAAGAAATGCAGATGCCTCCATACAGGGCACAAGGGTGGTACTGAGCATGGAATTATATGTACTTACCAGATTGTAACCTAATAATAGGATCCAACTGGCTCTAAAGGGAAAAGTGTTTGTAGCTGCTCCAAACCGTCACGTCTGAACTGCGACATATGCATTTGGCTTAAATGTAGCTGTATTGTTGTAACTGTTAGCCATCACTTGTGTGTGCCAGTCGGCGCACACTTGGCCTTATTTTACCCTGTTGTATGTGGGCTGACAGGATTAGCTGGAGTTGTAGCGGCCGCAACTCAGTCTCTGGGTTAAAGCACTGTTTGAGTGTTGTGTGTTGTCAATTTAACATGTACTTCAATTGCTGTTGGGCATGTAGGTTTTTACTCTACTGCTACTTTGTAGAACTTAAAGCTCTTTTCTAGATGATAAGGACATAACTAATTTCGCATCTACTCTTTGCCTTTGCGAATGGACTTTTGGTATCACTGTATCATGACCTACCCTACCTGTCTCAGAGGCTCCAAGGAGCCATATCTGGGCTTCGGGTGACGTCCCAGCAGAGTTGGAAGCTGTCAGAGTGCAGGAGCAGGGTTCAGGCGGAAGGAGCAAGCTGCAGGAAGTTCTTGTGTGGTTCAAGTCCCTGCAATTGCCGTAATCATTCAGGATTTGTGTGCTTTCTGTCTGACAAGTGACACTGTAGTAAAGAACTTTGCCATTGGCCAAAAAGCGAGGCAAAAGCTGAACATTACAAACACGAAACATGAGAAAAAACACAAAACAACAAGCAAAAGTTAGCTACTGTGATGTGATGGAGCTCTCTTTTTCCAGCGTCAGTGTCTCAGTTTCACTCTCAATTTGAACTGACTGTAGCACGATAAATGGATCATTTCAGAGGGATGTAAAAACAAATTAAGAACTGTTCATGGCGAGATGGTGATTAAAAACTAATGAGATCAAAAAGTCATTAAACTGCAAACTCAAACTAAAAAATATTATGAGCACGCATGACTCCAAATCGTAGAAAATTTAACACGCACCTTCCAAAGCAGTGAGACGAATCTCCATCCATTCGTGTCAGTTTTTTTCACTTGCCTCCAGAGCACTGGTGCCACAGACGGAGCTGTGAGACAATGGGGGGGGTGAAAATTTTAAATTGATTGTTCAGCTGTAATATGGGCTCCGGCAGGGTCGTGCCTTTGCTACAGCTTCTCTGGAGGTTTTCCACACATGTCCAGGTGGGACATAAGACATCTTGCACAGACCCAGAAAATCCTGGAGATTTTGTATTTCACATTCGATATGGGAACACCTCACGAGGAGCTGGAGGACACACTGCCAGTGGGCTGAAGAACATTTTGACTACTTTTCCTTTGCTGCTATCGTTACCTGGAGGCAGTTACAGCATGTGCTAGAAAAAAGATGGTAAAAAATCTAAATGCATTCATATTTTTAGACTTATTTTGTTCAGCTGTCTGTTTGCTTTGAACTGTATATAGAAAGAAATGACAGCTTCAACAGTTCTG
Organism: Channa argus; assembly: GCF_033026475.1. NCBI lineage: Eukaryota > Metazoa > Chordata > Actinopteri > Anabantiformes > Channidae > Channa > Channa argus. The sequence goes on from NC_090212.1 coordinate 15,398,959, forward strand.
TGCCTTGTACAAGGGCACCTCGGTGTGGCTGCTTTCATGGACTAGGGGGTGGTATCCATCATCCTCTAAGTGGTTGTCACACACAAGACTACTTTGAGAATACTGATTTATATTGTCTCTCTTGTTTTTATAACAGCTATGAATCAGCACTGGGTTCATTATTAACGTTTTATCATTAATGTGACTTTTCTAATGAGACGTTTGAGATATTCAGCAATCACGGTACACATGCTTGTCAGCTCTATTTTCCCTCACCATCCTCTCCTGTTCTTCCCTGAAGTGCGTTGCTCCAAAGGCTCCAGGGACTGTCCGGGCCCTGGTAACGGTGACGAAGCTTGATGGTGTATAAAGTGTCCGGTCGGAAGAGGCAAACCGGGAAGCTGTAGTCTTTCACTGTCACATTTTTCACCTGAACATATAGCTGCATGGGCAATAGAAACAAGAAGAAGTATCTTAAGTGGGCAAAATGATGCGTGGGTTGAAAATGTGTGGGTTGTGTTGCCATCTTGAAAAGCGACATGTTGATCTGTTCCTTGATGAATGGATGTGTGATGTATTTGGGAGTGACAGACCTGCCCCTGTGCTTTGAACTCAATTTGGGAATTCAGGTTTCCGGCTTTTATGTCAGAGGTAGATGCGGGAAACACAGATAAGGTCCGGCTCCAGATCACATTCAGACACTGAGGTGTCCCGTTGAGCGGCTTCACACTGTTCAAAATGACCGCAGGCAACATTACTAGAAATAGAGAGAAAGGTGAGAAAGATGTGAGAGACAAGCGAAGACTTATTGAGGGAGTAAGTAAGGACTACAGCTTCACCTTCAGTTCTACCAGGCTGACACCGCGGAGGTGACGATATGGTCTGGCCACGAGTCTGCGCTGTGATGGTGACGCAAAAGGTAAATCTCACAGACGAGCCGCTAAGTCCTGCCGTGCAGCTAGTTTCAGACGTTGAGCAAGTGAACGTCTTCAGAGAGCTGCTTGTTGTTATGGGGTCGGTTCTACACGTTCTCATGTCATGCAAACATAAAGAGACAAATCAATAAGCTAACACACACACACACACAGTTATAAAAACAATGGTCACCTGCGTTATTCTCCTGCCTCTGGGCACAACAGTCCACAAGCAGACAAAAAACACAAAGAAGTATTTGCGTGCATGTTACTGATGTGTATACATTTGCATGTGCTGTGACACACATTAACATGCCAACACATACTGTGCAGATATGACTGGCAGGTCACCTCAAATTCAAAACACCATGTTGCAACTAATTTTGGGGGGGGGGAAAGCAATGAACATGACATCCGTGGGTCGGAAACAGTGACGCAAAGCATCTCAGTTTATCAAACCTGACATCAGAGCATCACATGCACATGAGATTCCAAGCTGATACAAACCAAAGCATTTGCCTACAGCCTGCTAAATTATTGTTACACAATAGCACTGGCACAAACCTGTGACATGCAATGACAAGTTTTCTGTTGCTGAATTGAGACTTTGCCAATCTAATTTTACTGGATCATTGTTAATCTATCATTGATTCTGATAAACGCACCACAGAACAGATGCTGGATTAATTGGCAACGTGTTAGGATGAAAGCTATTAACCAATCATTATTAACCAACCAACCAACTCTTGAGATAAAAGAACTTTTGTCAGAAGAGATAAATAACTAATTGAAGTGTAAGGCAGGAGAGTTAAAATGTTTGTTTGCAAATATGCATTCATTGGGGTAAATATGTGAAACGCTGCAACTTTGTGAGAGTAAAAGAAAGGCACCATTTCACAAAACCATGAAACTGATCTCAGAACCCATCATTTGCTCCAACATGCCATAACATAAAGGTTTTCACTGAGTCATTTTTAAACAAGACACAGATTAATAAAACACAGCAGGTGACTAAATAGATGTTCAGTTAACAAGCAGGATATTGCAACATGGTTTAACACAGAGTTAGATTTTAAATGGGAAAGGCAGAAAAGTGGAAAAGTCAGGTTTACAGGATACAATAGATAAGTCAAGGAACCTGCTTGAACAGGTTCTATTTTCCAAGTGTAAGACAAACCAAACAAAATGATTAGATATGGAAGATAAATCCAAGACAACATCAAACTGTCCGTTTCCTGCTTTGCAGCCACTCAGTGAAAGCTTTATTTCAGGCCTACAGAAAGTCTGAACTTCAAATAATGTGACTATTCAATGCAGGGTACAGGTGAATGAAGTTGTTTTTCAATTTGTCATTAAAAAACTACATTAATATTGCATTCCCTTACTTGTCATGCAGGGATGCTAACCTAACCCTCACACCAACGCACACGCACATGCAGTTAATACAAATGTTATTCCATCATCATAAGTAACAAAATTGGTCAAGCAGTGAATAAAAAACATGAAAGAAAATTACATCGGTGCAAAAGTTTGCATCCACCTCGATAAATTTATGGATAATGTACCTTTAATTAGTTTCTTATGAAGGAACGTGAACTCAACAGAAAAACGAAATGTAACATTTAGTCTTTTTGCCATTTCCAAATAGGGGGATGTAAATTTTTGCATCCAGCTGGAAATGCTGTTGTATCAATATAGGTTAACCAAATGTCAGCACTTAAAGGGGTTAAAATCAGTTCTGCTATTACAGTGACCTTGACCCCATTTTGTTCATAACTGTAGACGTTTGCCATAATTACCAAAATCAATCCACAATCATTCAATTTTCTTGGTGGAGTAGTTTTACTTTTGTATTTTAAGTAAAATGGATATAATCTACTAACTTAATTGTGTACTGTCTTACTACATTTGTTTTTTTTTAACTCACCTCTGGTGACACAAAACACCTGTGTCATTCATAATTCTGTATAATAAAAAGGTGCTCAACAAAACTTGCCTGAGCCTCAGCTCAGGCATGTTTTACATATTTACTATTCATGGCCTTTAAAATCTTAAAGTGGTCGTTTTGCTCACCCAGGCTTCCTCTGAACTTGCAGTGTGTAGTTTGTTGCTGGGGAGTCTCCAGCCTCCCAGCGGCAGGTGACGTTAGCTCGATTTATAAACACGCAGCCAATTAGCCGAGGAGGTCGGGGGAAAGCTTTGGAGGTTGTAGTGGACATGGCTGGAGGCAAGACTGAAGATGATAAAAATATATTTATTACACAATTGTCAACATGCATTTCCCTAGAAGTGTATCATGACTTAATCTCTGAAGACCTCGAAGGAAGAGCTGGTGATGTTTACAAGGCTGCAAAAGGCTACTAAACAATTTCTAAAAAGTTTAAACTTCAGGCCTGCTTTGCTCAAACTGAACCTAAAACGTGCCAAAATAACGCAACACAAAGTACGACAACAAGCCTTAACACTACCAAATAATGTGACCACAAAGGCTAGTGCAGCTGCCCTCGACTATCAACAAATGTTTTCCTTTCTGGACAGCTCACTGTTGTTGGCATCTCACTGTGGCATGACTGATACCCAGCAACGGCAAGGCATGAACAAAAGCTGATTTTCTGCGAAAATGTGAATACACCTTAAAGCTACAACATGCAACTTAAGCACTAGGATGAGATTTGAAATAAGTCCATTCTGCTCCATCCAGTCCTTCCTTTCCCAGCTCTGCTGTGTTTCAGGTCGTCCAGAGCATAACAATAATGAAAATGCTCTCAAACTTACTTATTTAGACTAAAATACCTAAAATTCTCACAGGAGGCTTTAACTCTCCACATTAGGAGCATATATCTAGTTTTTTAAAATGTTACACATAAAATACACATAGATTACAGTAAAGTACTAGTAGTCGTTAATAACTTACAATATTCATATTATTTGTATTTTAAAAAAACGTCCAGCGTAACAGTGTGAGTCACTGCACAGACAATATTGTTGATTTCTAATAGGATCTATAAGAAAACCATACAGGCCCAAATGAATGTCCATTAACGGCAGGTTGATTGGTGCTGATTTAGGTGTAATTATTTATCCGTTATGCTGTTAAACCTCACAGTTACTAACTTTTCTCCAACTTTGTCACGTTGTCGTATTAAAACACTGGAACATCATCTGTCACGCGTATGTGCTTCATTAACGCCATTCACAGAAACACAAACACTGTTAGGACATATAGCTGTTGTGGCTCAAGGAGGACAGAGGACACTTACCCAGGGCGAGTCCAGCCCCCAGCAGGCAGGTCCACAGCGCAGCCGGACCCGGCTCCATAGACACCCAGAGATCCCTCCCGGCACTGCGGTCTCTCTTCACGCCGTTTCCTTCCACTTTACATCCACAGCGATTATGCAAGAGCCCCAGCTTCCACTTTATAGTAATAAACAAATGTTCCGCCCCGCTGTCTGTCGACGGCAGGTCGGTCCCGCACAGCCAAGATATCATAGGATGGTCAACGGTCCCATGTTTAATCAAGATTTAATTTAAGATTCAAAGTGAAACCGGATAACAGCCTTCATAATAACTCACTGAGTCTTTGGTGCGTATTTTTCACAAGCCAGTAATTCACTCTGCAATAGACTTATTGGCTTCTCACCTAATGTTATTAAAAAAAAAAAAAGACAAAAAAAAGAAGAAGTAGTGAACATGATGTGTGCTGCAGGGTGTCTCAAAGCAATTTCAGTGCCAATTTCAAATATCTCCCTGGCTCTTTTGTTTTATTTCATGATCTAATCAATGCGCTGCTGCATGTTTTCTTGTTCATTAGTAGTAATTGTGCACATTGAGCACAAATGCATCGTGTTTATACACAGGTACGTAATGGAATCATACAGTGGCCGTGAGGCGCAAAGCAACAACATTTCATAAAACATGACAGATAAAAGAGAAAACGTGACACGGAAACACAATGAAAATTAAAAACATCATTTGAGAAAACAAAGACGACACAGTGACAGTAAAGATGAGACATGGCGTCTTAGATTATGGGAAAGGTGGGAAAAGACTTGTAAACTCTTAGCCGTGTGAAATACATTGCTAAGGCAGGCAGCAGATGTTTGAATCAATTTCAACATTGACACAAATCTACAATTCTACTAGTGACACCAAATCTTACAAATACATTACAGGCAACCTATCACTTTTGTTGCCCAATCGCTTTTTACAAATGGTGCAGTTGAAATTTGTTGAGTTAGGAAAGTTTATGTACTTTGTGCAGGATACAAATAATTTTTTTTTACTATTCTTCATAGTAAATATTTCTTTATTCAACATTGCGTAACGTCTCACAAGTTAATTCTTTTTTTATATAAAAATAGTCATTTCTAAACTACATGTTACTCCAGGTTATCAGCTGGTTCAGGTTTTGTACTGTTGTAAATTCAATCACAAGCAAAGAGTGTTGTCTCAACCTTTTCTGTAATGTAAAAGGTGAGTATTTGCTGTCTTTATGCTAAGTAAACAGGTTATATACTGTAGAATGCAGTTGTACTGTTCCAACATCATGCAACACAACAAACTAAACAGAGGTCTTTGTCGTGACTTCATATGGAAATGGCTTTATCACAATGAAACTGTTGGATGGGGAAAAAAGAAAAATCAACACGCTATCGGGAAGAGACATGTCCTTCCTACTTTGAGCTACATTTCCGAGGCAGAGGCAGACAGAGTTGTTGTATTCGAGGCGAAGGGCTCGCAGAGCGGGCTGCCCGGCTGACAACATATGGGTCATGTCCTTCAAACAGGGCCTTCCTCTCTTTAGGACTGGACAGCTCGATAACCCTCTGGCTGGCCACATAGTTTCTCACTCCTCTGGAGACAGTCCAACACACCGAGCGCTCCCCTTTAAATTTGGGGTGCTCAGGCTTAGGGACTGTGAAGATTAAAATGATCAAGATGAGATCAAACAACAAAGAAATGTGTGCTGATGAACAAAATGATCAGATACATGCAGCATCCTTCCACTTGTTTATTAATTTTTAAGCATAGCCCAGCTGTAGCTTCATTTTTATTATACAGGTGCGCATGTTATTGTCTCATTTACCTACAGAATATCAAATAATTCCAAAATGGTGCAGCTAAACCTCATCAGAATACACATGATGCCAACACTGACTTACTGGCAAGAAGCTCTATATATGCGGAAGCTTTGGAGGGCAAGTGGGCCGTGGATAGAGGGTTGGCTTTGTGGCCGGAGCCCTCTAGCAGCGGCCGTTTCTTTGGTTGGGCCAGCTGGCAAATCCGTGAAGGGGCCACTGCCGTCTGAGTTGCTCTGTTCAACTACAATCACATTTTTTTATCAACAAGATGATATAAAATCCAAAATAATTGAGCTTTCAGCAATCAATTAAATAAATGGACTAAGGATGATCCATCTCACAATGCTTAACTTGTCAAGCACCATAAAAGGTGATACTGACACTCAAATGTATATGTCTGTCTGCCAATTGTCAGACCGAAATAGCCTAATTTGGATCTCTTGGATAGACTGATAAGAAAATGTATAAAAAGTTTCACGTGTAATAGAGGATATAATACCTTTGGTAATGTGTTTATGTAAAGCTGTTATCAGTTTCTATCAAGGAAGCTAAAGAAAATAGTGAAACCACAAAGAGGTGACAAAAAAAAAATAAAAATAAAACCGGGGAGAGAGAAAACATCGACATTAAGATTTAAGTTGCATTCTGACCACATAAAGCTGGCTCAGGAGTTAATTAGACTTTATGGGACACCACCACACATCTTGATCTACCACGTACAGAGACGTCTTAAGAAAACGGTGTGTGTTACTCACAGGGACCAGTAGCGGGCGGTCTGGCTGCCACCCAGCTGCAGGAACCCGAGGTTGTGCAAGACTACACAGTCGCTCGGAAGCAACAGCCCTGAGAGCCCACTCACTCACCTCCCAAATGGGAGAACGTCTGCAGAGGGACAGAAAGATGAGGGAGCAGAAGAGGCTAAAAGAAGCAGGGAAATGAGATTATGAACAAAAGAGAACAGATACTGAGGAGTGTTAGTTATGTCTTAAATGGAACAGTAACATGCACTCCATAACAAAGAAAGCCCAACATAGGATGTTCTTCCTGAGGCAGCTAAAGAGGCTCAACCAAGTTCTACACTGTTCCTCATCATCCATCACCGTCTGGTGCAGTGCAGTAGCCAAACAGGACGTTCAGGGACCACAGTGCATAGTTGGCTCAGGCAAGAAGATACCCGACCACTCCCACCCTGGACACTACTCCCCTCAGAAAAAAAGACTGAGAGCAATAAAGACCTCTGCCAGCTTCTTTCCGGAAGAAGTTTCCTCCCTAAACAGTTAAACAACACAGCAAATCCCCCCCCCCCCCATCGTACAAATGCATCGTGTTTATACACAGGTACGTAATGCAATCATACATTGCCCCCCCCCCCCCCCCCCCGGTTCACTGCATTACATCTTTGTTCCCATATACTTCATTCCCTTTGACAATGCTTCTACATATTTTATTCCAAATCCATTTGATCAGAACATTGAATAAAAAGGATTTTTTTTAAATAAACTTCTGCTTGATACTGATCACAATGTAACATGCTACCCTTTGTTTTTGATAATAATTTCGTTGTTAATGTTATTTTTTGGATTTTATTTACAATCTTTTATGTAATGTATTTGGATCAGTGGTAGTGCATTGGGTTGGCATGCAGAAGGCCACGACCCCTGACCCCTGACCCCTGACGGGACAAGCCAAAAGCCGTTGATCTTATGTTATTATGCATTTGGAAAGTTTACACTGAGGTCCATTCTTTGAGAGATTAAAAGGTAACTACAATAAGGGAAAGATGGAAAAAAAGAAGGGGGCATTTGGCAAATACACAACACAACACATCAGTAATAATCAGGTGCTCGGTGGAGTTTCCTTGCCAACAAAAACAATGTTTCTGTTTACATGTAGTATTACTCACCAAACAATTCTGTGTCCACAGCTCTAACAAAGAAAATATGGTCCCACTTATAAAAAACATTGCTCCACTGGGTGAATGAGAGGAGTGTTTTCTGTAACTCAGTGGTAAAAGACACTGTGGTTTAGTTTATTGGCAGTTATTAAAGATTGCTATTAAATTCTGCATGAATTACTTTGGAGCCCCTAAACGTCGAACACTATGTATTATGGGGTTCAGTTTTTTTAAATATTAAAATTAAGGCTGTGAGATGTATAACTGCTCAAAAACTTATCAGGGAAAGAACGTTGACGTTTGTGCATATTTGCATATAAAAGCCAGTATTCAAATATTGGTTCGAGGCACCTCCAGCACAAACAAGTGTAAATGCCAACTTATATGTGGAAGGCTGCCCTATAACATAACCTTCCACGGAAAACCCTGGAAATAGTCAGAGATAAGAACATAATATAAATCATGTGTATTACTTTTCTTTTCTACTGTCTGACAAAAACATTTCAAGACAACCAAAAATAAATAAACTGCACAAACATTTAATCATTGGCAGCAGTCTGCATTAGTGCGGTATATTTACATGAATGGAGTGTGGAACTTTTTACTTCTAGTGAGCTCCAACCAGTGACGGTTCAACTCTATATTAAAAAAAAAAACAAGTATGAAGAGAATTACAAAGATTTTGAGGGTAGATTTATAAATAAATGGAGGAAGGAATAGCATGAGAGATGTACCAATACTTGTGGTGGATCCAGTCTTCTGTGGTGGCATCTCATCCAGCCAGTAAACAGAACGACTAGAAAGTAGAGAAGAGGCATCATCATCATTGAAAAAGGGCAAAAGAGATTAAGACACAAATAGGGGGCCCCTCAGGCCTACCGGTCTGGATATCGGAGTCGGTTGGGTTTAGGTTGAGCGAGTTTCTCTGTCCGAGTTGCCATGGATACAGTGGGCTCCTAATGGGTTTAAAAAAAAAAGCAGGCTGCACATAAAATAATGCCATTTTATGACCATCACTTATTAGTGTCATCAACCTTCAGCAACAGCAGCAACAACTGAAGAAACTGTTGATCCCAGAAAACTCGGTGAAAAAATTACATGCAGTATATTCCACCACACCTTTAATAACTGTGGTCTTAATAATGTTAGAGGACGAAGGATGTACATGGCCACTCCGACCAGTCTGCAGCTACACGATAAACTGCACAGAGGTCGTACAAGTACACAAACTTAATCCTCAAGTAAAAGTGCAAGTATTGTTCTAACAAATTCCCCAATACAAATACTACTGCAAAGGTACTACTACTAAGTAAAACTACTAAGCAGATTACCTACAATAAACAATATTATGGTAATTATTCCAAAATATGTACAGTAATTGTTAACAAATGAGCTCACTGAGGTCAAAGTTCACTGCTGATTAAAGTGGAACTGATTTTAACCACTTTATAAGCTGACATGTTTGCTACCCTATGAGACGACATTTATTAATTTATAAAATTGATATAAAAATTATTATTTTTTTAAAATAAAACTTCCAACAGAGTTCATTTGGTGGCTTTTTAGTGGATGGAAAACGGGCAATGCATCTGCAGTAGTTTACTTTTACATTTGAAAGTCCTGGGCTATAATGTACCAGGGGAACATATGACAGGTCCATTCAAGTCCTCATCCATTCAAAAATGTTTAATTGTTCCGTCACTTTGATGTGTGACCTTCACTGCGGAAAGAAGTGCAGCCTGACAACAAACAGCTGCTGTCACATTTCACAGGCAGACATATGAACGTTTCTGGACTTTTCAGTGAAGTAGTAAACATCTTTGTGCAGTTGTAGCATTGTATACATGAACATATACGATAGAATGACAAGGCTGCGCAGAATTCACAGTGGACTCGTTGATTTAATTGGTAACGTTTCCTGGAGGTACTGGCCAATTGTGTTGCCAGACAAAATATATATAATAGCCTGTTTCTTTGTTTATGTGTAAATTTAAAATAGAGAGTTTCAGGCTCGTGTTATATGCACAATTGCTGCTTTTCTTTGTGTCGGTCAGTGGATTAGTTATAAAAACTGTTAGACTGATACAGTGTAAAAAAATTACATACTGCAATACTGATTGGTTACAATAGGACAATCCCATTATTAAGCAATTTATTAACCTCTATTAAAACGACAGCGTCTCAAAAGTGCTTCATATTGTCAAACACCTTTTAAAAATGTATTTCCAAATGTAGGTCATCTTTTAAAAAAAATCTCTAGCTGCCTAAATTAACAATACATAAACACTTAATACACAAGAAAATATTAAACTTAAATTTTTCAGATCTTTTAAATGGTTTTAAAGTCCCAGTATTTACCTGCTCTACACCTGCAGTCGCTCGTTCTCCCATGGTGACACCGACACCTGGTGGTTGCTATGGATATCAGGTGACATTAGCGGGGTCAAGTTTATCGAAGATCGTCTATCCTCAGAGCGAGCAAAGATGGCCAACTCTTAGATATTTACCACCTAATCCCAATAACAGTAAGGATTATAATAGGTCCAGTTAAATGTTTTGTACAGAATATAAATATTAATAATTCATTATCCTTAAAGACCCACACTTGATTCTGATGAATGTGGAGATACTGGCACATACAAATAGATGAAAATATAGTTAAAAAGTTATAGTTATAGTTTAAACTGTTAAAATCAGATCTATTTGGTCAAGATATCCAATATTCCACATACAATTTTTCTAAATGGGTTAAAACATACTAATCATAATAGAATAAAATAAAAAGTTTTAAACCACAAATAATTTTCATCAACTACAAACTAAATAAGGGGACTATAATAAACAAGAACACAGATGAAATAGGAGCCATTTAAATGGTATCAGGCAATATCAATTCTATTGTTACATGCTTTCAATTGGGACGAGAGGGCTTGATAACACTGGTTCAAGCTTGTATTCCCTAATTAAGTGAAATCTAAACACCTTTATCTTACCTTGAATTTTTTTTACTGTTACTCTCCTCATCTTTATCAGTAAAGAAACAATGATATGACTTATGATCGAATTCCTGGAAAATGTCATTAGTTGTGTAGCTATTAAAAATCTTAAAAACTTCAACTGGGCCCCACAAACTAATTGACATTCATTATAAAGCAACTAGAAAAAAAAAAAAAAAGTTTCAAAACCAAAAGCCATTTACAGTTGATAAACTAAAGGAAAACGAATCAAACTGAATTTAAAAACACACAACATCAGACATCTTTATTTTCAGACATTTCAAATCTTATAAAACATCACGGTAAATAATCTACCAAAGCTTCTTTGTAACAGTCATAATCACAAAGCCACATGCTTTCAATATAATAACGGTAGATATCTAAAATAGTATTGCAGGAGTCTTGCCATTATGTGAAATTAAAATGTCCTGACATTTTACTGTCACTTTGTGAGAACACTGCAGGGCACGCAGCTACAGCATCATATAACATTCACAAGCCTCTGAATCAAACAGAGAAGTCCCAGCGCCAACAGATGGCCAGGGTTAAATATGTAGAGTTTGGTTGGTATTGCAACTAACATTTAAAGTATAATACCAGTGTTGCAGAACACTTTATGTATTTCTACTATGGCTACTTTAAATTTTACACCCCAACTTTATTACAGTGTTGGATTTGTTTTTGTCACTAAAAGGACATTACATTAACATAAAAAACTAACAGAACAAAAAAACAACCTGGATTATTGCCTCACACTTAGACACTTGCAGTATAGTCAGTCTCTGCACTAACAGAGACAAATCTCTGTGAATTAAAGAGTTTTTTCCCCTTTTTCATATTTTAGCTAAAAGTACGTAGCTATCAATCTTAATATCATGGTTGCCAACTTTCAGGAGTCCATGGATTGAACATACTGTGATTTCATGAACATTACCAGTTTACAGGCGTAGATTAATGAGGCACAGAGCTCTCATGTTAAGTTGCCAGTGTAGCTACTGGGATTGTGGTCAAAAGGAAAAGGTGGCAACAAACAGTTTAATATCTACTAAGCAGTACAGGTAGAACAGCAGGGAAAATGTAGGAACAGGGGCATAACTAGATAAATGTTGGAAATATATTAGCTGCGTCTCAGTTCAGGGGCTGCATCATTTAAAGGACGAGGCCTACAAAGGTTGAAACAAAATGACACGGCCAGGTCCATGGGTAAATACCCATTTACACTAACAGCTTCTACCGGTTCAATGTGGGCAGCTGAGCTAGCAGCTAGCCAGCTTGGTCATGTGTAAAATGTTTTGTTGTGAGGCCACATGTGTCTGCCTCTTATGAAGGAGACTTCGAAATTAGACAACCTTGCTACGAAACTGCGATGCAATGGTCAAATACAGCCCTTGAAGGATGCAGCTCCTGAATTGAGACAACCACTGTATTCAGTAGCACCAGGAGAAAGTGTATGTGTGTCAGTGTCAGAGGGTTTGAACAATGACAGGATACAGTAGGGACATATGTTCAGCACCTCTGATAGGAAGCTTGTGTGTGGTGTAGTAGTGGATAACCTCAGGGATTGAGGAGAAGGGGGGACTGTTCTCCCCGAGCACGTAACGCCCATCCGCAGACTGAGTGAACTTCATATGCATGAAGCCTTTGCAGCTCCTGGCAGAGAGAAAGAAATGGGAGAGACAGTTCTTTGCTTGGCTAATTTGAATCAAAACTGGTTTGTGAAATATTCCAAACAAGACTAAAAATTAAAGAGGAGAAAAAGCAAACGGTTCCTAGGAGAAACATGCAAAGTTATTTTTCTGGCAACAATTACATCCACAGGAACAGAAGCCTGTACCTTTTTTTAGTAACACCTGACATTAAACCAAACAATGATCTCTTATAATCTCTTTCAATACAGCTGCTTGTATGTTGATTTTTTATCTGTGTTTGTTTGCAAAAAAAATCAAAGAGACAGTGATTTGCTGAAAACATAGGAATCAATAAAAAGTTGCCTCAAGGCTCAAACTTGAGATTCTTTCTCAGCCTACAGATTGTAACAGTACCCAAACAAGTGAAAAACTGGATCAGATAATTCTGGAAACAGAATGATTCTGTACAGTAGTGTGGTGTAATTCCCCTTTAAGACAGTGCAATATTTCAAATTAGAATAACATAAGGAGGATTAGATTTTTATGCCCCAGTACAGTTTATTTTTATACACAGAGACAACACAGAGATAGGCTGAAAAAGCATTGAACAACAACAGCTGGTACAGAGAAGTCCAGGATAGAATAGCTTTATTATGTGAGTATTAATGGAAAAACATGTTAAACGAATGACGAATGTTTTTACCTGAGTGAGAGCGAGTAGTCATTGCGGCAGGTCTGGCTGTTCCTCACCAGGTAGGAGCTCTCCTTGCACAGAGTTAGTAAAGACTCTGCCTCAGAGCGGCTCAGGGCTCCGTGGTACCATCTGCGGGTGATCAGACACGTTATTAACTTCACGCGTTGTTTCTACCGTCATTTATATCGTCGGTTGCTTCTTTACTTTACATACTATGTGTTGACAGTTGTGGCTGAAACATACTACAACCTGCAAATCAAAGCATCTTGAGCTGCCCTGTGAGGTTTTCTTTTAGGCAAACTTAATTTAATTACCACAGCATGATATACATATAAGCCTTGGATTTTATTCAAATATTGCAATTCGTTTGACATAAAATAAATGTACACAGCCACTTTTGAAGTATTTTAAATGCAGCTTTGTTTACATCCATATGTACAAGGTGTGTCTATATAATTTGGCTTATTGCTGCTCCATATCGCTACCAGAGGACAAAATCTCCACAGGACACCTTTAACCATCACGGAATTCTTCTTTGTTTTGAATAAATGCTACTGCATTTGGATGCAGTGAGGGTCTGCACAATGGTCTAGGCTCCCTGTGGTTTTCATTTAAACTGATTTGATGATGTGCACATTAAAGGCTTTTTTCGCCCCAAATTAAAAACAAAAATGGCAGATGGAGTGTTTCTTTTGATAACACTCCTTTAGTTTCAACAATAACAGGGAATTTTTATAGTCAGGGAAACAGCTCAATAATCAACACTGAAAATAAACAGAAAATTAGGATTATAGTAGCCTAAATGCTAGTTACTTACACTTTATTTGTCTACATTTTTTAAACCAAACCATTATGAATCAGTGTAATAAAAACAGATTATTACCAGGGGGAGAACTCAGCAGGAGGAAATGGAACACAGTGAAGCATTGCCTTCATATGTACAATCCCAAAAGAAATTAAACCTGACATTTTGTTTTGATCAATATCACACCATTAAATCATTTCCTCTGTATGCTCAAATGTCAGGATGTAAAATTTAATATAATCCAATTTTCCCCAGTGGAGGGTGAGAAACATTTGCCACATTTTCGTAGATGGTAGTAAAAATCATGGGAAGAAAATTAAGATGGAGCATATTAACTCCAACATGGGTTGTAGTGTAGTTTAAATTAAAATACTAGTGTCAGACATACAGTAATGAACTTGTGCTTCTATCAAAGTTTCTGTTGATAAATAACCAGCCCCTCCAGGTTTAATTGACATTTCTTTGATTGTGATGCTGTTAAGAAATGCAAACAATTGCAGTTTAAAATATTTCAAAATTATTTAAAATACACCAACAATAAATTCCAATTTGTATGTTGAAATATTTTTGGAACAATAATTAAAACACACAAATTAGAGATTATACAGACTCTGCTCTTTACCTTTTATGCAATTCGGGCACAATGCTGCACTTTACTAAATCTGAAATATCATGTGAGAGTGTAATGATTTAAAGTTGCTGCTGGGTGAGAAGTCAGTCATAGCTATCCAATAAAAAGGGGGAAAAAAACATTTGAAACGCCTACATTGTCTATTAAATGTGTAGTTATCGACTTACACTTGTCTCTCCAGTGGCAGAAATGGATCGACTCGCTCTCCCAGGAGAGGAGGAGTGTCACCAATCAGGCGGAGTGTCGATGAGTCAGCTGCCAGGGTGCTTGTCTTGGAGACCTGAATCTGTTCAGTCTGAGCTCGCGAACGCCCTCTTTCTGCCCCTTCAAACTGAACTACAGAAATACACAGATTAACAAGATAGGTTAGGTTGGAAAGAGAAACAGATCTGGTACAGTACTTTAACTCCTATTAACACCAATTTACCTGCTAGAGCTTTAGAGATGTTGTCCTTTTTCCACTCCCAGGGTTGATCATATTCATCAGCTGGCCTCTCATCATCCTGAGGCAACCTACTCTCCCTGCAATCTGTGAGACCAAGTCCACTTTCAACCTTCTGAGTTTGCTGCTGTGCTGGTGGAGCAGCTTGGTGGTAGTGACGCGTCTTCTCCTCGTATGGATTATCATATAACTGGTTACCATCTCTACTCCCAGCCCTGTTAGTCATCATGTTGTGCTGAAGTTCTAAAAAAATAAAATAAAATGTGTTTATGTGTGTGAAACAGGCTTAAGTAACACACTATATACACAAATAAGCCATAACATTGATACCTTGAGGTGGTTTACATATATCAAATCTTATGTAACGTGTTTTTTAATAAAATTATTATGAACTAATATATTCTCATGTATCATTAACCACCTGTCAGCATATTAAGTGGTTAAGATCAGCTCCACCTTTACAAACAGCAATGTTTGATTTTCACTAGTTTTTTTTTTATTAACTGCTATACATGATGTGCTATAATTGTCATAAGCAGTATGGTTTAGGAATGTAGTACTTACATTGGGCCAATAACTTTTTCGTGAGTACTGAATTGGCAGTCACAATGACCCTTGTCCTCCATTACATTATTATAAACACCAGTGATAATATTGTAGCTATTTGGTGCATTAATAAAACATCCTATTAACAGCACAACTGTCTGATGGGAGAAAATCTAAAATAAACCTGAGATAATCCGCTGTGCCTCAAATGGTTCCATATAGCTGCAGCACTCTGTTGGTACAGATTTTTGTTCCCAGTTTGGTCGTGGTCTTGAGTTTGGACGGGCATCAAATGGGTCAGAGTAGTCTGTGTCAGTGTCTGATGCCACTGGGGCAGAGGGAACCACCTTGGGAGGAAAGATAAAGTAAGGGCATCTAACAAATTAAACAGGACAATGTTATGGACTTATTTGTGCAAGGGAAAAAGTGGGAAATTTAACTATGTTTATATTGTATATATTGTGAAATCGTGAGTAAATGAAATCGAAAGATGCTTACAGGTTCTTCTTGAACAGTCACGGGACTATGGGGGATTTTACACCGGCCAAACTCTTGAGAGTCCACTTTAATTAGTCTATGTTTGGGTGACACCACTTTCACCTGGAACATAACACAAAACACCACTGAACTACTATACTACTACAATACTTCAAGTCCACCTTAAAATAGCTCTCAAACGTGTATACTAGTAGTACTCAAACTTTGCACATTCTTTATTCTTGAAAAGTACATTTATCTACTGACACATCAGGAAAGCATGCGCTGAACTAAAGAACATAAATGTAAAAACATTTTACCTCCACACCACTAGGCAGCACTGGACCAAAAGCAGGGAAAGAGGGAAGGCTCACTGTGGCACTACAGGAGCTGAAACCACCATTCTGATGCTCCTTATCAGTGTGCTGGTATGGGTCTTCAAAATCTAGCTCCTTCTGTGCTCTGTAGGCCCTCAGAATCTCACTTTCACTGTAATCTGGCCTAGGGGGCTGTGGAGGGTCACGCCTGTTTCCAAAGTTTAAGTAGTCCTTCAGCCACTTTGCCATGGATCTGGAAATGAAATGTTACACACACTGGATTGAATCTTGATGGCTTATTATGAAAAGGAGAATATTTATGCAAAACTTTTGCCGTGATTCAATATTGTCTTTGTTTACTATAATTGTTTCAGTCATTTATTGTGTGAAAATGCCAAATATTTGCTGTTTACGCTTTGAAAATGCGCAAAAAAGCTTCCTACAATGTTTATAAACTGTATCCCTGAAGTATGCAGGTACTTGGATTGAGATAAATGAATCACGACTCTGGTAACTTACAACACCACATGCGTAGAAAACACTAACATAAACCTTATGGGCTTATAAATCATATTGCTTACAGAATAAAATCCCATTTTTAACATCAGTTTAAAAAACGAGTCAAATGGCAAAACAGAATCCGTATATTGATGTTGTTGGTATGAAGTTTTTTGTTCACCAAGTTAGCTCACATGATCTTGGCTGTTGGTAAACCCTCATAAATAGTGAGCAACACTGATATTAAAAATAGTCAACAGGTCCAATGAAATTATCATCTTTTGGTGAACTTTGATAACTTTTTATCTGAGGAGAAGCACGGTGAGTCTTTCGATTATGCGAGACGGCTAAGCTAACAAAGCTAAGCCTACAAATCACAATTGGAAAATGGTAGTTAGCAATCTGTTGTTCAATTATTTATTCATTCATACCTCGGAATTAACGTTAAGCGTTATCGTTTATTTCCAAGTTCACACACTCAAACTAAAACAGTTTAATAAGATTAATCACGTACTGTATAATTTGCAGTTAGCGTTGAAATAACACAAGTCGTACAATCGAAAGTGAACGTTCTGTAAATCTGCCAAAGCTAAGTTAGCTCACTTAGCTGCGTAACCGCAGCTAACGTTAACATAACATGGAAGCGCCTTAACTGTTGCCTGCTAACGTTACTTGTTAAAGCTCACCCTCTGTCTTTGGCTTCACGGCTCCTCGTTCCAGTTATCTCGTGCTGGTTACCATCCAGCTTCTTCTTAGAACGCGATCCAGTCTAAAAATAAAACATTGTCATCCGTGAAATGCGTCCTGCTTTTAGTCCAAGCAGGTCAGTCAGCTAATGTTGGCTGGACCAGACTGTCCCCGACACAACGCTCTCTGGCACGGCGGGTCGCCTTAAAGGGGAGTACTACAATCTTTTTCGTTGGTCGACATAAAACATCCGATAAGCAAAATGTCCATTATGAAAACCAGATTTCTTTGATCACCACCTCGTCCACTAATTGCATTATGAGGAATATCAAATTTCAATATTCTGTAAGACAGTGACCTGACACATTCATATCTTAAAAGCAGACCCGATTAAGGGTGAATATTGCCTTTACATTATTTAAACTGAAGAAATGTTTTGTACAGCTCAAGGAAAAAAGCGTTTATTTTAATGTCGAAAACCAGGGCTGTTTTTATGATTTTGCATGTCAAATCTCTAATAGCGGAGTCCAAATCATTGAGGCAAATTTGTGAATTGTAATACTGAACTACATTTTTTACATATATATACCTTTTACGTACTTCCTGATCGCAGTAGTTCATTTTTATTCAATCAGAATAATGTTTTCTCTTTGAAGTATCACAGTACATTGGGTATTACACACATATAAGAAATAAATATTAGAAAAGTAAATTGTCAAGATGTTATGTTATTGTTAAGATTTTAATAAACACTAAAAGATACATCAAACATTACCACAGAGAATATTTGGAAGAATAATGTATATTGCCATTGTGTCTATGTTAAATTGTCAGTAACAACAGATCAGATTTTCTTAGAAGTCTATGTTCGTGCCATAGGATTTGGTTGGCAGACAACACCACTCCTGTTAATGAGAGCCCACCTACACATCAATTAATCTGTTACCAGTCACTTCTGTATAAAAAGGGTATTGTAGGATAGACCAACTGGTTTGCACATTGTTTTTTTTCTCTAAAGCATTACAATAATGTTGTTGTAATTTATTCTTCTTTGCACCACTCATACAATTGTATGTCATTCACTCAAGTCATCCTCTTCTCATTCGCTGTCATTGCTGTCACTGTCTGAATACGCCCCCAACAGACTGAGAGATGACCCACTTTGTGTGGTGACAGGCTTTGAAACATTTGAGTCAGCTGTTGATGGCTTTGTATCTGTAATACAAGATGCATAATAATTGTTTCTTTCAAATCAAATACAAAAGTATGAATCAGGATGTAAAACAAGGGCAAAAGACTGGTGTGTTCCAAAAAACTAGAAATCCAAAATACAAAGAAACTTGCATACAAAAGGTGGAAAAAGGAGTTAAAAATCCAAGCAACAAATGTCCGTAATATTTATCCAAGAACAATGATTTGAAATTCATATTAATCATGAAGTCATAAAGTTTACAAGATACTGTACTAGATGTATTACCTGTTTGTGAAGTGGGAGCAGCAGCAACAGACGGTGAACTGAGTTTGTTGACAAGTGCTGTTGGTTTCTTTCGTACCACCAGGGATCCTAGTGCTTTTCTATCACCCAGCAATCCTACACTACTCTCCCAGGACTCCATCTTGACTCTCTTCCCTCCTCCAGCTGTGGCTCCCTGTGGAAACACAACATGAGATCATCCATTAGTCCCTACCCAACACTATTTTCTTTAGGTTCTTCTGATTGGTTTTTTGGAATGTTCATTATCATAAAAAATAGCAGCAAAAAATAATTTCTTTGAATTATAACATATTTTGTACATGTCTGTTGCTCATCCTGAGGCTTTTCATTTGTACAGAAATGTTTTCTCTGTTAAATGTTTTTTTGGGGAAGGGGTTCCCAATTCTGATTTTCAGGGACCCCTGCCCTGCTTTTTTTTTTTTATTTTGAAAAACCAACAATCCCGTATATAAATGAAATTTTATTTAATAAAATTGGACACCTTTACCACTTATAATTATAAGTTCTAAGCTATGTGATAAGATTTTGGATGCCTGCTTAACATAAGAGCAAAACTGTAACATTCTAACCTTGCACTGAAAACCCAGTAAGTCCTTTATGCCACTCGTGGGCAGTACAACACTGACAGAATATCAAAGCGGTATTGGAACACATGCTAGCAAGAATTGCCTGGTTACATATCTAGCACAATTGGAGCAACATGTGCATGTGTCTGCAGGCATGTTTCAGGTCATTTTGAGAAATCTAACAACTTTTTTTTGGTAGCTGCTAAATTTTCACTACGTTGCAAACTTTGTCTACCTCTTATTTGAGCAAACCAAAACAATAGGTCTGTGGACTATAAACCAAAGAGATGAGGTGAAAGATGCTAAAAGCTTTATAGAAGTGTCGGTGTTTTATTAAGAGCAACTCTGCTAACATTATATTTAGCTGTTAATAAAAAAAATAAAAATTAGTGCAGCTTTAAATTGTTTTTTAATGCTTGTCTGAAATGTCCACCCAACTAACATTCTGTAAAAGAATACAATAATTGAAATAACTGAAAAATAATTGAAAAGATGTACCTGTGTATCGGCAGATTTGTCATTTGTAAGGATGCTAGTTGGTTTTTCTGTGCTGAACTTCTTTGAGTGCGAGTTGCTGCAGCTTTCCTTTTCTTCCTCTGAATCAGAATCTGAGTCTCTGAGTCTTTTCACAAGGGCACGGTCCAACATCTCTCTGTGAAAAGCATTTTCCTCATTTTAGTTTTGACTAGGTGTTCAAGGACTATTGCTGAAGGTTCACAGTGATTATAAGTAGAATATACACAGTAAAACTTATTAAGAGAAGAACTGAAGTCTAAGATCAGGTCTTTAAGAATTCTTGTGAGAATTGTATATTCATCTTTAAGTATACAGGAAGTTACAAGTCATTTAGTTCATAGCACATTGATTATTTAAACTTTCTTTACTCACTTCATCTCTCGCTCATCCTCTTCTTTCTCCCTTTCCCTCTCTCTCCTCTCCATCTCTCTATACCGGTCAATCATTCCCTCATAGTCCACTTGAGCCTGCCTCTGGTTCAACTCCTTCAGCTCCTGGAGGTTCTCCAAAACTTCCATCTCCATCTTGGAATCCCTTGTGCGGTTCTCCAACACCTGGTAGAGGATTGGACAACCAGTTAGCTGCTTATTCTCAATACCCAGATACAGCTAAAATATGGCAACAGGAACTGATGTTTACACACTGACTTTCATGGGGTTGTTCAGTTCCTCCTCCTCTCTCTCCTGCTGGATTCTCTTCTCCTCCTCCTCAATTAGTTTCTCTGCCTGAAAGTTTCGTGTTGCGCCATGCTCCATTGCATAGTCTGTGTTTTCTGGATCGGTCTGTTGTCACAAAATTAAAAATGAGTGTGAGAAAATACTTGATGATGTTAAAGTCGTCTCATTCAGAATATAGAACAGTTTGAAGTGTAATTACATTTAAAGAACTACAATGATCAAATTGTTATATACTCTCACCTTAAATGTAATCTCAGCAAGACACCGAGTACATTTTATGTAGAAACGGAAGATTGGCAATCCCATGTACAGCTCATTCTGAACAGTCTCTTTGCGTGCATTAAATTTTTTCCCCTTGTAAATGTATTCTCCACATGTTTTACACCTGCAAACAACCAGAGAAGTGATGCTAAGGGAACCACAATCACAGAACTTATTCACAGAGGACGAACAGTCTCTGACACCAAGAGTCGTCAATAACCAATTCGAAAAGTCCATATTAAAATGGTGTTTATATGTAAAACTTTAAAGCAGATATCAAATATATTGGTAAATGATTACAAAATACATATAGAAATAAGGTTGGGATATGGAGAAGTGTTGCAGTATTAGATATCCTTGACTGCCACATTTTATATTAGTGTACTGAATACAGCTGTTGCATGAGTTGTGCGGTAATACCGAGAATATGAACTTCAGAAACATAACTTCACGATACTGTACTAGGATTTAAATAGATTCCGCAACCCACACAGACAGGAATGAAACAGACATACCTCATATTGAATGGGGCCATCAATCTGACCACATACTGTCGATCTTTGGGGAGTTTGAGCTTTGGGATTTTGGATGGATCAAAATCCGGAGGGTAGTATTTCTGTAGAAAAATCATAGCAACGTTAATGGACATTAAGGGTAACGTTAACTAACGCAGTAGTAATGTTAATAGAGACAGTTGAGGTAATTTCTACAGTTTTTACATATTAATATGTAGTTGAAAGTTAGATGTCACCCACGATTATAACAGTTTAGACATTGTTATCTACTTTGAATGCTGGAGAACTCAGTAATGATATCTGGATCTTTATTATTATTTTATTATTCTGACTTCCATACGTTTTTTGACAAACGTGTACTTACATTTAATACTTTTCTTTCGGACATTCTTGCTTTTGATGTACAACGACAAAAGAGAAGAAAACTACTGAAGCCAAAAAAAAAAACACGCACTGCTAGCTTGTGGCTAACGGTCGGCTACAATGCAAACGTCCGATTAGCTTCCGGTTAGCTTCCGTAGCTTCGGCGCTTCAAATTGTGTTTCTGCCCCCCTGCGGCACAGATGACTACCTACAGCTGGAAAAGGTATTTACAGAAAGAAAGTGCGCTGGATTTTTCAATCAAAGGTAAAAAAAGCTAAACTGTTAATGGCAATTGTGCGCCGTCATCTATGACGTCAAAGATGACGGCGTCGGTTTTTAAACGTATAAACATCTTAAAACGTATAAAAGATATTAGAAAAGCGTATAGAATCAATGATGTCATGTATACGCTGAATGTACAGAAGTTATATTAATATTAAATATTATTATTATTATTAATAAAAGTTTAGGAAATAATTTACAGTAAAGCAGTTTTTATAGTATAAGCAATGTAAGCAGTATAAGTATAGTATAAGCATAAGGAAAAATGCAGGAGAGGAATACAAAGCCATAGTTGGCATAATGTAAAGACAATTTGTTTAAGATATAGGTAAATATCCTGGAAGTGCACAATTAAAACATGGAAAAGTTAATTTGCATTTTCAGTGCATTTTCATCAGTATGTGTTTTTCACTTGTCAGTCTGGTCTCTACACCTTTAACTTTATACAGATGAGGTATTTCCTTTTGGGTTTTTCTGCCTGTTGGAGGATGACTGACATATTAAAAGGCTAATTTGATCCCATTACTTCTTTCTGTCACTGTGTGAAAATGATACAAAGTGACACAGATGCCCTGCGAATTAATAAAACAAACAAAAAAAAACTAATCACTCTGGAACTTGTGAGTTTCTTGTCTATTTTTTTTGGATCCCCATCAGCAGTCACCAGTCTGTCAGTTCTTTCCTCATGCAGTAAAAGTCCTATTCTTTTCTTACCTCCCACTGAAGAAGCAAATGAGTGATCAGTCAATGAGCTGTGAATAATGAGGTCCTCATGTATTTGTGATGCCAAAGTAATACAATGTGCTGAAAATCAAAATCCGACAAACACACATATTTCTGAATAAGTATATATCTGCATGTATAAATACAATGAAACATGTTATAAACCCACACAACCATCTTAAAATGAATTTATTTACATTGTATTTAATTCTTTCAAGACACTGTGGTCGTGGTAAAGGAATTGTCTCTCAGGAGTATTAGACAGATTTGGTGTGCAAACATAAGCTTATTAGCCATGCACACACACACACAGAGTGAGACACACACAAACACACACACGTACTTACTTTGCTTTAGGGGTCTGTTAAGGTTGATCCAACAAAAGGAAATTGGATCCTGATTACAGATTGGTGTCAGGATGGGTTAACCGGAGCCCTGATCTCAGCTTTGTTAAACACAAGCACAAGCAGATGAGCAAAATCGATTAGCAGCCAAACACAGAAGACAGAAGGTTAAAAAGGTAATAGTGTTTTAGACTTAACTGTTTCAGATTCAGTTTTATTTTAGAAAAAAACGACAATAACAATAAAAGCATATACCTGTGAGACAGATGAAGTGTGTTTAACTGTAAGGCCTGATCTGCACAAAGATGAAATTATACGACAATCGGCCTCCTCACACTTTTAAGCAGGAGGAGATCAAATCTGAGCGTCAAGAAGGACATTTAGAGTTATAGGAAATGGTTTTGAGGGAAAGCATAATCTGAACATAAAACAAAGAAGTTATGCTCACAAATTAAAAAAAAATGCTCTTAACAGGAACTAACCTCTGGTTTGTGATGGACAGGGGACTACTGACCATGACGGCAGTTGCCGTCTTAAAATGGAAACTTGTGATAAAAATGTCACGGAAAGGACTTATATTTAGTGCACACATCACTTTGTCAAATGAAGCCCCACCTTTACACCATCCTTGCCATCATCGCGTCAGGTCACTTCCTGTTAAAGATACAAAGGTGCTGAACATTGTCCCCAATGTCAACGTCTCCATGAATATTTCAGGGGCTGGCTGATGTCAACAGCAGCTGTATAGCAGCTATAAAGATGTTCTCGGCACATGAGACCTCAAAATCCACTGGACGTCCACCCGCTGAAGACGACTTCTCCTGTTTGGGTTTCAGCACCATGGTCAGCGCTCGGACTCTCCTTCTCGCGGTCACCTGCTCCTGCGCCCACCTGTGGTTTGCTCGTGCAGAGGACACCTCAATGGAGACGCGCTCGGTGGACTTCCCTCTGAAAACCCAACAGGAAAAAGACCTGGTAAGAGATTTTTCAAGGCCTCATGGCTCTGAAATATGTTGGCTGTGTTAGTGGTAAATGGTTAAATAAAAGTGTCAGTCAAACGATTTTATTTCAAAAGATTTTAAAAAGGATAAACTGTAACCAAATCACCTTAATGAGTTTTTCAACTCAAATACCTCAATGATTATGCCAAAGATTTAAATTGTACAATTTCTTCCAAGTTATTCGAATATTGTTTTTTCATTTTCTTTTATGCAGATTGACGCGTTACAAGAAGTGCTGGAGAAACTGAGGAACAAAGAAATGCCCTTAGAGAAAAAGCTTGGCTGGTTGCCTTCTGTAAGCACATCAAATCAAAAGTTTCAAACATATTTTGGACATAATGTTTTGCTCATGAAATAAACGTTTATGTTGTTTTACATTACCAGTGTGATGCAGGGGAGCCATGCGCCGTGCGTAAAGGCGCGCGTATCGGCACGCTGTGCAGCTGTCCCCGGGGAACTTCGTGTAACTTTTATGTTCTAAAATGTCTGTAAATGAAGAACAAAGATACTGGAGGTGGAAGGAATCATCGGAGAGAGACCAGAAGTTCGGAGTGACAAAATCATGTCCCGTACATTATGTGAGAAATGACAGAAAGGGGGTGCTACCGTTGTCATTCTCTTTGTGATAAAAATAAAAATGTTATGTAACATGTGAATAACAAAATACTTTTTTTTGATTTGGAATATGTTAGAAAGTGTGTTGTAAAAGTCCAGTTGTCTCTGCTACTCTGGCTTTTTGTCAGTGCTTAAAATGGAAATGTATGTTTGTGGGATTGTTGTGTGTTGTTATTGAAACTAACCTCTGAAATGTAGATTTTGTCCAAAAATCTTTTTCATTTGTTCTTTTTATTACAGTTTAACTTTTGAATTCAAGGAACTTTACCTGTCTGTGTACGTGCAAATTTACACTATGAAACGGAGGTGATTCGCTCGCCTGATACCAGCTGGGGTTTTTAAAAATGTTCCACAAACATCACTTGTTGAGAATTATCTTTAGATTAAAATGGCTACTCGAAAGTGACAACAATAAAGAATATTACACTGATTCCTCATTTCAACATGCCTTCAATTATTCAGCATCTTCCTTCACTTTCACTAATGCACGGCTGCCTTCCAGCGCGCCAGCTGTCATCTCTCCCCAATAAAAGGCGCTGTCAGGCGTTTTCAATGACATCATACACAAGTGCAAGTTTCCAACATGGCGTCCACCCGGGTGCTGGAGAGGGAGGTCCAGGAGGAGCCGAGGCGCGCTGCAACCGCAAATACAGACTTCTGCCCCCACAAATACTCCCTGCTCATCATTATCGGACGAACCGCTCACTTGAGACAGACTGGACACATCTGCAAGGAGATTGAGCGAGGTACGTCTATTTCAGCTTCTTACGGCCACTGTATGCTATTTTGCATACATTCTCAAAATAATTCAGATTCTTGCACGATCTTGTCGCCTTGGATCTCTGAGGATGCTAGACTGACCCCATTGCAGTGTTTATGTAATTTCTCTTTCCACCCTACTGACCGAGGATGCGTCAGCTGGAGATAAAGCACCACCAGCATCACTTCATCCCTCTGGATATAATATAATTACAATCAGTCGGAAGAGTGTGGGTTGTCTTTTTTCCCCATTTTACCCTCAAGATACACAAGGAGAAACATTTGGTTAAATGTTGCACGACGAATATTGAGTTAACACATAGCCACTTGTAGACGATGTGACATTAAAGTGTGCGTGCTTAGCAGGAACTGTGGATACTGAGGCTGCGAGTTTGTACAAGACATGTCACGGTCACGCATTAGTCGTGTTTTACTGTGACAGTTGAGTGCATAATTTATGTAAAAAGGCTTTAGGCAGATAGGGGAACAGAAACGGAAACACAAGGACAGATACTGACGGTGAGAAATAGAGAGAGAAAGATTATCACCGGCCAATCAACGCTTCATCACGGCCCTGTGAAAACCATGCACCATCAAAAATGCATCAACTTTTCCCGAAATGCAAAAGCATTTTTTTCAACGTTCTACTTTAAATGGGTTTTGTAATGTTTTTTTAATCTAACGTCTAAGTATTTAAGTTTCTTATCTATTACTTATGTAATACATGTACATTTCTGCAAATAAAATATCGATCTTAAACAGGGCACATTTTGGATCGCATGCATTTAAACCCAATTTAGCCCATTTCAAAAGATTAAAGGGATTAAACATTTCTACTCAGTTTTTAGCAGCAAATTATGTGCAATGTGGCTTATTCAAGTAATTTAAAGGTATTATCTTGGATGTTTGGTCGTGTGTTAGTATATACATGTTGTTTAAGACAGAACATTAACAAACCAGACAATTTACAGAACAAGAACAATTTAAACTTAGTATACATAGAAAGTTATGTGTATAAGAAGAGAGCGAAAAAAAATGAGAAAGAGTTGCACCATGCAAACGAATGTATATTGTGTTTCCAGGTATACAGTCATGGGACATTGACTTGAAAGCCTGTAACCTGAATGTCTATCTTCAAGAATTCCTGTCACATCACACGGCATCGTTCAAGGGTGCTGGTGAGTAAAAAGCATTGATTTGCTTGATCCTTCATGCTACACTCTTTGACATTAGAGAAATCCCTGTGTCCATGGTAAATCTCCAGCTCAGTGGACCTGGGGTCAAAAAGGAAGGAAGGAAGGAAGGAAAGTGCAGGAGCAGTTGGGTGATTGTTAAACATGGGTGGGCCCTTTGGACAGAAAACAATAAAGACCTGCAGCTAAACTGTGCCATACTTCTCTCTGTGTGTGTGTTATAGCCTTTTAAAATGCAGAGCTAAGGAAAACCAGGGGAAGTGGTGAAATGGTAGACTAATAGTCAGTCACACAGTCGGACAGTCATACAGCTGAGCTGTGAAGGAAGGTGATGAACTCAGACAAAAACACAAAGACATTTGTCTCTTTAGAGAGGACAAAATGGCTACCAGAGAGGCTGCTTGCATTGTATGTGATAAATATAGTACTGTACTGAATCCCCTATTAATAAGATACAGCACTTGTGAGTTTAGTGTCACTGTTTTGTAAAATGGTTGGATTAGACATTTAGCAAGAGCCAGAGGGATCCTATCCAAAGGACACTTTGGATGTCTGTATGAGGATTTTTACATTAAAGCTTTTCAACAAACAACAAGAGCTTTAGCGGTGCTGGTAAGTGGGATTTTGTTACGTTCTACTTTCTTCTTTTGTTACTTACTATACAGCTCTTTTGCCGCTTTAATCTAAACTAATCAGCTGATTGTGGCCTCATATTTAGAGGTAACACAAAAATGGTATCATTAATTTCACAGCGAGTCTTGACAAAAAAAATGCATATATTTCTCAAAATGCCAGATTGTTTCTTTAAAATCACAAAATAGCTGCACATTTCCGTTTTTGCATGTTACATTATGATGGGGTAAAAACTGAAATTCAGAAATCTCCTTGAAAAAAAAAAGACAAAGAAACTTTTGTTCATATCTGGGTCATTATTTTTAAGTGGGCCGGTTCGCCTCTGCATCCTCAGACGTTCATCCAGTTCCCCTCAGACTGGATATTAACTGTAGATTGAGTAAACTTGGCAGTCAGACAGTCCCTCTGACTCAACAGTTTCATTCTTTTTCCTTCCTCCTTTTTCCTTATTGAGTCAATCACTCGCGCTCTCACACTAGTCCATTTTCTCTTTGACTTCTTTGAGTCGCTCCCTATTTGCCTCTGTCCACTCCCTCACTGTTCAGATACGTCAGCTCGATTCCTAACTCCCTCAGCTGTGACTCGCTCTCTTCTCTTCTCTTCTGTGTCTGCCTGTCCACCCTTCTCTTTCTATTATCTTTTTTTCTCTCTGCCTTCTCAGGGCACAAGTGTCTGCGCCATGGCACCAGAGTGTTGGACACTCAGGTGCTGATCAGTCCATCTCAGGAACAGGTTCATTCAGAGGTGAGGGGACAAAACCTTCAGAGATACACCAAGAAGACCAAGTTAAATGCATAGTTATGATGCAGTTGTGTAGGCATTCAGATTTTTACTACTTTTAACCAAATGATCATACAAATCATAAAATTGTCGCATTTTAAAAATAAGATCTGAAATAAAAGTAAGGAGCATAATTTTGTTTTTAATGTAATATATAATGAAGTCCAAACAGGAATGTTATAATCTATCTTGATTTTCATATTTATGCAGATTGCTATACTGTAATATTTTCATACTAGTTTACATAAATTGCAAATGGTTATTTACCAGATGCTTTATCTAAAACAACAAGTGGGGCGAAGTGTTCTTGCTTTTATAAAATAACATCTTACCATCTCTCTCAACTGGTCAGGTGTTTGCTCTCCTGTCGAGGGATTCGGCTCATAAGCTGTTAATCTTGGCTGGACAGAGCGTGGAGGAAAGTGGAGACTTGTTGTTTCACAAAGGACTGTTCTCACCACACCAGCTGAGAAAAATATTAACAGAGCAGGTAGTGACAATGTCCCACCCTGCCCATAAATGTTGTGTTACGTTGTTATTACAGTATGCAGTTTCAACTACTTATAATCTACAAAGTAATTGCAAGTAACAATAGTTTTCTCTAGGAATTAATCTTCCATTTACTACCTCACTAGGTTGTTTTAGCCGAAAATGCACATCATATACCCCACAACCCAATTAAATATTTAATGATTGCACATTTTGTCTTTGAGTTAAAAACTTCGCAAGAGCAAAGATTTGAATAAAAAAATTAAAAAATAACTTCAACCAGAACTTGTTTACCAGAACAGTGTTTACTGCTCATATTTACTGATGACTCCACTTCAATCAAAATCTCAACTCAGAGCAGTGTGTGTGTGAGCACTTTTGTGCATGAACTAATGATGAAACAACACACATCTGCCCACACAACATTTATAAGCGTAGCGTCCAGTTACTTTTAACTCTTCTAATGTTGGCACTCTGTGTAAAAAAAGGCTATATTTACTGCATACTCTCCTTCTTTACTGAAATTCAGTGTTATATTTCAAAGTAAATGTCTAAAGCACAGAGCCAACCAAACTGTTTCTGGACTTTATGAACTGAGCAGAAGACATTAATTAATAAGCATTTGCAGTGGTCTAATACCATTATTTCTAAGATAAACTAATATCCACAGAGAATATTGACCCCGGCAATATTTCTACTGATGTATTAGTTGGCCTTTTTTTTTGGCCTTTTTTTTAGTTTTAGTTTTTTTTTTAGTTGCCCTTTTTTATTGTAAAACCTACAATATTATAAAAAATTTTAACTATGGCGTGTATGAATTTTGAAAGTTGTCTCTGTCTTTAGTTCCTAGATCAAGAGAGCGCTGTCTCGTCCTCAAAACTAAGTCTGACCCTCAGTTGTCCCAACATCGGCCAGTGGAAGAACACTCTTTTGGGAAACAAGCCTCGGTGGGGTCTTTTTAAACTACAAATTAATCCCCCAGAGGTGCTGCCAGTCATGGAGTCCCTGGGGGAATTCACCTCCCTCATTTCTAGTACCCTATGCCCACAATCGCCCTTTGACCTCCTGCCTCCTCCTACCACTGTCGGTTTCCTCAAGCTGTCCCGTCCCTGCTGCTATGTGTTTCCTGCCGGCCGTGGTGACTGTGCCTTCTTTGCAGTCAATGGGTTCACGATGCTGGTGGACGGTGGCTCGGACTCTCAGACCTGTTTTTGGAAGCTGGTCCGCCACCTCGACCGTGTCGATGCGGTTTTGTTGACACATATTGGGACAGAGAACCTGCCAGGGGTCAATGCCTTTCTGGAGAGGAAGGTGGCAGAGCAGGAGTTGAGCTCTGATATCAAAGGTAATATTAGTGATGTTCCTACAGGAGGATGACGTAATGCTGTCCGTTTAAGTTTCTCACTGTTCTTGTGTTTCTCTGTGTCTTTATACTTCTTAATTTGAACAGACACCTTGTCCAAGAGGCTTATCTCCCCAGAGCTCGGAGTTGTGTTCTTTAACGCCCCCAGTAGGTTGCAGGTGGAACAGCCTTGTAAGTGACACATTAAACTTAAACTGATACATGTATAAATATATTTGTATAATAGAGACTTTGGATAAGGAAAACACAGAAGGTCTTAAAAATCCAGAGTTAAAAAATGCTCATAAAGTTATAAATGTAAAAACCAATCAATGCGAGTGACTGCTTTCAATATAAGCTGCTATGTTTTTCCTGTTAGGTGTGGACAATGTCCTGAAGAGCACACAGCAGGCAGCCCTAACTCTACAATTATTAAAGAAGCTAGACATCGGACCACAACCAATGTTTAGGCCACAAGGAGTCCCCACTGAGCCACTGACCTTATTCCAGAAGATGGGAGTAGGCCAGCTAGATTTATACATCCTCACTCCTGGCAAAAACTGCCAGGACTACCAGACATTCATGCAAAATTGGCCTGATACTGTCTCATCAGCATCCAAATCCCAAACTCTCCCTCTAACTGCCCTGACCTCTGTGTCTGCCTTGCTTGTGTGGCACCCAGCGTGCCCTCAGGAGAAGGTGGTAAGAGTGCTGTTCCCTGGTGTTACGCCACAGGTGAAGTTGCTGGAGGGGCTAGAGAAGTTGAAGGGCTTGGCCTTCCTCCAGAAACCCACAGTCACCACGGGGGACCTGGAAAGGCTAGGGGAAGACAGAAATACCAAGAGGACAGAGAGCCAGGAAAGCGATAGGTCACAGGGGAAGGAAACAACACCCAAACCTGGAAAAGAAAGAGGGGTTAGAGAAGAAGGTAGGGAGGTATCAGTAAAGGATAAAGGGAAAGTGTTAAATAATGCAAGAGATGCAGATAAAACCAAAATCAAAGAGGTGGGTGTAAAGCAAAAATCAGCATTGTCAGAGAAGAATAGTTCAAAAAAGGGGGGGCAGAAGACTGGTAGTAAAGACGAGAATGGAATAATGAAGAATGATCAGGTGAAAAAGGAGAGTCTCCATTCAAAGCCAAAGAATGAAAACAAAACAAAGCTAAGAAAGGAAACAAAAAATGACTCTAAAACAGGGGCAAAGGCAAAGAAAAAATCCTCGGGCAAGGAGGCAAACAATCAAAAGAAGACCCGTGTAAATACTGAAATGCCAAATAACTCTACAAAAGTTGTGTCAGAGTCACAGTGCCCTGCTACAGAGCAGCACAATCAAAAGCTGGAGAAAACGCCTGGAGACAACCCCTGTGGCTCCAAACTGTCTACCCCTGAGGATATGACGGCAGATTTTCTCCAGCTGAGGGAGGAAAATGAACAAGATGAGGCCCAGGTGGAAACAGCAGATAAAGGAAAGCAGAGAGGCAGTGAGTCAGGAAATAAAAAGAGCCTTAGAGCTCTGAGCAAAGAGACAAGTAATGAAGCTGCTGATACACCAGGGAAAGAAGCAGCTGATGGCACAGGGACGGCAGGAGGAGAGAGTGGTGATAATGAAGTGCGCCATAAAGCTGGAATTGCGGGGAAAGCTGATGTAGACTTGCAGAAAGGGTCTGTAGAAAAGCATGAAAATGCTACCAAACCAGCTAAGGTTGTGGGATTTCCATCTCCTTTAAACAAGGCACCGAAGAATGAGCGCACAGTCCAGCTAGACTTAACCCCAACTGAGTACACCCTCTTAGATGGTGCTTTGAAATACAGCCCGCCTTCTCGATCATCTCCAGAGAACCAGGCCCTTGTCAGCCCTGACGAGGAGACCGTAGAGCAAGCCTCCCCTGAGTCACGGCCCAACAGTGCAGGCCACACTCCTTACTGTCTGTCCCCAGATGATGTGTGGTGCAACAGAGCCACTCTTAGCAGGTTACAGGCCCAAATGAGCAACGTAGAGTCCACTGACATCAACAAGTCAAATGGGCAATCTAAGCAAAGCGAGGGGCAACTCCTGCAACCCAAAAGCACCCCAGAGAGCCACACAAACCCCAGAGAGAAGCATCTGAGTGCTCTATCTTTGGGTACATTTAAGGATGTGTCCTCAGACCCGTCTCCCTCTGTGGCCACCACAACTACTACACATTCAATGCCAGCAGAGGTGAGCTCACCTCAGTCCACAGAAGTAGATGAATCGCTGTCCATGTCCTTTGAGCAGGGACCCACCAATGTCTGCCAGAAAGAGGTTGATGACAGTCACCATTCTAATGGAGGCCATTTTGTGGGCATGTGTTTACAAATGAAGAAGCCTCCAAGATCTGTAGGTCATGGTTCAGAAATGGGGCGACCTCCAGCTCCTAACGCGCTTCATTTCGAGAAGTCACCGCACGATGTGGATCTTTGTCTGGTTTCTCCATGTGAGTTCAAGCACTTCAAACCGCCTGACTCCAGCTCAGGTGCCAGCGAGCCATCCAGGTGTACTTTTGCAGGACATCATCACGGCAACAACAATAACAATCTCAAGGACACCTCACCTAGCGAATCCAATGCCCCTGTCTGTATGGAGGACTGCCCATCCACCACAGCAGATGGTGCTCTGGACTCAGATGAGGATGAGTCTTGTAGTGAGCCGACCAACTCCCCCACCAACCTTCACACAAGTCAGGCTCTGCCCCCGGATCCTCCTCCAGCTCCTCTCAGGGACAGTCCGCCACTGCCCCCACATCCTGATGCTTCCATGCCCGTCCCACAGTCTGACTCTGAAGCTCAAGGCATGAGAGCAAAAACCAGCCGCACGCGAGGGAAAAAAACACCAGGGGTGAGTTTGTTCAGGAGCATAAAAGAAAATGATGTTTGTTGTGAACTCATGTATTTAGGCACACAGATAGCATCTTTAAATTACAGCAGGAGATTCATAAAAAAAAATCTGACTGTTGCTATGTTAGACATTTAGAGCAGCATGAGGACTTTTTACTTTGGTAATAATACATTTTAAGCTATTATGAAAATAATTTCTGTATAAAATCTGTGTCTGGCTTGAGTGAAATTTAATAACCATGTGCTTTTTTGTATTACCAGGTTATTGAGGGCTCCCTAAGAGCGGGCTCAGGGAAGGGCAGGTCAGGGAGCCTGAGTGGAGTCACAAAAGGAAATGTCCCTTCTACACGTGCAAATTCCTCCAGCGCCCACTCAGCACCAGCAAAATCCTCATCCAATACAGGTACATTTGGTTGTTTATGTATGTAACTATGTAACTATAAGTTAGAATTATAACTTTTTAGACCCAGGCACTAATCCTTTAGTGTTTCTGTGTCATCACTTTCTTACAGCAGCTTCTTCTCTTCCTTCTGGCACAGGCTCTAAGTCTACCTCTGTCAGTGAGGTCGGTGTCTACGTGGATCTTTCCTATATCCCATCTGGAGCCTCCTCTCTAACTGTCAATGTGGACTTCTTCAAGGGTGTTCGATCCTCCTGCTACATCATCAGCGGTGACAGTCCAGAGCGGGAGGAACTTCTGAAGCAAACCCTGGACGCTTTACTGGATGCAAAGATATCCTGGCCTGAAACTATGCAGGTAGAAACATACACACACACACACAGTTGGGTTTCCTTTAGTGAAGCCAAGTAAGCTTTTTTCATATGCTGGTAAGCTGGTATATTAATATCACGTTGGCACACCTGTAATTAAAATGCCGTATTTTTGGAACCCGATTAAACATCATAAGTCTGCCTCCTACCATATCGCTAGCTACTTCAGTCAGGCTGCACTTCACTCCTGGTCATGTGTAATCTGCAGTTTTGGAATCACTGTGAGACATGATTTATCAGACATCTTTGGCCAAGCAGTGCGTCAGATTGTATGACTCTGGTCCAATGAATAAAATATATAAAGGAGTGTCATAGCACAGCATATGCTACAGAGCAGGATGTGCTGGTAACAAGAACATTAATATTAATACAAAATGAATTGCAAATGTGACCACACAATTAACTAGAATCAATGCAAAGACAAGGATGGATGATTCTTCAGTATTTATGTTGATGGGCTCCTATTCCCCGCCTCAATCAGTTGTGAGTTGTTTGTTTCTCTTGCACAGTAGGTTGAATAGTAAATGTGAAGATAATCATTCAAGACAAATAGCAGGCAAAGAACATGTTCTTAAACGGATTAAATAACAGTTTTTTGTGGGAATTAAACATAACATTCAAAGCCAGATCGTTGAACGCAACCTGCTGGTGCTTTACCACAGTGGTCATTTGGTGTTCTTACTTTGCACATACGTCATTTGAATGTTATTTCTTTGGCAGCATCAAAACAGAAAATTTCCCTAAATAACTTTATAATTTTAGAATCTTTTGGTGAAAAAAATCTGCATGTACCTAACTATTGATCAACTTTTTTTAATGACAATGACTCAGACACCAAACTAGAACCTGTCAATGACTTTGTGCAGATACTGCAAAATATGTCCACATCAATATGGGAAACCTTTTATTCCTCAGCTCTTTTCTCTGTATCTCCAGGTGACAGTAATCCCCACCTTTGAGTCCCTGTCGATGCAGGAGTGGTACCAGCAGACCTTGGACAGACAGAGGGAGCTGGGCATCACTGTGCTGGGCTCCAACAGTACAGTCGCCATGCAAGATGAAACCTTTCCTGCCTGCAAGATAGAGTTCTGAGGCATGCTACGAGATGGAAAGATGGAGGGTGAATGTAAGCTGGAAAGATGGAAACGTGCGTAAGATCGGGTTTGCCGAAGTGCAGAATACGAGCATTAGAAACAGTGTAATGGGAAAATCAGTTTAAATTAGCAAGAAAAAATATTGAAGGTGTAATAACATAGGATGTTCTCTCTATGCCCTTTTGGTTTTTCTCCTCTTTGTGGCCTCCTTTTGCATCAAATAGCCCTTCTTCCTCTACACCCAAGGAGAAAACACCCCCATGTGCATGTTTGATTTGTTTGACCCATGACCCTGTGCAAAACAGGAGAGGAGATCAGTGTGGCTGCAAGAGAAGCATGTCGGGCTGCGAACATCTAGATCCACATGAAAGCTGATGTTGCAGATTAGTCAAAGTAGTTAAAATATAAGAGATTAAAGGCACTATGTGTAGGCTTGTTTCCTTAATACATTAAGCACTGTGTGATAGTAGGCTTTGCAATGTTTCTGGGCCCATTTTGATGCTTTTAATGCAACATTTGGGATACTCCCAAACAGTGTGCAAACCTTTGTTTATGAAAGCATTGAACTTCTTTTATTACCTATCAACATAACAGTGTATGGTCACGTGTTTGTTTTGAGCACTATGAGCAGACATGAAGTGAGTGGGGGTGCTCGCTGGATCTGCTTTAAAAATTATTGTGCCACCGTGGCTTCGATCCTGAGCAATCGGACGCTGACGTGTCTGCTGTTAAAAGTGAGGATCACCTGCTGAAACTCAGATCACTGACTCTGAGTGTGCACGGCAAACTGTGTCAGTGGGGATCAGAGTACCAGATTAAATGTAATGGAACTAAATTCACCATCTTATTAAGAGTTCAATAGTACAATAAATGTAATCTGTTACAGTGCTTATGTAGAATTATGCATTGACTTGTTGTCTTACTCAAACAAAACAATGTTAAATGTGACATTTAACATTTTAATCGTGGTTTTGATCACATGGTTAATTGTAGACTGTTGTTGCACGACATAAAATTATGGTTTGGTCACAGTGGGTAGTAATGGGAGCTGTGAAAGTCATTAAAACAAATCTCTCAAATGAACTGTTGTACACAGAGATACACCTCACTTGTAATTTTATGATAACTTCCTATGAGTTTAACATAATTTAATTACAAATTTAGTGAAAACAAACTTAAATCAATGCATTTTCATTTTACTATTAGCATAATTTGGAAAAGCAGAAATTGGGTACATGATGGTATCCAACAAAAGAAATAGTAAAAAAAATTAAGCCTACATGTTAATTTAACTTGAAACAACAGGTTAAATTACATGGAAAATTATAACTGCTTTTACACTAAATCAAATGTATCTTTTTGTTTCTAGTCTTGTAGATTGTTCCTAGTGTTTCTAGGAAATGATGGAGAAATGAAAAAACAATAATTCTTAGAAATTTTGTCATTCAAATTCCTTAATGCATTACGTTACATTTTAACTTCTCCAGATCTGTGTGACTATTTCTGTCTTTTATTCCAGTCTGGATGTTAAACACATTATGTCAAGATTGTAAGAATTAAAGTATGATTATGTATGTTGCCATTATGCTTTAAAAAGCATTAGTTTACAAAAAACTGAATGTGGAATACAACTTCCTTTATACCAAAGCATGATGTAAAAAAAAATAAATCAACCATTGCCCCTTTTCCTCTGCATCTGAATGCTGCCTTCAAATTTTCAATGACTTATATGCACTATCGTGAACGTGTACTATCCTTAACTAAATGCACTTTTTAATTTTGTGCAATCAACTGTATTTCATCAATCTCTAAAACGTTGTTTCATTTTTAATGTACACTTTTCACAAATGTTGTCCAACCTAACTTCATTACAAACCTAAATATATTTCACACACTTTTTTTCTGAAGAAATGAAAGAAAGAAACAACTTTAATCATGGGCAACAATTACTTGAATCACACACTAGCCAAGTAAATTGTTACTATGTGTATGTGTCCCATGTATAAAATATGTCCTTTATGTCCTATCATTCATGACATTCATGAAGGCAGCGAGCAAAGCAATGTGGCAGAGTGGAGAGACAGAGCGAGATGTAAGATTGAACGGCTTGAACGTTTCACTTTGTTATTGTCTGTACGTACAAACAATGCTAATGTGTGTGGGAGTAATGTATGAATAAAGAATCTGCGTCACC
The DNA here is from genome assembly GCF_033026475.1 of Channa argus. Classification (NCBI taxonomy): domain Eukaryota; kingdom Metazoa; phylum Chordata; class Actinopteri; order Anabantiformes; family Channidae; genus Channa; species Channa argus. The sequence goes on from NC_090212.1 coordinate 15,436,016, forward strand.
ATTAAACTTGTCTGTTGAAAATGCAGATAGTTCAGAAAGGCAGTACAGTGGATATTGATTGAAATTATGAATGTGTACTCCATACTTTATTTTAGGATTGTTTCAGGTGTTGTAGTAAAAAAAAAAAAAGACACTTTGATCCCTATTATTTTGGTCAAATGCTGACACCAAGCTTATTTCCAAGCATTAACACAATACTCTGTCATTGTGTCCAGTGAGTTTTATGGTGAAAGGACAATGTCAGACACAGTATAGACACGTAAACAACAATGATCATCCTGGGAAATTTAAACAAGACCGAGTAGCTGGTTAAAGTCAGATGGCCAGTGACACTTTTATGATCTCCCCCTGCTATTTAGATAAACATTGGCACTAATTGATCCACATGGTTTTACATTTTAATAAATTCACAAACCAATGATCAACATGGCTATCTGTTTCTCTACTAGCATCAGTTTCAGCGTGTGGACCAATTATTCAAATCATCTTCAAGAAGGCATGGGCAGAAGAAAGAGAATATGCAGTTACAGTATACTGACGTGGTCTCTGTGATGACCGTGACTGTGACTGTGAGCCTATTAACGTTTTGCATGAAAATCCTGATTAAATTACTCTCTAAGAAAATTATCTGATTCTATGATATAGCCTATGCAGAAAAATTCCATGAGCGAGATATAAAATAAACATAAAATAAACTGCTTATTGTCAAGTACAAGACTCCTATCTTTAACTTTTAGTTTCTATCTCATTATTTTGACATTTTCAAAACCGGCTGGGTCCCTGGGTAATTACTTCACAGTACAAACCCACTGGCATTCAGAAAGTCCCAGTGTGCACTTACTTTCACTTATGTTTTGACAAGAAGCCACACAACCAAGGAGGCAGAACAACTTGACGCGTTAAACAAATTTCACACTGCAGGTGAGTTTGATAACACTTAACTGCGTCTTCACCTCAGATGCTCTATTTATTTTTATGATCTGTTAATAGATAATGTGTTGGGGGTTATTTTCACCTCCTGCACAGTTGTTTTTCTTTTGCTATCCATGTCAGGCTTTATCTATCTGAGAAACCTTTTGGCTCTCGGGCAAAAATTGTTGCGGCATATAGGTCAGTTTTCTTTTAAACATGATGTGTGAATGAAGTAGCTGCAGTTCTTTTACTTAGTTAAAATGTACTACAAGTCCTATGCTATGATTTCTGAAAGTAAGCTGGTAATAGAAATGCCGCCCAAGAAACACAAGATGGACCAGTTTAGGGCTGTTACTGCATGCCACAACCCATCTCCCAACTAAACTTTCACTTTGATGCAATTAAGCAAATTAAAAAAAGTCCCATTTGTTGTCTCAGTATCTAATAATGCGTCAATCTGCAGTTGTTCCAAAAACTGTTGCAAATTCCAGCTGGACATGGTATTTTTATTTTGCTCTGGTATAGTAACAAACCATTTCACTTGTGAATTGATGTTTTCAGAAATGTCTTTGTTCTGTTGAGGATCTAAGAAACATCATCATCCAATTTTTAAATGTTAGTCTGTATGTTCAAACCTACTGGCCTACTACCATATCATGTCTTCATGCCATAAATTATAAATGTTTCTGAATTTTCTACTTGATGTTAATAACTACATGCTTTCAGAAGAGTTCCAATTTGAAATGTATTTCAATGTAAATGAAATGAGACTAAAGCGACACCCAGGATCATCTACAAAGCATTAATAAATAACTTCTTGACCATTCCACTAGAAATCCTCCTGACTATGTTATGATCTGATTAAATATTTAACGTGTTTATGAAAGCATTTCACATATGGACAATATAAACAGGAACATGTTGGGATCACATAAGTTTGTGATTTTCAGATCTATTTCTTCGAATTTGAGAGCTTAACACATAAAAAAATATAATAATTAGAATAAATAATTTGATATTTTATGTTTGTTTATATGTTGCTAGTGGACCTTTAACTAGTGATGAAACCTCACATGATGTTCCAACATTTCTCATAAAATATGACATGACCTCAGGATTTCTTGCTTATTTTTAAATGAAAATACTCCCTGTAATCTAAAGGTACCATCATATCTAATCATAGTTCTCCATATGTTTGGACAGTTCATCATGTTTGGGATCACATCAGCTCTGTCTGAAGAGCAGCAGAAAAAGCTGCTCTCTCTGTTCGGTCGTGTCAGACTCCACCTGCTCTACAAAGCCAGCAAGCACGGCTTTACTGCAGCTGCTTTCCACAACCGCTGTGACTTACAGGGGCCCACCGTCATCGTCGCCTACAACCCTGCTGGGTTTGCTTTTGGAGCTTACACCTCAAAGGACTACACCCAGTGTGGACAGCCCATCTATGACCAAGAGGCCTTTGTCTACAGCATTACCGCAGGGGAAAACAAGCCGCTGAGGGTGGCAGGGATCACTGGACAGAGTGCGTTCACAGATGTGGGCACCGGTCCAAATTTTGGTGCTCTTGTGTTCCTGCACGGGGATCAGCCTGCAATTCTGTCCAGCCCAGGTGTGGGCTTCAACTTTGAAGCACCAGCGATGCACGGCGGGAGCTTGGATCTGAATGAGATGGAAGTGTATCGAGTTGAAGGTGTGTGAGGATTTCTGATCTATCCCTTATCAAACACAGAAGTTGGCTTCACAGTACAGTTTTACACGTTCAAAAAAAAAACTTTACACACCTCACCCTAGAATGCTGTGTATCTTACAAGCTTAAAGGACCTGGTTGGTCTGTTTATTTACTGACTTAACCAATAATGTAATTACATACAGGAGAGTACAGGAGTAGGAATGGTATTGTGTCAGTTGAGGCATGTGAAGTAAATTAATAATGATGCTTAGAATGAAATAGCCAGGAAATAACATGTCCAAAAAATGTATTTTCTGCAGGATTGGGAGATCTCTCCTGGCTGAACCCTGTAGAGACACCCAGTGGACTGCTGAGTATGTAGCATACTGTGACAACATTTGCCTTTATAAGTTTTTTTGCGAAATGCACAATACCACATGGTAGGTATTTCCTATACCAATTGCATCTCTGAGATTTAGCAAACATCTTGATTCATTTTCTTCTTTATATCATATTGCAAAACATTTTATCTTATTTACTTTATCAATATCTTGGAAACAAACTGAATGAAAAGAACTGACCAAGAAAGTGTCAGAAATCAAACAATGATGTCGATGGACATGTTACGGGGTAATAAGTACTAATAATTACACAGCAACCAACACAAGATAGCAGATTTAGAAAGTTTAATACACGTGCTAAGCCTCTGTTGACGTGTGAGTGAACAAAAGCTCAATCTTTCATTAAAAAAAAACAAAACAAAAAAAACACACATCACGCAAACACTGAAAGGCCAATTAATAATTTATTACTGACTGGTCCTAACAGCAAGGATGCTCGGCATCTGTCTGGAATCTTTTTATGTCCCTTAGTCAGTGTGTCATCAAAGTGATTTGGATGCTGTCACTTCAATTTAAAAGTGTTAAGTTGTGCAGTGTTTACTTTAAGGGTGAAGTGTTCTTCTTCACTTACTATGTTGGGATGCTGCTGCATTTGTTGAGACATCACCACAGCCACATATTGACAAGTAAAAATGTGCCTTTGGAGAGCAAATCTCAGCATGGTGTCTTTAATGAAATAATTTCATCCTACAATTAAATAGCATCCTTTTTAGCAGGGTGTTTTATTTTAAAATTATTTATTTATTTATTTTAAAATATGTACACATTTTGTATTTGTATAATGAAGTCACTTACATAATGCTGTTCATCGTGACATCACTGTTGGATGTGGTTAGAGACACAAAAGACTGGAAGCTTTTAAACCCCCACATTAAAAATCACCACTCAATTAAGACGTACTAGACTTGTGATCCTAGTCTACTTGATCCTGTAGGAGAAAGCAGCATTTGATGAAGTCTGTTAATGACTATAAGCCTGAGATCAAAGCAGTTCATCAAGCCCGGGTTTTGTTGGTGGGTCCTGTCGGGAGTGGCAAGTCCAGCTTCTTCAACTCGATCAGCTCAGCTTTTCGGGGGAACATGACTTCGCAGGCCATTGCTGGTACAGCAGGAAAGAGTGTGACCACGCAGGTATTGGCAAAAGATTCCCTTAATGAAATCCGGGGATGTGTTGAAGGAAAATGTATCTCTTTCATTTGTTACATTTATGGTTAAAATTAAAAAAAAATTTAGCAGTTTTTATTCCTTAACTGGTTGTCATATGAATGTTAACTACACAGTACAGTTTGCCCCCTCACAATACATGTCTTCTTTGTAGTTTCGCACCTACACCATCAAGGCAGGGAAAGGCGGTAAGCTTCTTCCTCTGATCCTCTGTGACACAATGGGGTTTGAGGAAAACGCAGAAGCTGGGTTGGACATTGAAGACATAGTTAGCATTTGCAAGGGTCACGTAAAAGATCGCTACCAGGTCTGTTTATAAGCCCTTATCTGCTTGGCCACATCTCAGTGTATCTGGTTAGAAATAACAATAATGTAGACTACTGAGTGACTAACAAATGTTTAATTTGTCTTTCAGTTTAGTCCCTCTGCTCCCATTCAGGAGAACTCTCCTGGATACAAGAAGCACGTGACTCTAACTGACATGATTCATTGTGTGGTTTATGTGGTTGATGCCTCCAAGGTCTCGCTCCTGAAGCAAAAAATGCTGGATAAGTTTGCTGCCATCCGGAGAAAGAGCAACCAACTTGGTTAGCAGTAGAGAAATTATATTTTGAAAACTGCTCCATCACCTTACAGCTCAAATCTTAATATGTTCATATTTGAAATCTGACATTTCTGTACATGTAGAGTCATATTACAGACATTTCTAATGTATAACCCTAAAAAAGTACATGGGTCAGGACACTGTTATTTTATCTTCTGTTTTTTTTCCTCATATGTTTCCACTTTTACATCCTTAAAGGAATTCCTCAGCTACTTCTGATGACCAAAGTAGATGAGGCCTGTCCACTAGTGGCACAAGATTTGAAGAATGTTTATCGCAGCGTGTACATCCAGAAAGTGGTAAAATTTCTAAAGCCATTTACGACATTTAGGTGAAAACCTGTGGTGGGGTTGATAACTTAATATACGTACATATCTCTTGCCGTCTTTCAGTCGCGAGACCTGAGCGAGGCTCTGGGTATCCCCTTGTCCTGCGTATTGCCTGTGAAGAACTACAGTAATGAGCTGGACCTGGACCAGAAGACGGACATTCTGCTCTTGACTGCTGTGGTGCAGATGCTGAACTATGCTGACAACTTCTTTGAGAACCTGGATACTGAGGGGATCAAGGATCAGCTTGACCTCTACAGGTCAAACGATCATCTGCGCCCAAGCATTGAACATAATGCTGTTTGAAAGACAGAGCATAATAATTTCTAAACTGTATTAATTAAAATCAAATACATATAATCGAATACAAGCTTGTGAGAAAATGCTGTAAACCTTTATGTGGTAGTTTATTTTCCAGGAGTATCAACTACAGACAAAATAATTGATGTCATTTGTTAGTTTAGTTTAAAAGAGCAATTCACTCAAATATCCCACTGACGCCAAAAAATTGCAAAAAACGTTTAACCACTGCTGCGATTCCATAATAATACATTTTAAAAGTTTATTATAATAATGTCGATTCTAAATTCTGCATTACTCCAGTAGTTAACTTTGAATTTGTATGTAAATACAGTACTTGAGTAAATGTACTTTGCTACTTATAGCATCTGTGCATTTAGATTATTTTGTCAGAATAATGAATAATAACACGACATTTATAAAATTATTACACTGTTTTTTTTTTTTTTGTTGTAATAAAAAGTTATCACAGCTGTAATTTTAGTCTAACAACTTTTTTCCACTTATCTCGACTGCTTACATTTTGATAAGCCTTTGGTGCACATGCTTGGAATATTTGCATATGTTATAATATCAATTTAATGGTCACTGTTTTTTTTTTTTTTTTTTTTTTTATGAATCCTTTTACTTTCAGTTTTACAATAGTTACAAAGTTACAAAACGTGTTTTCCTCCAGTCATCCACTAGAGGTCAGTCATTATTTCAGAATCACTGATGTTTACTTCTGGAAACTTGGGGATGTTGTAAAGAGACGAGGAGTTTGTTGCAAAACTGCTTCTGATTATCCGGCTGTGCAACATAGTTGACTTTCATTTGTATAAGGTCTTATATTTTAAGTGCACTGTAACGTCATACGTCAGGATGACAAAGCGGCCCTACCTTGATATTGTGCAAAGTCAATATTCAATGTACCCAAACAAAATCCCAGAGAGAGACGCTGGATTTCCTTTGAGCCAATGGCAGAACCGGTGTAGTTTCGGTGCCGCCCTCCTCATAGCTCTGGTATAAAGTGTTATCGCAACGCTGCCAAGAATAAACGCTGCAAACACATGGGAACAGGAGGAGGACAGTGACATAACAGGACCACTATTACGCTTTGTCTCACTGGGATTACGTTTGGATCTGCAAATATGAGTCCAGAGGAAAGCTTAGGATCTGTCAAAAAAAGCAGGTAAGGTCACTTGCTATTTCTTTTTTTTCTTTTTTAATTTTCGGTCTTGCATTATGACTTAGTCATAGATTTGTGGCTGCTTGAGACCTGTGAATGGAAATCATGTGCTGGATAGTTTTACCTGCACTGCTGAAGCCAACTATAAGTTTGGACAATGTGGTTTGAGAACAAGGGAATTTAGTATTAACCTTGTTGAGTTACTAAAGGTTTTGCTTTGGGGTCCAAGGTGGAGGGTTGTAATTCTATCTAGGAATTTCCTTTTCAGGATCTCAGGATAAATATTGTTTTAGTTTACCCTTATGAGTTCACCTTTTAGAACCTTCTGGCACAATTGCTTTGCATGCTTGTTCTTCCTGTGTGGAGACACATGCAAAATAACTGCTGTAAGACACATGCAAAATAGCTGCTGAAACATTTGTGACTGCAAGATTTATGAATGACCCCTGACTTTACCTAAACTTATAACATTTAAATTAATGCAGTATTGAGTCCATTAGAAAAGAGCAGTTATAGGTGTTTCCTTGAACACTGTTTGTATTATTGCAGAATACAAAAGGCTAATGTCTTTGTCTTTGTCTCTCAGGATGCAGTCGGTGGGCCTGGCTCTGGAGGAGTTGCTGGTGACTGCTCAAAAACAAGATTGCCTGACCATCGGCATCTATGAGTCAGCTAAACTTCTTAATGCGTATGTAGGATCTATTACCAGATACACAAATGTTTGCTTCCCTTTAGTTTCAAAGAATAACTTTGCCCAACCTCACTTTCAAGACGTGCGAGCGCAAGTATCTGCCTCAAACTTATCATTTTCTCATTTTCTTTCTCCTCAGAGATCCAGACGGTGTGGTTTTGTGCGTCCTGGCAGCTGATGATGAAGACGACGTGGCGCTGCAGATCCACTTCACCCTGCTACAGTCGTTCTGCTGTGACATTGGCATCACCATCCTGCGGGTCTCTGGGGTTCAGCGGCTCCAGCAGTTGCTCGGGGCTGTGCATGCCAACAAAAACCAGGAAGACCACGGAGACCTTCACTGCATGCTGGTTACGGTGCGTTGATTCAGCACAACTTTTCACTCATATGTAGCTGAAATTACAGATTTCTTATCTTATTATAGATTATTACAGATTTTAATGTAGTTGCTAAAATGTTGGTTCATATTCTTGATTTTATTTATTGCAAATTTGTTGTCTGCAGAACAAATTCTGAACATGAACATGGTGTTTATCTTTCTCATGCAGAACCCTCAGGCTGAACATTACAGGCTTCAGGAGGTGGGCACATACTGCCAGGAGAGCCGAGGCCTCAACCAGTGGGTGCCCGAACTGGTACTGCAGGAACGCTGACCGGACGGGTGCCCACTTACACCGTCAAACACATGAGCTTGATACTGATGAACTGAAGGATCTGATGTAGCTCAAAAGCCGGGATGGACCTGGAGAGGACTGAGCCGGTTTATCCTGACTCAGGAGCAGGAACCAAGGACCGCCCTTTCAGTGACTAATGAAACAGACAGAGTCGAAATTGGTTTCTCTGATCTGTATTGTGCAAACATTACAGAGAAGCACATTCCTATCCAGGAGTTTTTACACAGTCGGCAAACTAGATTCAAGTTTCTGTTTTGTGCCTTGGTGTTGCCAGTCAGATAGTTAATGGTGTGTGACAATAATCAAAGAGAGGAATGGCGGCTTTGAAAACAAAACTTCCACACCCCAGCTTGTGCTTTTATGAACCGGACAGGAATGCATTAATAGTGAAACTATGCCCAACATTCCTGTGCATTGTGTTATGGGAGAGTCCTTGGAGAGAAGGTGTGTGTGAATGTGTGGTATGCGTGGACAATACTTGTGTCTTTCTTTAGAAAAGATTGGGCGTGCAGCGCGTGCGTTCTCGAAATGAGCAGCTGAGCCTGCGGAGGAATCGTAACCATGGAAACTGAAATGAAAATGATGTTGGAATAAAAGTCATACAGAATCTACTTGCACTGAAGGACCGAAAGAACTGCAAAAGAGGCAGAGATCCTGATGTGTTGTGGTCAGAGGAGGATGCAGAATGAACGGTGTTAAACAGATTTTAATTATTCTGCACAAATTTCTTTGCCTTCAAGAACACTGCCTTTTTGATAAAATGTTGTTAAACGTATAAGTGGCTACACTGTTAATTTATTAATTGTATCAATTGTTTGTGTAGCTGTTCACTGTTGATTTTTAACTCTGTTAACTAAGTCAATAAATTATTTTATTCATAATTGACTTACTTCCTTATCAAAAGGTTTCTGCTCACATTTCAAAACAAAAGCCAAGCGTGCGTCATGGAACCAGTTGAGTCACGCAACTACTGTGCAGTTTACGTTTGGGCTGAAGCAATGGAAAAAAACATGCACACTTGGGGCAAAGGCTTTTTCATCAGCCTAAAAAGTCAGCTGCCAGGCTTTCCTGTTGTAGTAAACATATCAGAGCAAGAAATTGGGGTGGGGACAGAAACTCGGAGGGACAAACTAGCAAAACAAGCACATGCAGTGCTACTGTCCTTACAAGCCCTTTTTTTTTTTTTGATCATGTGAGAACTCAAAGAGCTGAGTCCTTCCTCAATTGCCCAAACATGTGCAAATTACTTTAGGAGTAACCCCACCCACACTACAGTGTCTCCACATGATCAGGTAGCAAGATGTTCCTGCAACAGTACAAAGAGATTTATCCTCTGCCCTTTCTTCACTCTGTTGTGTTCTCAACTCCACCCTTTGGCCTCACATGTCTGCTCTGACGGTAGAGCAGGGGCCAGAGGGAACATTCAGACACATGCACCTCCCATTTGTTTACTATCAGCTGGACAGGGGAGTGACTGCACCGGGGACTGACTTGTGATTGGCTGTGGTTCATGCCCCCTTAATGCAATTGGCTTTTACTTAAACCAGAGTCTGGGGGAAGTGTGGTTTCAAACTTGGAAGAGACTCGTGACTGTTGGTCGGGGCTTCAAAGGGCGCAGAGGCGGACCGAGACAGAGAACTTGTAACACTGATATTCCTGTGAAATGACCTAACTGGGAGACCTTGCCTGGTTGTGGTCTTTGTTCACTGAGTTAGGTGCAGCTTTGCATTGCACAGCATGTGCGTAATATGCAGGCGTTCATGTGCACTTTTGTAAAGCAATCAGTCAAAACAGCATAGGAAGAAAGGGAGACACATTTGGTAAACCAACATGATGTTCACTTAGACGCTGCAGAGTTTCACAGAAAATGTGCAAACGATAACCTGCAGGTGGTGTAAAAGAAGTTAGGTAATCTCAAAACTCGGGAAATATAATTTTTTTATCCATCCAATAGCTGTTTAAAATTATTCATTTCACCAAAGCTGTGGATGCACCACCTGACAGATGCTGCTTGTTTGACCAAAAATAAAAAGGACACCAAAGGCATGTGTAACTATATCATCTTTTTATTAATGTTATCTACTTCTCAATATCATCTTTTTTTAACAGCAATATCCACAAAATATTAACAGTGTGCAAGAAAACATGAGTTATGGCACATCAGAGAACAGTTACAAAAAATAGATATATTTTCTTCATAATCAATCAAGGCAAAAAAGATACATATATCGTATGCATACACAGGAGATCAGAACGCAAAAGAGGAGTTTCGGGAAGGGCGAAGAGCCAATTCAGTTTGATATGAGAGTCCACCAGTGAGGAGCCTCACCTCTCCCCACCTTAACAGGTAGCAATGTGACCAGGCTTGCTTTGTGTCACAACACCAGTGAATTTCCATCTTCAGCCATATATTCTACTTTAAGACTTTTCATTATGTTGGTCTGTAAACCTCCCAAGACCAGCTTAAACACAATATACTCCACTCTAAGGCAAACTAACAAACCAACAATCCGACAGGCCGCCAGCCGAACCACCACCACCAGGCCAGCTGATTGCAAGTCGAATCAGCTAGGGAATGATTGAAAAGTAATGATTAAATAAAACACGAGCATGTTTGAGACATCGTCAGAACGACATCTGTGTGTGCATGTGTGTGTGGATATGATATGCATGCTTGTTTTGGGTCAGTTGAAGTGAGTCTTCTGCAGTTGTGATTCTCTTTCTGTTTTCCTGCACCTTGCATGACTTTACAAGGAACTGCATTTCCTTACAGTGACTCAGTTAGTTCCTCAAGCTTATAATAGTTCATGTTCTGGGAAAAGTAAAACTGTGCCACACGACTACATCTGCGTAACCTTCCATTTGCTCAGGTTTCTCAGGTTACTGTATTTTCATCAGCTGGCTGCTTGTGGATACCACTCTCATCTCTGTTTGCTGAATAGACATCAGCCTGTGATTATAGCTCAGCATTAGGACTCGAGATCATGTCAAACTATTGCTTTAGCTTAAATAAGGGCTGAAAATAAGAGTCATCCTAATTTATTGTGGCTATAATTAGCCATCACATCAAAAACAGCGTTGCACACTTTTGCTCTTCTCAACAGGGCACAGTGGGACCCATACACACTGCTCTGGCTCAGTGTTACCTGCCCTCTCCTCTGGTCAGATTCACCCTGACCTGAGACCACACGCTTGCACTACTATAACATTACCATGTCACACTCTGCACAACACTGCAGGCACTATGTGTTCTTGCACACTGTGCTCAGCAAAATTATTCTTTTGAAACGCAACCGAAACACACCCACACACACATAACTCGCACATGGACATAAACACACATACCCTCAGCCCTCACTATGGCCATTCTCCAACGCCTGCTCTTTTTGTTGTTTGGGAACGACATGCTCTCTGCAGGCATTTGTACCAAGATCCATAACATGGTGTGAAAACTGTGTATCTGTACGTGTTTGTGTATTGTCTCAACTAATGCATTTGTTAAAGAAGCTGTTGACATTTGAGGAAACATACTTTCTTGCTGAGAGTTGAAGGCTGGTCCTCTCAAGTCTGTGCTGCTTAACATAGCTGTGGACTGGAAACAAGAGGAAGAACTTGGCCTGTACTTGAATATTGACTTGGTGTACTTATTTATTTTTTCATTTGTTTTGTCCTTTCAGCTTATCCTGTGAGTTCAGGGTCGCCACGGATCATTTGTACGCATGTTGATTTAGCACCGTTTCTGACGCAACCCTTCCCAATTTCTACCGGGCTTGGGACCAGCACTGCACCGCTGGGGATGAGGATGGGCTGCTGGGTGTTCAGTCTCTTGGTATACTTATATCATCTCTAATTATGCTAAGCTAAGCTAACTGACTGCTGGTGGCAGCTTCACAGACATGAGAGTGATATCAACCTTCACATCTAAGTCTCAGTGAGAAAGCGAATAAGCATTTTCTTTTCCAAAGGTCAGACACTTTGTTTAAATAAAAGCTCACAAATCTATAAAAGAGGCGCTTTGTTTCAAGATATTTCCGTCTTTCTTCCTCATTCCCTCTCTCTCTCACACACACGCAGGTGTGTGTGCGATTCTTTTGCAGTCTGTCCTTGGTGGACTGTTTGCCTTTTAACACACAGGCTCTCACACACAAACTCACAGAAGAGCAGGTGTGAAGCCACTAACAAACTAACTGCTGCTCACCTCTCACCACCTGCAAAAAACTCCTGACTCCTTGACGTTGGTGTAGCTTGAGGGTCCTATTTGCCTAGTGATTAGAAAACTGAAAAACAGTGGGGCCAACCCCCCTCTGAGAGTCCATCAACAACCACCAGTCCTGCCTATGTCACCCCTCCCTATTTTGTCCCTGTGTGCTGCTCCTGACAAAAGCCTCAGTTTGATGCTTAAAGTGTAAATATGATGACACAAAGACCTCTTTTTTCATCAATTAACCGACAAAACCAACTCTCAATACAGAGCCTTCCAGCTCCTTTGACCTCGGACCTCTCACATTCATGCCTCAAACCCGAAAAAGCAACTGCACAAGAGAGTGTAGGTGTGTGTTATGTGTATGTGTGTGTGTTCTCCTTGTTGTCTGTCGCCCACCTAAACCAACACTTGAGAAAAAGATCAAATCTGTGGGCTGCTCTGGTGTTAAAGGATAGTTAAGGAGGCTGGTTTTTGCCACTAGAATGAGGTCCGATGTTGATTCATCTTCTAACAGGATACAACCCGAACCCTAACCAGGCTTCTAATTCACACATTGTTTTTTCCTCATAAGGTGTTTAGATTTTTATCTGTGGTTAAAACCAGCCTCCGCTATTGCAAGCCCCCAAAACCTGAATGACAAAAAATGAAGACAGACATAATCCTTACTGGCTGAACAGAATAAGTAGTACCAAAAAAACCAACATCCACAGAAGTCGGTTCTGTGTTTAGATTTAGTATCTTACAAACACTGTACAGGGTAATACTTAACTGACCAGGTTCCATGGACTCCATAGAAAGAAGAAAATTAAAAAATAAACTCAAAACAGCTACTCTTTAAACTTATCACTTCTGCACATGTCTGAAAGAAAGTATATACATTTAGTTAGTTTCTCTTAACTTCATTTGTTTTTTCACTTTATCTTCAGTTTTTACAATCAAGTTTGGTTTTTCAGAGAGGAGGAGCGCTGTGGAGGAGGCGAGGAAAGAGGAAACCAAGAGGACTCTTTGTGAGAAAGTCCTCACAATAAAGCAAACTATTACACTGAGGAGACCGTTCTTGTTTTAATAGCCAGAATTATAATGCATTAAAGCAAGACTTCCCGCCTTCTCTACTGTAGAGGTCAATAAAACTAACACCTCTATCTCTTCTTTTCCTTCCTTGAACTTACAAAACTGCCAATTAGACAAATCCAACATCGGTGGATACGGTAGGGAATGCAAAAATTGTATTTTACTTTATACATCTGGGTTTTCTCCTCCAACCTTGGAGTCCTTGCAGACTGATTCTTAGGTGTGGTCAGTCTTTGACCATGTGACCTCGCCCTCTCTCGGGGTAAAGCACAGGGAGGCTTGATGTACAGTAGAAACCTTTGTTAAGATCCTAGCAGGTATCTGGCTAGGTTTTACCACTGGCTTAGAACCAGATCTCCTGTTGGTACTAGCAGGAAAGGAAACCGGATCAATCAGGGGCAACACCTAAGTCAAAGCAAAACAATCAAAAAATGTATAGTAACATCTTATCTGTTAAGTAATGCTTCAACAAAATATCAAAACATACACGAAGTTCACAAACAAGTATTTCTTAAGAAAAATTCAGTAAACGTCAAGGGTTAATAGCTTGAGTTCATTGTTTCATTGTTTTCCCCTCATAGGTGCAGATCTGAGGTCAGCTTAGACATCGATTTCAACCAGCTGCAGCCATAACAAACTGCTGTTAAATCAGTGACAGCAGATCGGCAGCTAGAGACGATTTTCTGTACAGGTTGGCACAGCTGGAGGTTTGGCCACAGTCCGGCCTCAGGCAGAGAAGGTCTGTTGAAACAGGTTTTAGGTGGGAGCATGCTATAGCCTGATAAAGGCAAAGGCTTTAGCCACTTGCTCCACAATGACCTGCCATGTTTTAGCACAGGCAGGTTTGAGAACAAATGTTCTCAGACCTTTTTAACTCCAGCAAAAAACAAACTATGCATTTATTGAACTTATAATGGGACAGCAGGTCGTGTTTTGGACGGCTGGCATTAGTGCCTCCATTTCTGTTGCCCACGTGCATCCTCCCACTTCCTGCCTATGGCACAGCTGTCCATCCTTCAACCAACCCCACATTTCAAAGCAAAAAAGGAAAATAAAATCCGAGTTTCCTACTGAATTTTAATGTCCAAATCCCTTTTAAGTTAAGCTGACACTTGTAGATAATTTACCAGCATATATGAATATTACCAAAGCACCTTGGATCATACTCAGTGATATAATGATCTCAGCCACTGTGAGCATGTGATACCTGCCCCCTAGCTGTAGCTCTGGGGTATGGCGCTTTTCCAGAGTGGTTATTTTGGGAGTGTGTGTTTGTATGTGTGTGGATGCTAGAATTAGCCCTGTAAGATTTGATGGGGCTACTTAAAGATGTGTGTTTTCATGTGTGTGTCTGTTGATGTCTTAAGATCCATTTAGGTACTGAATGTGTATATATGTGCGTGAACGAGTGTCTGTGTGTGCATATGTGAATGTGTGTCTGTTTTGTGTGTGTGGGTGTGTTTGTGAGTGCAGCTGGAGTGCTGCACAGCTATAGGATGATGCAGGGTTTCTTGTCCTTGAAAGGGTTTTCAGAGGTGGGAACCCCAACCAGCAGAGGGTCGCTACGAGCATGCTGCTCACAGTAACTCATCAGGTCTGCTGCTGCTTTAGACACCTGACAAGAGACAGGAGGAGGTGAGGGAAGGCCATAGAGGAAGAGTTAAGAAGGGAGGAGGAGAAAAGTAGGAAAAAAGGAAAAGATCATTGTGGATGATTGAGGACAGGAGAAATTGGGAGCATCAGGAGAGATCAACAGGAGAAAAAGGCAAAATAGAAAAAATAAGCACATATACACACACACGCAGAAGTAAACTATCATCCTACCTTAATGCGTTCAAACCCTGCTTCAATCCTCAGCTGTTCCACCAGTTTCCTGGCCTGGGCGATATTATTAGTTGTAGACATACTTATCCATCAGAATACACCAACACTGGAGAATGAAGAACTGAATGAGAAAGAGAGAGAGAGAGAGAGACAGTGAGAGTCAAACAAAAAAAGTATTTCCTGAAGCTTTCCTGCACACCACTTCTGAAGCAATGTGCATAATATACAATGTTCAGAATTATACAGTGGATTGATAATAAACAGACAGCAAACAAATTGACTAAAAAGTCCACTGCTTTCAACTGTAAAAATGGAAAAGAGCATATGTACTTTGTGTTAATATTCTTATTATTTTGTGGCACACTGCTGTTTTCAAGCTTAATAATGAACATTCACACTATATTCACATATAACAGTAGGAAGAGTTGCACTGATGCACAAAACTGACTCATGATTTGAGGTGGTAGAAGTACACAAGCTCAAAACTAATATAAAAAATAAAAAATAAAATAAAAGTGCAAATAGTTTCCTACAAAAGTACACCACTGCAGCAGCATTTTATGTCTGTTACATAAATGTATTTGAGTAAAAAGTGTAATATTTCCTTCCAATTTGTAGGGGGAAAGAAATGTCAAATTGAACAACACCGTTTAAGTACACGTACCTCTAAATTATACTAACAATATCAGTCATTAATAGTTTAATTCAGGGGACTCTTTAGCGTCAGTTGTTGAATTATAGCACCACTCTGAGGCAAATACGTAGTAGTGCATCACTCATCTTCCTCATCAAAATACAGTTAATGGAAAATTTGTTATGTATTATTGGATGAACCTTCTTTATTCATGTTAACTATTCATAAAAAGTTCTTTAAACATATACAAACGTTTATTAAAACTAGAGCTGGGATTGATTAAAAACATCTTGTGCGATGTTGTGACGTTTTCTTTTTCTGCCTCCACGACGTAGGAGTACACCGGGTTTGTCAAAAAAACGCTGGACGCACTCTGGTGGTACCCAGTAGAAATGATGCAGACTGATCATTACCTGACTGATGGTGTGCAGACGGGACTCACGTCGAACACTAACGTGGCTGGATGTAGAGGACGATCGGTGTAGGGAAGGTCGTAGAACAGCTGCCAGGTCAAGACGACAGAGCTGGATGACGGCTAAGCTCACATTGGCTTGTCTCTGTGTAAAAGGAGAACAGGTGGGATGAACAGGTGAACTGGCTGCTAGGTTACAAAGATAAGCCGTGGTTTAACTTGTGTTTTATCCATTTCAACATCTTACTTTGTGTGTGCATCTGTTTCTACCTAAAACTGTCAGGTCTGCAAAGGGAAATTAGACCTTCATTGTACTTTGGACCTGCTGGTTCCGTGTTATGAAGGCTAAAAGTCAATAAAAGTATAGTTCAGGTTCTCACATTTCAGTAAAAACCTATTAACATAATGGCAGGTGTCTAAGGTGCCATTGAAAGTGGAATTCGCTTCCTTAACAGCCTTTTCACCTATATTCCAACATCTGTCATCGCAACTTAATTTTTCTTTACAAAGCACCACTAATTTCATTTAATCGATGGTAGGACTGAACCAAACAAGGGCTTTGACTCATACTTTTGGTGGCCAAGTCTCTCTAGAACTCTATCTTTTTTCTTTTATTTACACTTCTTTCACGGTAGAGTGAAAGTTTCATCGCCATCGCATATGATCAAACCACACCTCGCACCTCACACGCATCGCTGTCAGTGTGTTACGAAAGTGTCTCTCACTTTGTCTGTCGCTCTAGGGATGAGAGTCCTGCCTTAATTACTCCTTCTGTGGAGTAGCTCAGAGATTCGCGTCAGTAATTGGGTTTTGTGTGTGTGAGAAACCGACAGAGGTGAATAGACTGAAATTACCTGGTGACATTTTCTCCCTCTCTTTCTGTCTCTGCACACGTGCTTGCTATGTTATAGTTTTCATTCATTGATTGTCCACAAACCAAATCCTAGTCCTAATCTTAACCTAAACATAACCCCTTGTTGACCCCAGTCGTTTTATGCTTTCTTGTCAGTCACTTGTAATCTAAGCTTTGTAGTGTCTTTGACTGACTACGAATGAAAGTGTAGATTTAACAACTGTTGAATCTCCTCGTAGCTCTCACAGCAGATGTGATATTAACTAATTACCTGCACACAGCACAACCAAAACAAACGCTTAATATTTGGCAGATTACAGCTAATGGCTCTCTATAAATTAGAAGAAAATACAGAAATCAGTATGTGCTTTTACATTACTTGTATCAGACTGGAATCAATATCACACACAGACATTTGTTTTTATCACTTTACACTGACTCACATTCATTTCCGTTAGACTTACTCTGACCTTAACCGAAACCTAAGATTACATTAACCCTAAACCGATTCGTCTTCCGTTAATATTCAATGATTAACATGGTGGGGACCAGCATTTGGTTCCACCATCAGTCCTAAATCTTCCCATCTTCACTGACAGCCAACAAAGGAAAAAAGAAATAACACCTACATACAGAAAAATCCAAAAAACTCTAAACAATACAGCCTCCACAGTAATCACAGATGGAAATGTACTAATACAATTATCGAGTCAAGAATGCATTATCATTGAATATGTCAAATGAAAAGCAATGGCATATATGTACTCAGGTGGCCCAGAGCTGAATAATGACTACAGCCATTACCGCCATGGCAGGGTGGTACAGGCCCTGTGACACGTCACTGTACCCCTAAGGGGACAATAATGGCAGGTACTTTCTGAGAGTGTGTGGACTCTGGTCTAAATTCCCTCGGCTCATCTAAAAACTAAGTGTCTTCTATATGTCCGCGCTGTTACAAAGTACAAGTTGCGGTTCTGCTCCGAAATCAATCATTTAATGTTTTCTCGTGGATAAGCGACACACGTGGCAACTCGCAGTTCACACAGTTATTAGAAATAAATGATCGAATTAACTTTTTCTGCACCGAGGAGACGTTAAAAGCCGCGTACTTTGATTCCTTCAGCCTGTTGATTTTTCTAACTTTGTGCTATGGCGCATTCCGGGCACAGAGGGAAGCTGTACCGCCAAAAACAAGCACAAACATCGGATTTCTGCCTCTCAGCTCAGCTCTCCTCTCTTACGCCCCCAAACTGGAAACATTTTGCTGACAAGACGATGCACAGATGCGAAACTCATGCAGTAAGCTGGACGTTAGTCCTGGCATGGACCAAAAACATCACCAAAACAGATCACCCCCCCCCTCCCCCTCGCAGCCAAGCAGCCAGTCAGCCAGCCCACGGCCCCTCTCAAGACGCGCAAAAACCCATCAGTCCATATTGATCCTAGCAGCTCCTGAGCGCTGGTCGGGCCTGCAGAACGAAGCCATGTCCTCCGCTATAGGCCCTGCTTGCTCCTCCACCGTGTGAAAACACAATGCGGGCATTCTGATGTATAGAACAGCATGTTCCTCTCTCCCCCATGGCTATCCACGCAACACACGCAAACATACACACGCTAACGCACAGGCGCGTACTCACAGACAGACCTTGTGCACATATCAAAGAGCGAGAGATATTTTCCCAAGACCAGACTAGATCGCTTCAGGTCTGAAAATAGGCCCCGAATGTTAGCCATGGGAGCAGGGTGGTGACATGTTTCGAGGGAGGTAGGCTCGAGCCGACAATATAAACCCATCCAGCGACAATGGGCACAAGTCTGGAGCGCATGCCTTTATGGTCCGCTATTAAGCAAATCGATCGGCACACGGCCTACATCAACATAAAAAGATCCAGATGTTTGTCGATACGGTGGCTTGTGCATCTTCGGAGTCCAGCCGAGCTGTAGGAAATCTTCCACTGACCCTGTCCCCGGTCCTCCCCACCCCCTCTGCCGGCAAAGGGCTGGGGAAATCCGGATTCGTGACACTGATGAAGCCCGTTTTCGCTGAAGCCGCCCTAAGTGACGGGAAGCCGGGCTTGCAGAGGCTTAGAGACACGTTAGAATTATTATACACAGGGAGGAAAATACCCAAATATCTCCAAACTCACCTCCGAATGCGCTGTATTGGTGATTTAAAGGGACAGATCCGCTGGTTTCTCACCCTCTCTGCTCGTTCACTCCCCGTCTTCACCGAGCCAAACGCCTCCCCCTCCGTTACCACTGTCCGTCCACTCCTCTACCCCCCCTCCCTCCTTCCCTTTCTCCCTCTCCCTCCCTTCATCCGAGCCAGTGACAGCGGCTTTAACGCAGGGGCTCCCAAACAAACATTTCCACACATTCACACAGATCTTCATCGCGCTAACGCGTAATCCAAACAAGAGGATATCAGAGGGGTACACATTCAAATCAGATTCTCATAAAGACAGAATTAACTGGAGACTAAAATACAAATCATCTGTTTTGCTTGGCACGCCTGTTGCTCCATTCAGAACATCTAAAGACTCTTGTTAAGTTGGATATTTTGAAGTGCAGCCTGGGTTGCACTTGCATCAATAAAAGTCCCATTCAGAATGAATGTAGAGAATAACTTCCTACCTACTGTCTGCGTGTAAAGCTTTTTTTACACAGTGAGGTCAAATGAATGCCTCCCCTCAAAAATCTCTTGGTTGAAATCTTAAAGGGGTGAAAAGCCTTTGCTTCCAACAAATTTAAGCTCAGCCCAGAATATTGCCTGAATATAATATAAGCATTATTAACATTTTATAATACTTATGTGTTAAAATGTTTTGCTTTATATATATTATGGCAATAATAGGTCCAAGAAAGTTCTTTGCGGAAATCAAAATAAATATTTCCATCACCATTTTCCCACTCATTTATGCTCTTAATGAAGACCGTTGTGCATGGTCCTCTTGTTTTAATCAAACGTATACAGGCCTCATTTTCTCTACAAGCTTAACATGAAAGGATCAACTTTTCACAGCTATGGCTTCCTGCGTATCCACCCAACAAAACGTATGTCATGAATCCTCTGTAAAGCACATCTGGAACTGTGTAGACCACCCAGTAAAAATGGTGTCCATGTCAGTCCAGTGCGCTGAGACGCCACACGATGGCACCATAGGCCCACAGGCAGCTCCGTCTTCTCCAGGGAGGTGTGGGCCGCTCCTTCTATTCCTGACAGGCCCAGTGCAAACGCGCATCCTCCGTTTCCACTGAGCTGCTCACTCCACTCCTCCACATGGAGCTAAAAGAGCTGCATCTGCTGCGTGACCATTGGCTGAATGTTTGCTCGGTGGCGAAGGGGACAAAGGTCTGATGTGTAGGATATGAGCAAAATCTTTGTTCATGGGCTAAAGCTTGGTGATCCTGACAGAAATGGAGATGTTGGTACCCTCAGACTTACATTCATGTTGCTTTGACACACACACATCTATAGCCAGGTCTTCTTCATGGCTGTGTGGAAATCTTTCCTACCTGCTTATTATAACCACAGATGAGCTATTTATAACTCATGCTGAGTGTCCGCATTGGCCTCATTTCCACTGTTGTGTGAAATTGTGCTAATGCCTATAGATTTTTCTCCCATTTTATGACCTTTCAACTCATTTCTCATTCTCGGCCTACTGTACACAGCTCGCCTCTCCTCTCTCTTGTGTGTGTTGCTGAGGAGGATATAGTGGATTACAGCAGAGCTCTTCAATTTCTAAGAAATCACCATGAGTCACGACTTTAAGATGCTCTCAGGCTGACAGAGGTAGCACCCACACACACACACAAAGTGGGATCCTCAGGGCCCACGTTCACTCTGCTCTATTTCTGTCTACATGATCTGATAAATCGCACATTTGTTAGAAATTGGCACCTCTGAAGTAGAATATCAGCTACGTCACAGACACACTCTTCCATTTTGTAAGCCTGGTCTGCTTCTTGTTTTTATGGCTCATTTTTTGCTTTTAAATCTTTAATCAGTTTGCTCTAATGTTCACTGGAGGGTCAAGTGATTCACACAGAAAGCCTTCAGCAAGGCAGGATTACTGTACTGTTAGATCCTAACTAACTGTTTTTGTCACGAATAAATCAGACTGTTCTTTGTAATAAATGTCTGATTGTTGTAGGACCAATGTGGCAGCAAATGGTGGAAAAGAATCATTATACACTGGAGCCCAAGTCCCCCTATGGATTTTGTTGAATTTCTTCTGACCATCAGTGGAAAAACCCAGAATGTTGAGTTTACCATCATAAAGAAATCCAGCAAATATTGCTGGCTGCTAAATTATCAGTCAACAAAACTTTTACTATTTATTTTCTGTCAATCATTTAATTAACTCATCAACTAATCATGGCAGCTGCAGGCCTACTATTTGGTTTCTAGGCGTCTGGGTAAATAATAAAAGTGCTCTGTACTGCGTAATCCAGTTCTGTACCCCCAGGAGGTGATTCCACCTGCTTTGAGCTGTCATGTCCAGGCAGACTTATTTTCTCATTAAGATCCAGCGGGGGGGGGGGGTTCCCCAAACTGGCCTCGGGGCGTACACTCCAGCAGCAGCAGCAGGCTGGGGGACCACTGTCTTTCGTAATGCATCCCTGTCCTCACCACGGTCATAACACGCTCTGGTGCGACAACAATCGTCACTGTCACAGTGTTGCCATAGCTACCAGGCCAGGCATGACATCACCAATCAGATGATAGAGAGTGAGAGACAAAGGAGGAGTGGGACACTGAGAAACTAGAATACGTGTGAGTGCACGTATGCTCAACATCTCAGTTCAGTGTATTAGCATGTGGCATGTGCATTTAATCAAGCATTATACTTAACTACACATTTGAGATACTTCAGTCTCAAGCTACTTTCTACTTCACCAATTCAGTTTGCAAAATTCAGTTTGAAAATGCTGTTTACTCAGTTATTTATTTAACACACATTTACTCAAGCGTAATTTCACACTACTTGTATTTTACTAGAGTACTGCAATTTCAAGCTGATTTACAGTTTACAATTTACTTTACTACATCTCAGAGGCAAATATATTACTTTGTCCACTACATTTGCCTGTTTGAACATTTAAGAGATTTACACATTTATGCATGAATATTGCATAACCCAATAATACAAATCATTCTTAACTCAGCAATACATTATGAATCCTTTCACTGTGTGTAGTTTAAATGTACTTTGATGCTAATACTAGCTTTTAGTCCAATAAATAATCCAGTACCTCTTCCACCACTGCACAAACATATTACGTTATAAATGTATGACTTAGGAATTGTGATAGAATAAATACTTTAGTAAAATTCCCTAAAAATACTATTACTGAAATTATATTTTAACTGTTAAACTTTTACTTGAATTGGAATATTTTCATACTGACTTTCCAAAATTAAAGGAATACTTTTAGTAGTATTGTTAGCTTGCTAACATTTGCTAAGTAGCACTAAACACAATTCACAGCTCAAGTGAATGTTATTATGTTATTAAGCACTACAGTTATTTAGCTATAAAATAAGCAAGAAAGATGGCAAAAAAATAACATACGTAGAACACTCCTCAGTTCACATTTTTTATTAGGAAAATCATTTTGCAGATTTGATTATTATTATCATCTATGTATATATATATTTATATGTGTTATTTTCAGTTATTCCGAGGATGCATCAGCACAGTATATCTTAATAGGAAGACTATTGCTAGAATAAATATCTATACATCATAAATAGTTAAATTAAAAAAGACCCAAGAGAAAATTAAGAGAAAAAAACATTACAAGAGAATAATTTACAAATAAGAACAAGATAAACAATTTGCAAAACTGAAGCCATAAATGCTGCTGAAGAATTTATTTAAAAAATTCGAAGATGATTCACAGTTTGTGTCCTTGTTCTCATGCTGGCTGGAACACCAATAGGGACCATGCAGGAATTAAGGGCCAGAGCGACAGGATAGTACCAAACTACATCACCACAAAATCAATATCTTCCTCTTCAGACCCACCTCGTTGGCAAAAAAAAAGAAAAAAATAATCAAATGCTTGTGAGGGTCTGAAGAAATCCAATGAATGTAAAGGGGTGAGCCGGAGAGGTTAACAGTCAGTGGGAGCATTTTTTATTTCCATCCTCCACTACTGACTTCTTTCAGATCCTCTGGCACGAAACTCAGCTCACGAGGACTGTAACTTGCCCACGTCTGGGGAAATGAGATGTGTGTTCAGGTCCTACTGACTGCCCTTAGTTTCTGTGTGACAAGGTCATGTTTCCCATTCTGCTATGGAAGAACGCATGCAAACCAGGCTTCCTCTGCAGTATGAGACTCTTCAGCAACATTCACAGTAAGCACCCTGTTACCCCTTCACTGGTGGCAAGCAAGGTTTACGTTGTCCGTTTCAAATACAAAGCAATGGATTTCAATGGAGACCCTAAGTGGCCAATATAAAATTTAAATATCAGAATATGAAACAACTGATTACATGAATTACACAAGACTAAAATATATGTTTTAAACTAAGTTTATTAATAATTAAAGTTATTATAATGTTTTAAATTATTATTAATTTAATTCCAGCAAATTTTTTTTACCAAATATCTCTTTTCTGAACTTTGGTTCCTCTGAACCTTTAGTTTATTTAAAAATGCAAACGTAATAATGGAATTCTAATAATTTAATAATTAATTACCTATTAAACTACCTGCCTCTGCCCTGTTATTTTTGTTTATTATAGTTATTTGTTTGTTAAAGAGTCAATTTTTTTTTGTCATAATTGGCATTAAAAATAGATTATTTGGGGCCACTGTGGAAGATAATCAAACAAACAATGCTATTACTATATTATCTTGGAATTAGTTTCCATGTTTATATTATTTCTTAGATCTGTATTTAGTCACATAATTCATAATTTTATTTAACATTTTATTCATTAATCTAATACTGAACACTTTGGGTCTCCATACATTTCTTAATTTTATGTCAATTTGTTGTTTTTTTGTTCTTGCAGAGAAAAAACAACATACTTTACAAAGTTTTAAATTACTTCATGGCAGCTTTTGAAATTGGCATAAAGTCTTCAAGTAGCTTCTGAACTTTCATTTAGTTTTGCCTCTGACTAGATGTTTTGACTGTAGGAAAATCGTGCACCTTCCCACCAGTGCCTCCTTTACACTGCACACCCTCGTCTTTCATCTCAGGAATATTAACTCCTTTGAACACTATTTACAAATATCTACAATCAGATGGGAGCATGTTCAAGTGGAACTGACTCACAAACACAAATGAGTGCGAGGCCTGAATGGGAACTGATTTATGGAGAAGTTGTGTGGACAGTTGTGCCTGTGCAACAACAACACATGACAGAAAAAAAAACAAAAAATGAGTTTTTCACTGATGAGGACTTTGTAAATCTATTATGTGCGTACAGAAATGTGTGTGCTATGGGAGGGCATGCAGTCTGCCTATTTTGCCTGCACATGGGTGTGTACATATTATATGGGAGTATGGGATGACTCATGCAGAATGTGTAGGCATTCTCCATATGAAAGCTTCAAACATCTGACAGACACTTCATAGGAAAATAACAGCACACAAACATGCACACGTATACACTCATGCAGGCCAGAGTGATGCAAATGCAAATGGGTGCCTGATTGCGCACATACACATGGATGCACTGATAGTTCCCCTCCGACACACACACACACACACACACACACACACACTAACAGCAGCAGCAGCGAATATGCTTCAGTGATAAATGAAATGAGACAAGCAATGGAATGATGGGGGCAGAGGTGTCTTTCCTGATTCATGCCAGCATTTAACTCACACAGCCCGGAAACTCAATGGACGCTCACACACTGCCCATGCACGCCATCTTCTTCCCTCACAAGTCTCAGGCGCATGCAAGCACATTTGGGTCTTACACAGGCTGCAGTTAGTGAAGTTGCACTCCATATTTTCACACTACATCTATTAATAGCACAGCTCCCTCCCTCTCTTCATCCCTTTTCCAGCTTGTTGTCTATAGTGCTCCCACACGCTGCCTCATTGTTTTTCCTCCCTGTTGTATCATATTCCACACAGGAACATGAACAACGACGTCTCCTGTAAACGTCAGCAGAACAGATTGCATAAACATGCGCTCGCAATCTGACATTTGCATGAAGCAACCAGACGTGTCAAGCTGATATTTATGCAGCGTGTGCAATCTCTTTTGGTATCTACGCATCAGATCAGGCCTGAACCGGGTCTAATAGTCATTACAGATCATTTCCAGCTTTTGCTTTAAGTGATAGTGCTTCAGATGGACACATCAGGTAATTTGTCCCTCTGGTGTCATAACAGGCAAAAAGACAAACTACTACAAACACAACAAATGTAAACTAATGCAAAAAGAAAAATAAAACAGTACAAGGGAGCATCCCTGGCATCTAACAGGTAAAGGGTACGTTTACACTGCAAATTTCTTGAGTTTAAGAGGACCTCACATTAGTGCAAATTACAACACATCAAAAACAAGGGATTCATTCAGGTTTCAAAATAAAAACGTAATAAAAAAAGAGCCATGGTGTGGAACCTTTAGATACATATTCACATTTTCCTAGTATTATCTGATTGATAGCTCTGAAGGGTCGATGTGTCAAATACAACATATCATCAGCATCATTATTAAGCTGTATATTACAGTACACAGCAGCACTGAACCTTCTACTGTAACAGTTCCTGGTTTTCAGAAAGACAGTGGATAGAGATTTTCTTTACATGGGTAAAATCTTACTTGAATCTTACTACCATAGGGTTATTTACAATAACTACACATTTGAAATAATTTTTTTTTGTGGGTCTGGGGATGTGAATAATGCATCAGGGACATTTTACATGGTGCTTATAAATGAAGCTTTGCTGATTAATAAGCAAGTCTTCAAGTAAAATGTCACCCTAAAGTGCCCAGTTGTCGGTTCTGCTGCACACATAAAGACAGAGAAGGAGACAGACGAGAACGGTTCCTGTGCTTTTTCCTCTTTTTTTTTTTTCGTTTTCCAGAGAGATAGATACACACAGTTAAAAGGGGAATCGTCTGTGTCTTTGGGCTTGACAGTACAGGAGCAGATTATCCTCCATGCAAACTGTGGTTTAAACCGCCTGAGAGATGGAGAAGAGTAGACATTTAATCGGACCCTCCTCGGCGTCCTATGACCTGCGATTTCGTGGAGGTTATGTCACATTTACACACATCATGTTACCCTGCTGTTCAGCAGAACCACAACCTCATTGTGCCATGTACCGGACAAATAAAACACTTCACATCTACACTGACACTGAGAGCTACCTATGATCACGATAAGATTGTTCCTCGATGTTCAAAACTGGTGAATTCATGTTAACGATGAAAATTGCACAAAGAAGACAAAACGATAAAGATATACAAGAAATAAACACAAAAAATGTACAAATAGACATGTTGGTAAAAAAAGTATTGTGCTTTTGGCTGTCCTGTGTACACTGTGTACAATAGTCTGAGCTCCCGCATGACAAAATGGAGTGTACAGAATATGCACTTTGGACATGGAGCATTTGCTCCAGGTTATTCTGCATTAAGCGGAGATTGGTAATATATAATGTAGGCGAAAATAAGTCAAATTAAAGTTGTGTGTGTTTGTTTTATAAGATAAAGTGCAATGTGAGGGCATATAGGCTGAGTGAGCCCTGTTTGTTTCATGTAATCCATCAACAGCCGTGCGACTCAATCACTGCCACTGTGTGTGTTTTTTTATTGACACTTGCATGATTTCTTTTGTGCGCATGCTGTTTGTGTGTGGGTGTGTCTGTGTGTGTGTCTGTGTATGTGTGTGTGGGTGTGTCTGTGTGTGTGTCTGTGTATGTGTGTGTGTGTGTGTGTGTGTGTGATACCCACTCTGTTTTCTGTTTACCGATGCCTGGATGAACATATGTGGCCAAACCAACCAAAGAGAAAACAGAATCAGGTTGGACTGAATAATTCATGGTAAAATTTTACATCCATTCCGTGTTATTATTTTTTCCCCCTCTGTGTGCTTTTTGTTTAAGGATGTATTTTTTTCCCCCCCACTCTACATAAATTTAAAGAGCTTCTTAAAGCAAACAAACAAGAAAAAAGGCAAATAAAGGTGAAAACTTCACATAAAAAGTGCCAAAGCAAACTGACATTCTCAACCTCAGAACAAAAAAATAATTCCTTTTCACTTTCATCTTACCAGCTTGGTAATGATTATCCCAGTGTATCGTCCTCAAGGCAGACTTGTATTTCTGTTTCATATCTTATTTGAGTTCCTCCAGAGTTATTCTAAGTTAGATGAGAGTCTTAAAAGGATTGTTGCGTCGTATCAGTAGCATGAGTAGCATGCCACGTTGCTAGATGCTTCTCCACTGCAGATGAGGACATTTAGAAGAATTTTCCATATTATTACCAACAGATTGGTAAAGTTACAGAACGGTCTTTTTTTTTTTATCTTTCAGGAGGTGTGATTGGAATGAGAAGACAGGTGAATTTGTCACTAGCCACACTTTTAAGCCTTAATGCTTCAAACTTTGCCCTATTTATGGGAATGACATACAGTACTAGTTGGGGCAGGGCACGTGTGGATTAATGTTATACATTTAAATATCCCGTAGTTATATACATCAGAGTCCTGACATGTGACTCTGGGATGTAGCTTGGCCTTATACTTTGTTGCTGTTGTTCATGCTAGCAGTCTCAAGCCTTCGAGTCCTGTGCTCACTAGCATGACAGACGTCTCCTAAAAAAAAAGTGTTTCTACCAGAAGATTTATTTTAACTAACTGTGTTGATGGTTACATTACATTATATTTCTCTATAGTTGTTTTAATAAGGGATTTGCAAAGGATGAGGGTGCTGGGGTGATAAGGGGGAGTGTAGGTGTGACCAGAGAGGGAGGGGTGGGCTTGTAGACGTGAGAGAGGCAACTAAATGTTTTGTGTGGGTCAACTTTCACTTATTTTTAAGGGTTTCTGCAGTCTGTGAATTTTGGCTCCTCACCAAGGTTTTGTGGCACTTGGATGATGATGAGTCCACACCCACGCTGTTTCTGACTATGGCTGACGTCCACAGGTTTCCATCTGCGAGAAAAAATTCTTGGTTTTAATATGCCTCTCGGTATCTTGTGCCAGCCAGCCCCCCCTTCATCCCTCTTCTTCGCAGAATGCGCAAGGTTGATGCATCATGTGTTTCCTGTATGTTAAGTTGCGTTTGTGAATACACAAATTGAGGAGGATGTGGATGATTAGATTCCCATTGCCTTAGATGTTGCTCTGTGAGTCTCTTTTCTCTATTGCCTCCATTTCTTTCCTCCCTTTTCTCTGCATCTTCTGCTCCCCCTCTCACCTCAATCTCCCCCTCTCCTCCTGTACTGGATTTACATCACGCTGCACTTGCCCTTCAGTCTCTCTGCACGGGACTGCTTCCCAGAGCGTTTGCCGTCAATGTTGAGGCTCATGTTCCTCTTCTTGTCCAGATTGAGGAGCTCCTGGAAGAGCTCTGTTACGTTGTGGTTGGTCTTGGCCGACGTCTCCATAAAGGCGCACTTCCACTGTTTGGCCTGGGCTTCTCCGTCCTTGGTCTCCACTTCTCGCTGGGTCTCATCGCTCTTGTTGCCTACAAGCATGATGGGGATAGCCTCGATGTTGCCCTTTATGGTCAGGATCTGCAACAGAGGAGAAAGATGAGAGCTATTTTTTATGTTTCTGGTGCAAAGTCAGTGTACTTCTCTAAAAATAAAGATTGCACAGGTAATTCTAATACAATATTTACAACACTACAGCAACATATAAAGCTAAATATAGGCCCAAACACATATCAAATGAGTCAACCAGGAATAGGCCTGCACTCATACAGCTAGAGTACACTTATATCCTCAAACATTCCACCCCACTCTCGCTCTTTACATCGTACTCTCACTAACAAACACACTCCCCACCTGTTGGTAAATGGGTTTTAGTTCCTCCAGGGACTGTTTGCTCGTGATGGAGTAGACCAGGATGAAGGCGTGGCCTTTGGAGATCGACAGGCGCTGCATGGCAGGGAACTGGTGGCTCCCTGTGGTGTCTGTGATCTGGAGGGTGCATACGCTCTTATCACAGCTGATCACCTGGCGGTAGGTGTCCTCCACTGTGGGGATGTAGGTGTCCCTGAATGTGCCCTTCACGAAGCGCAGCACCAGTGAGCTCTTCCCCACTCCGCCTGCTCCAAAAACCACCACACGATAGTCGTTGCTTTGCTCAGGCATTCTGCCCCCCTCAGGCTTAAATCAGTGTTACACCTACGATATTGAGGGTTGGAGCATGAGAAGGAAGTAGGGTGAGGAAGGGATGGGGTAGAGTGGGAGAATAGGATCATGTTAGCAAAGTGGCTGTGCAGAAGCAGCAGATACAAAGCAGAAAGGGGAAAAAGATGAGGAAGCATTGGCGGGACTCAACCTCAGGCGCGCAGGAGCAAAAGCACTTTGTCCTCGTAGTCCAACTTTGAGCCAGCATACAAATTAGAGAGGATGAGTTTGGTGAGTCTCCGAGTGTTTCACCTGACGTAGACATTTCCCTAATCAATACTGTTCACAGAGTTACAGTTTCTCAGTTTCAGCCCCCAAAGCAACCCAGCGTTTCCTCATTAATCAACTTAAGAAACTGCAGCAAACCCCACAGAGACTAACAGTCCTTGCAGCTTTGGACAATAATCCCCAGGACTACAGGGGGTGGACACAGTACCATGACCTCATGTATAATACACTGCAATCCAATATAACAAATGCCAAACAACAGCTTTAAAAATGAGTACAGCGCTGAGTCAACACCTCTCTAACACAACAACGGAACATTAGTTTCACACAAGGAGTGTTTACTGCAGGATTACGTCATTGGATCACAGTACATTGCATGTGTGCATGATACTGTGTCCACACACTGCACATATTGTGAATGGGCATACAACGCCACACCAAGTGAAACTGATTTGCTTCACTGCCTCCCTGTTGTGCTTTAATGATCCAATCACTGGACATGAGCAGCAAGAGTGGCCTGTTATTTTAAGCACAAACTAGAGTGGTGAAAGTAACATCATGTGATGTTTATTAAAGATGGGAAATGTCAATGCTGCAGGTATTGCAACTCTACTAAACTTGTTAAAAATGAAGGAAAGGATAAGTCATTCATATCTGATCAAATACCTAAAGTGAAACATATTAAAAACCATGCAGTTTCATTTAGCTTTATGGAAATTAACCGTCTTACAGCACATTGTTTTGATTTTGGAATTTGGAACTTTAGTAATTTGATCGATTCTCACTGTTCTCATCATTTTGTTTGCAGGACAAAAGCTTGCAGGAGCATCTTAAGCCAGATAGTTTGGACGGGGAGTTAATAAAGACCAAGAAAAAGCGATCGAATATAAGTGCCCCCCAGTTGGCAAGAAACAAGACTAAAGTGATGTTGCTAAAGAATCGCATTTACTTGTCGTGCACATTAGGTGTATTATATTCAAGATACCTATCGCAGCAATACAGGAACTGAAACAAAGCCAGGGTTGTGTCATAGCTAATTTGCGATAGTGTACACAAAAGTACAATAACTCTACTCAATCCACAGTGTGTGTTGTCAGTTATAATGATAATCCCACTATTAACTGAAGAGAACATTCCCTTTAAAATAAGAAATTCTGATTAGTAGTCAGCACCAACACTGCACATTAAGGGGCTCCACACATATTTACTCTCAGCTGCAACTCATACATATGCATTTGAACGACGTTCTCACACTTAATCCAGTGCTATCTCTGTAAGCGCTTGTGTGTCTGCCGAGCGCCTGTGCATGATTGTGTATGGGTGGCATTATTTATCTGCGGTGGCTCTAAACTTACTTTAAGGTCCCATAATAAGATACTCCCTCAGATGTGATCAGGTGGTGCTCTCTAAGCTCCAGCTGTAATGAAACAGTAAATTGACATCAATACTAGATAGAATAAGTGATTTCTGTCATGCCTGCACTACTGGAGCCTGCTATTGATTACGGTGCCCCTGTAATTGCATTGCCAGGTTCTAGAAAATTTCAGTCAAGGAGTTCAAAATAAATAGGGATTAGGGGATGCCTCTTGAGTTTTATGGTCAATCTATAGCTGGAAGTGTGGGTGACATGTAACAGTGTTTTATATCCATGCTGAGCACACAGCCAAATAGGACTTTCATTTTAGAAAGTGAGGCGCACTTTAAAAAAACAGCCCAAATTGCCTGGCAATGAGATACTCGAGTGTGATTCCAGCTCCATTTCTCATTGTCAAAATATTAAAGCTTCAAGTCTCTCAAAGCATACGCTATTTTTGATTTATTTCTTTATTATGACAGATTGATATTAATGCTGGATAAAGATAAAGATAAAATCTGGGCAAAACCAAAACACAAGTCGAAGTTAATACAAGCAACATCACCAAGAGGCAAAACTAGTCAAAAGTGTCGCTAGAAACAAACAAGCTCGAAACAATGCTCCTCTGTGCTGCCTCAAACTTTTGGCTTTAATGAGGCCCTTAGTCACTCTGGGGAACTGTGGTCTGAGCTGCCAGAACTGCACACGCTGATTTCTGCTTAGACCTGCTTTATGTCAGAAAGAAAGAAACAAACACAAACACAGTGGCCTGTGCAGTTACTCTACATTGGTTTTAAAAGCCAAATCAGCCAAATCTGTATTTCTGAATAAAACTTACTCTACTTCTTACTGTTCACCCACAGAGAGTTATCACACAACTCTCCATGATTTTGGAATCATCTCAGCTCATTAGTTTTACTCTCATTGCTATTGTCAAAGTTGCAGGCAGCTGTTTTCGACTAAACAGATCCGATAAATCCAACTGCAAAACCTGCTTAAAAGCAAATAATGTACAGCCAAAGTTAAGTAGAAAATCCAATGTAAAGGGGCTGGTATTTTCTGTTGGAGGCCAAAAACAGGCATTAAAGAAGTGGAATATTGTAATTACATTTATCAGATTGACGACAACGCAGCTTAAAAGACATTCTAATGATGCCTTATATTTGTTGTAATGATAATCATTCTAATTATGCTAGTCTTTATTCTCTCGTCCAAATAAGATTGGCTAAAAAACCCATCTCTATTTGTTTGCCTTGTTTTATTAGACGAGCCCTGTTCCCAAATTTCAGCAGCAACAGTGTTAATTTTTGCAGACAGAAATGAGTTAGAATAAATAAGTAAATAAACCAGAATTGCCCTATACAATAAAAGTCATTGATTGGTGCCACTGCAAAGTAGAAAGTTAGAAAGCTGATATGTCATTTTTACTGTATCCTTCTTTCTTAGTTTTCGAATCATTTAAATTATTATTTTTTTGCTTCCCCTTCCCGTTTCTCCCGTCTCCTGCTCCACAGGCCTTTACGCTGTTTGATCAATAAACTAAGGCCACTGGGGTTTTGATCGATGGGGCTTGAGTGTCTGGGCTCTATCTGTCTGTCATGCTCCCTCGTTTGGTGCCTGGTGGGTTTTTGGATGGGGATTTCAGCTCCGCAACAATGATCCTGCTCATCGAAATCTTCCACTGCTCCTTCCCGTCTTTCACCTGCTCTAAAATTAGCTTTTCCCTCCCCTCTGTCAGCAGCTATAACTGCAGACACAGGTGCAACCTCACAGTGACACGTAAATACTTTACTTTCACTTTTTCATCATTTGTCCTTGACACCAGGAATACACGTCACTACTGTGAGCCGTCTCCCTGTCTCTCTTTCCCCTTCCACTTCTCTTGTTTTATTTGAAATGAGAGGACTGCAGTTCCTTAATGAATTAATGGCATACTATAACTGCATCTGTGGCAGTGTAGCCAAACTCCATTAGCAGATAGCGTTGGCACAGACCAAACAGGCCTCCTTTGCTCTCAGTCAGAAAATAGATGCGACACAGCCTTCTCCACTCGTTTATTTCACAGAGCGAGCGAGGAAATGTCACCTTTAGTGAAAATATGCACATAATTTTCCTCAAGAGAGCCACTTACGCAGCGACACAAAGGAAGCGCATTAACCAACATCAAACACAATGCCATTCAACAGATCAAGAGCGTGATTAAATAGACACCCACAAAGCAGTCCCATGGTATCTTGTGGAGAAAGGGTTTTTAATCAAGCCTTAGATACTGGAATGCTGTCGAAATATGGCTATTTGGCGATGAGTGTTTTGCAGGATCAACAGATTTTTGGCTTCAGGTTTCTCTGAAATATTCCCTTCTCTTTTGGCTACAAATGCACACACACACATGCACACTCACACAAACACACAAATTCATCACAATGTCTCGAATCTGCACCGTGTTTTAGCTGCCAGACTGTCAGACAGTGTATGAACGTGTGTATGAGTGTGTGCGTGTGTGTGTGTGTATGTGTGTGAGTGTGAGTGTGTGAGAGAGAGTGCGTGAGTTGGAGATGTGTGTTAGCATCTGTGCAGTCAAGCAGAAGAGTCACTGTTCTCTGTGCACACATCAGCTCAGGATTTTCAAGTGTGTGTGTGTATGTGACACAGGAATGCATCTGTGTTTTTAGCAATGCAATTTTTAGACCTGGTTGTTTTCATTAGGTTTGAGGACACTGTAGAGGTTCAATTTATAAATTCTGATTCAGTCTAACTCATTCAGTCACGGTGCTGCTTCACCGCATTCACACCTGCACAAATGGAAATCCCACAAAAACCAGCCCATATGTGCTTATTTTAAAAAGCTTTCATAGACTACAGACTTTTTTATATATAAACTCGATTTTTCTAAAACAAGGCTTATAAAACCATGTATTTTTCTTTTATCCCCACTCTGTGTGTTAATCTGATCGTGTGTGTATGTGTGCATGTGTGTCTTTTGGAGTTGATGATGCAAACAATGGAAACAATCAAAAATCCAAAATACTGAAAAATGTTTTTTCCAAAATAAATCAGACAGGTTTTATAAACTTTAGTCCCACTGGAACATTGTCAGTATGTATGAATGAGAAAATAAGCATTTATTATTACCTGTGTCATGTGTTCAGAGCTTAGTGGGGTAAAAGTGCACGTGTATGCTTCTAATTCATTTCAGCCTATGCTGTGGGTGAAACTACACCACTATTATGAATTCAATTCATCTTTATTTACATAGCGTCAATTCACAACAAAAATCATCTCAAGGCACTTTACACACAAACCCCCCTTGAGGAAACTCTGGCTGAGAGTGGAGAAGAAAAAAACCTTTAACAGAAGAAACCTCCTGCACAACCAACAAAGCACTGGGCAGGTCGGCATAGGGCCAGTAACTGCACATTGAGCTAAAGGGAGTATGTGTGTTACACTGTACAAGAGATTGCACCACTGTGGTCTTGGCTTAGTAGCTAATTATTGAGCTTAACCTTCCCTGTGCTCCTGGTCTGCTCCACGTTGACCCAGTTCTTAAGACTTCAGTTACAAACAGTCTCCCAACACAACGACATGCAGTTCTCCATGTACACTAATGTCCACCGATACTTCGCACACACCCCTTTGACAGCACTGCCACCGACACCGTGGCATGAATATAAACACATATTGTGAGACATACAAATAGAAAAGGTGACTTTTACCTGTCTACTGTCTATAATACGTGTAGCTTGGACTTTGGAGGCGTTTGTTTACCAGACATTAAGTATATTTTCCTAAACACGATGTTATAAGTCCACATGTCAACAAGCATGATGAATTTCAACATGCATATTTCATGAAAATAATACACAAACCTAGTAAATTATCATCAGCCAGTCACATATGAAGGCAGCTTTCTTACAGTTTCTAAAAACCTGATATTTGGAAGTTGTGAGCTTTTTACCACAAAAACTTCAGCT
Source organism: Channa argus (assembly GCF_033026475.1). NCBI lineage: Eukaryota > Metazoa > Chordata > Actinopteri > Anabantiformes > Channidae > Channa > Channa argus. The sequence goes on from NC_090212.1 coordinate 15,470,829, forward strand.
TGTTGCAAATAGCAATTTTTCTTGTGAGAATCTCACACCTCACAGCAGCAGGGTGGCGACAGGAGATGGGAGGGGAGAGATACAAGAGGAATCAGCAGCTTATCTTGATCGGCAGACATTAGGGTTAATGGGTGGTTTCTCAACCCAAGGCAAATCAAGGCAAACGCAAACTTGTTTTATCCTCTTTTAATATTAATGGTTCAGTGTTTGCCTAGGATTATTCTCACTCTAAACCAATAGTTAAAAAACAGCAGACTGGTTCCTAAGCCATACGTCGTGAGTTTACTCATGCTGATTCTTTGCAGCAGTTTTACAACGGACTGGATGTAGTGTGTCCATGTGATTAGGTTGTGAGCGTGTATTAGTGCTGACTATTAGCTTGGCCTGGGGATTCCTGGGTTGCTTCATCTGGCCTCTCCATGATACCATGCTAATACCTCAGCCTGACAATCTGGGAAACACATGGGCACCTGCCTCATAACACCAGGATTAGCCCATAGAGAGGGAAAGAAATTCAGATTCCAGCAACAATAATGGAGCAATCAGATTTGTTTTCAAGTATGCATAATGTATTCAAATGTATTTTAAAGCCTATTCTTTAAAGCCTATTCTTAGAATCTACGAAGGCCCGGGCCTGACTGAGGCACTAATTACAGGCTGGTGGAGTGTGCTGCCTGCATGCAGTGACAGATGGTGACAGGGTTGGTAGCTTTGGATTGACTCCACTAGTTTCTACAGGAAAGATCAACCAGGCACAGCTTCTTTATAATACCAGTTGAGCCAGGTCGGATACCAATGCAGATGATTAAAAGCAGAAACAACAAGGGAATTCTGCTCAAGGCTTTTTGCGACGCTCTCATGATGCAATTGGGATGAAAAGAAATTGACTATTATCTTCTTCTCTAACGCACAGACACACACAGTCATGGAATACTTAAAATGTTTTTGTCTCAGTTTTTCTTAAAAAGATTCAAAGATAAATTAGATTTTACATTTAATGATGCAAAATGTCAAATAGAACAAGGTTACTCTGGGTCACATTGTGCATAATTGACCAGAGCAGCCATCCAATCCTGCGATTTGTTATGCACAAAATGATGAAAATCTTGCCTGATGTTATATATAATATCGACTGTATGGACATTTTAAAGGAGCTGATACTATCAAAACAACTAAAACAAATTAGCATTGATCTGTTCTAATATTAAAATAGACATTATGCAGCCTCTCTCTCTCTCAATCTCTCTCTCAGTTGACTATGTATATTAGCGAAGATAAAAATAAAGAACTCAAGCTTCACAAGGGTGGGCTCACAGTTTGAGAAGCAGTTTCTCTTTAATGCTTTTAGGATTGAACTGAATCGTAAGCTGACATCATACCTGAAACTGGATGTGGTGCCTATTTGACTACGATGTCATAAGCAATGTTGTGAGAATCAACAAAAGTCAGATTTCTTCTTTGGTTCAAAACAGCTCACCAATTTCTATCACTAAATAAACCAAACTGTTCCACACAGTGTACAAAACCACAATTATGGGAAGGAAAACAGGGGGAACGTACATGTGAGGGAAAAAACTTTGATGGTTGGAAGATATCCCATAAAAGTTGATTGTTTAAAAAAAATGTGCTTGTTTAGAAAATTCTTTTTCATTGTAAATATACTTCAGTTGGTCACCATGGAAATGATAAGCATGGCTTTCACTTAAATGAAGTGCTCCCGAAGAGGCTTTTTTTCAGCACGCTGTGTTTTTGCTTGAGCTAACTAATAATCAGTACTCTTGAAGTTGTCCAGCGTTCAGCAGTTGGTTGCTAACAAAGTCAAACACGTCCGTCAAGTCGGAGCCTGCTTTGCAGCGAGAGTACCCCCTGAGTACGCTGAGTATTCTCTTCAGAATCTCAAGATAAACTCTATGAATGTCTCTGTGTGCCCTCCATTGCTGTCTGCACATGGTGACTAACTGACCTGGGAGTATATTTACAACAGGTTTTTTCTCACTCACAAAAAGGCTCCGTATTTCACACAAAACAGCAACACAACTTGGTCCCGAATAAATTACCTTCTCCTATATGTCTCTACCACGTGCTTTAAAACATGCTCCACCTGCAGTCAGAACATTTATTTTTTAATTATTCACAAGTCAGCTTTCATTTTGCTGTTGGTATTTCACTGAATGTTGTTTTCACTGTTCACTTGATTATTCCAATTGTGTTCTGTGCCCTGCCTATGTTTTGGAAAAATCCTTGGTATAGTTACTTTTGATAAGTGCTGTTTTACATAAACGCTATTATTTACAACAGACAAGGATGATGATACTGTCAACAACTGTTTTTGACTTAAAAAACCTGGATAACACTGCTATAATCATGGATGGTTTTTAATATTAATTAGTTAAAAAGTCAAATAATGTTCTCAGAAAAATGTCCCAAAGAAGAACCTACTAATAATTCATTTTTCATTCTTGTGTGGCCTGATGACTTTTCCCAGTATCTGACCATCTTGACCTCAGTAATCTCACATTGTCATGTCTAGTATGCTTAACCAGAAATCCTCATCATCCTTTAGCAGCATCTTTACTCATCTCCAGCATCATCAGAGGCATCACTGACATCACCAGCATCACATATTGAGCCCCTTTTTGGTCCTGCCTTTGCAGGGTAAAGCATTCTTATGCAACACTACTGTGGTCTTTCAAGACAGACAAACAAATGGACAGCTAGACAGAACATCGACACGCCCCCACACTTCCACTCATCCACATCCATGGCCAGCACATGTGCATTTTTATGCTACTCTCAACCACACACTCTAAAAGCTTAGGATTTACTGTCATTTATCTCTCCCTTAAACTTTGCAAGACCCCCCCCCCCCCACACACACACACACACACGACAGGAAGTTGAGACACATGCATATGCATGTCATGAGGGCTTTTCTTTCCAGTCATGAGACCCACAGCCAACAGCCCATCAGGCACTGAGGAGGAGGAGGAGGCATGGAGAAACACAGACCCAGATGGAGGATTAACCATGACATTTGCTACAGAAATGGAGCTGCATGCGTCACGCTGGCGTCATCATTGGTGTATAGTGTAGTGTTGACTTGCATCTCGGCCTCTGATGTAGTCAGGAAGGGGTGTGATCCGGCGATCCGCAGATTGGTGCGCAACGCCATTACAGACCACCCCAGTCTGCTTGGTTTCATTCATAAATACCAGAGGATCGCCATCTCACAGCGGTGCCATCATTTCGCAGTCGCAGCGACCCCCCCTCCCCCCGCCACCCCCCCCTCTGCCTCCCTTTACTCCTCAAAGCAATATGGTAATCCCGACACTCTCAAATCTCTGCCCTCTCTCTCTCTCTCTCTTTGCCCCTCTCCTGCTGACTGCCAATATGGCTGTGCGGGCATATGCTACATACCATTCACACGATCAAACACAAAAGCGAGTCGTGATAGGAGCTCGCGTGGATGCTTTTAGATTCAAAGAAACGAGATGGAAAATGAAAAGATTTCTCGTGCCGTTTTGGCCAGGAACAGCAGAGATCGTGCGCGCACAACAGACGGAAGAAGGACCGCGGGTACGCCTCTGAATATATAGACATCTAACCTCAATGTAAGAGGCGGCGATGAGCAGTATCTCCATACCTGGTCGTGAAGTATGGCTCCGCTTCAGGCTCGTCCTTGCTTTACACGGATGAAAGACAAACGCCGAAAGCGTCTTAAAGCATTTTACGCGGTTCATGTAGAGCTCATGTCGTCCGATTTCCAGCACCACCACAGCAGAGTCTCTCTCTCTCTCTCTCTCTCCAGCTATCTCTCTTCCTCGCTCTCACAGATAGGACGTGGGAGGTGCTATGCCCTCTCCCTTCTCTGTTCACACTTAATTTTCTTTCAATTCATACATTTCATAGTGGTTGGATGCCAGGAAAATAAACTATTTAAAACACACTTCCTCTAATAAAATCTCTCTGATGACCTGGATGGAAGCAACTGCGGGAGTCTGAGCAGCAGTTCATAGCAAAGACTAACAGAAATAATAAGAAGAAGCTGCACAAGTCAACTAATCCTAATATTATTGTGGCGATATACAGCGTCCCATTACATTTCCAAATGACTTTATTGTTCACCTCAGCTTCATTCCAGTTTTACTTTGGCCTGTAGCTGCAAATAAAAGCAATATAAACCTTGCAGCTTACATACAATTAGAAAACTGTATCGGTCAATAAGGGCATTGAGAGAGAATGAAAATAGCCTATACATGATAATCATGCAGTTATTTTTATTAGACTTACATCTAGTGGCGTGATCCTGGATCAGCACCATGGCCAGCGAACGCATTGTTCGTCAGCGCCATGGAGAGACGCCGGTACATTAGGTCGGTGGTGTGTACAGCACAGACTGTATAATACTGTGGTAAAAAGCAGCAACAACATGTAATGGATGGGATAAACAAAGGGTAAGACAGATAGAGAGCTGGTAAAACAGGAAGGACACCAGCCCCAAAGGAGAGATGCGTAAATACATTTTAATGTGAGCAGAAATAAAAAGGAAAGCCTGCGTTTAAGTTCACCTCGCAAGACAAATGTGAATCAGCCCATCGTGCTACAAAGGCTTGTGGCCGAGTCAGACCAAGCCTTGTTTCGAGCTGCGTTTGTTTGTAGGCTACGTGACGGTCTCACTGGATGACTCACCAAGTCCCCATCCAGGCGGCCTAGTGTTTGTCCTCCTCTGTCGATGAGCCGGGGAACTGCAGAGGGCGGACAGCGGCGGTCAGACAAGCAGACAGGGTGATTACAAGCGGCATTGATTGATTGTTAGTCGGGGGAATAACGCGGATTATGGAAGAGTATGCAGATGGATAGTCAGTTGAGATATATATAAAACATGTCCTTACTTTTACTGTCCAGAGCAATCATAAATATCCTAGGCTTATGTAAATCAAAGTTATTAATACCTTCAAAATTCGTTTTTTTTTAATTTATGGGGAAACTGAATGCAGTTTCCTGCCATAAATTATTGGAACATCAAATAAACTGCCTAAATGACAACGATGCTTGATTAAAGGTCAGGGCTTTTAGCTGCTTGTACAATTCATCTTTGAATGTAACAAATAGCCGATTAACTCCAAAGCGCAGATTCCAAGCTCAGGTGGGGCTAGAATCAATTCATCAAACAGACCCGGCCTTTGACCCGGCCGGTGCTGCTACACTTCCAAGACATTAGGATTTATCTTCTGGGAACAATAAACGTCTGACAATTCACGACAACCTGTACTTTATCTGTTACCTCTCGTGACAGGTCACTTAAAGCCACCTAGGACAGGCGATCACCAAAGTCAAAAGCATTTATCATCTTAGGACCATGATTGTCATCTTTAAAGCCAGACTGCTACAGTATGTTTAAAAAGAAATAATACATAAAAAGGTCCACAGAAGTATCCTTGTGTATGTTCGTTCATTCCTTTGTCCCTTCTCTTCAGCTCATCTTCTACTCTCCAAGGATCATTATTCAATATTTGGAACAAACCACAGAGCAACACAAAGCAATAATTAGTTTCTTTGTCCCCTTTATGTTGTCAATAACACCTCAGCCAATGATGTGGGGGGGGGGGGGGTGAATACAAATACCAACACCGCACACACACTTCTTCCAAGAGGCCAGTTCCAGACGGGCGCCTTTCTCTCCCTGCAGCAGTAGTGTGGCCATTGCACTGGCCTCATCCATCATTTCCAATGCAGTGCATCTAGCGCAGGGACACAAAGGGCCTTCCATTCAGACTTCTTCGAGCGTGAATACAGAGGCAAACACAAATTAAAGTGTGCGTGGTTAGACCGTCTGAATGCTGGTAAACGTGGTCGAGGGCGATAGGTCAACAGATCCAAGTGTAGAGTGAAAGAGAAAATCTACATCAGTATTTTTCCAGTATTTACATCTGCAAATTACTGGTAGCAGTAACAACAATTTACTGCATTTATTTCTAGAAAGAGTTATGTCAGAGATGTCCCATCAAAAAATACATAAAAGTACATTTCAAAAAGGGTTAACTAAAACTTGCCAAAATATCTGCGAACTTTCTGCAAAGATCCGGACTCATCAATGCTATTCATAAGTAACTAAATAAATAATACAGACACTGCTCATTCCTGTCTGAGGGCTGACACTGCTTAAATTAGATTAGGTCCCCCCAAAAAAAACACAAAACAAATTGCCAAGCTCAAAGGTGGACAAAAAGACACAATTTTTTTTATTTGACCAGGATTCCAGTTTTATTGTTTCACCATTCTGAGATGATAATTTAAGACATATCAAAAGACAGAAGAGGTCCAGGTAGACGCACAGTGAGAACCTCATCTTTCTAATAGCACAGACAGATTTGAAATGCTGCTTGGAGGACATAGGAGCATGGTAGACCCTAGTGAAATGTAAAGGATTTAGGTAACAATGTTAGAAGACACTGTTCATGCAAACAATTCAAGTCAACCTGCTTTTATGAGCGTACCGGTAGCAGCCTCAGACTTCTGTCAAAAATCAAGTAGAAATAATAAGCTGACTACACATCTAGTCTTGCTTAAACTCGCAGGTGCACAAATATAGGTTTTGGCATCAATGTATTCTGTCACACTTATTTTGTCACACTACAACGAAGAAAATAATGTCTCCTAAAAAGGTCACAGTTTCAGAGATTGTTTAAGCTGTACCGATGGAAGTAAACTGATGTAGTGAATTGATTTGGATGCACAGAGAGTTTATTTAATTTAAGGAGTGTAAAGCTTCAATTCACCACGAGATAGAGGCCAATCATCATTCGTCACGGAAGCACAGTGACACAAACATGTAAACTCAGTTTCTCTTTCAATCACTCCATCACACATTCATGCTTACATACACACCAAGGCTTCTGATGTTTCTTACTGGTCCTTGTCATGGTTGAGGGCTCGGTTAACAGCTGAAGGGAAAAAAAAGTACGTATAAATATTTTGCAAAACGATAATAAAGATTCAGAGATAACAGATTATTGTATTTGAATATGTGTTTGTACTGCGTGAATGGGTGAGGTGATGCACAACTTTGTCCGCTGTTGCTGCAGCATGTAGAGTATGTCAATGTGACTGTACTTGCATGTGAATTGTGGGTGTCTCACCCTCCTTTGTGACGGCGTCAGTGATGTTCTTAGCCCTGGCAGTAAGATCGCTGACCACATGGTCCACGGTAGCCTGGTGTTTCAGGAAAAATGGCCGGATCACACGCTTGTACAGGAGGTCAGAACCGTTCCACGTCACTGGAGCCATACACCATATCAGGAACACACACTGAAGAGAGAGCAAAGTGCAGATGTTAGACTGTTTGGTTCTTTTTTTTCATGTGATAAAAAACTGGGTTTCAGGTTGGCTTATGCCAATTTAACCTCACTTGCAGCACTTGGTTAGACATTTGTCTTCCACGATTGCATTTCTTCATTGAAATCAAATCATTTTAATGAAGGCCTTTAATGATTATGTGGCAATTATGCCGGAACAATTAGATAATGAGGTGACTTTTAATGGTCACAGCAGGACTTTATCATAATTAGGGGCACATACCATATATATGACACTCAAAGGCAAATTGGACAGAAATGATTAGAATTACTTTTACTGTACTGGTGACAAACCAAAGTATTTATTATAGATATTATGTCCAGTATATACTATGCTTTAGTATATATTGTTTGCAGTATACATGAAAATTCTTTTTCCAAACAACATTTATGTTGTTCTGCACCACATTTGCAACACAATTTGATACTTGTTTGTTTACCAGTATAGTCCTGCAGTAAATTACAATTTTGCAGCTGTGACCAGCTCCTCCATTTCGTTTGAACAATGCATTGCTGATCAGCCACAACATTAAGCACACCTGTGCAATTTAATGCAATCCAATACAGTGGCTCTGCCATGAATTCATGGTGTCTGAATGTGAACGTCTTCCTTTTATGACACAATTTGTCCACAAGAGTGCACTGTTGGCAAACTACGATGTTGAGAGCCCTGAATTCACTAACCCTTGTGATAGAACAGCGCGACTGACTTTGATTTCAGAGTTGTCAACTTCATACAGAGGTGCTTTTGAGCAAAAGTAGCTAACACACACACACACACACACACACACACACACACACACACACAGCAACAAATGCTGTGACTTATACAAAACACTTAAAGTAAAAGGGTCACCCTACCTTGCCAGCATAGTAAAAGGGAAACCAGAAGAGGAAAATGTCAGAGAAGGCCTCAACTATGCTGAAGAGTCCATAAACAACCCAGTAGGTCAGCCACTGTGTGTCATCCTCCTTAGAATTGCTTTCGATGGCCTTGATTCTAAGCAGAAAAGAAAACCATTTTGATTCGTCATTTACTTAGGTCAAAGCAGCAACAGTAGTGACTGCCCTGTAGGCCGCTATAAAAGGCATTTTACAGTGTAGGTAGCAGCAGTCTATGATAAGGCTTGGTGAAAAGGGTGAGTGCCTGTATTGTGTATGTGTGTCATTGCTGACATGATTTACATTCTTGCTGAATGCCAGTAGGCCAAGATATGAATCAAAGGTCTGTGGCAGTAATGGGTTTACAACAAGCAACAATGAGTCCATTAATAAGTGGGGAAAAGGACAAAAGACCCTTAAAAAGGGCCTTTGTCATTTTTTGCAGAACAGGAAAGGTGCTTGGTATCTTCTTTAGTACCACTGTCTTTGTACTGTTCAAAAAGGCATTCATAAGTTGAAAGGTACAGTAATATACAAGAAATATATATAAGACAAATCTGCCATAAAAAGATGGGTATTGTCTAAAGTTGGACACTTGTTAGTACAAAATTATCTCCAATGTCTCATTAAGTTCTCCTTACTGACAGTGCCACAGTGGAGGTCTAGTAACACAAAGACCAAAGAACTGGTAGGAAGAAATCCCTCCATGGCCAGAAAGGAGTGGACCAGTGACCAGTAAATCTTTCAAGTATTTTCTATGTATTTTTAATGTTTTAAATGCAAAAAGTCATACATACGAGAAATATGCTGGATAGATAAAGCCAATGAGGTTGCACAGCAGTGAGGCTCCATATCCAAACAGAAGATACAGCCCCACAAAACTCAGAGCACCTGCAGAGGGGGAGAAAGACAAGAAGCAGCACTGAGATGACAGCAGGAGGAGGGACAGGAAGAGGCGGGTAACATTATCCAGTTACTTGACTACAGTAACTTGACCACATTTGTTGACTGTGAACACTTTGCCTAATAGCAGGATGTGATAGCAGTACCGTGGCAGGATTTCAGGAGGAGCACTAAACCCAAGTCAAACACTCAATATCAAATCCAGCAGTGGAAGAGTTCACACACACACACACACACACACACACACACACACACACACACACACACACACACACACACACACACACACACACACACACACACACACACACACACACACACACACACACACACACACACACACACACACACACACACACACACACACACACACACACACACACACACACACACACACACACACCTGTTAAATACTCAAGCACATAAGAAATGTTACAAATGCCATCATGTTTACATAACTTAAAATTTCATGTGTATATTTTTATTAGTGTGTGCAATGTACGAAGCGATCTAAAGAGATGAGATATAGAATCTGCCCCAGTCACCACAACCAGGAAGTGGACTTGCAGCTGTGCTCACAAGTTGATCCATACAAATGAGAGCTTGGCCTTTGGAAAGGAGCAATGAGCACAAAATATCTCATGCAACATTTCATTATCTCCCCTTTCTGGTGTGGGTCAATCTACAGTGTGTACTTAAACTTGTGAGATATTATATAGACCTAAGTAGATTGTGACTGCTTCGAATAATTTCATGGAATTGAAAAAAAAAAAAATAACTGAAGCCCAAAGGTTATTGTTATGTTGGAGAGTCCAATCTTTAGCTAGAGATGGCTTTATTTACTGCTGGGAAAAAGCTGGTCCATTTATTTTTTGATTGTTTGTTTTTAAGAAACCTTTTCAAGCAGAAGCAGGATATGATGCTTTTATTTGTCATGATGAAGTGAATTTCTTTGGAATTTGAATTATTCAGAAAAACAAGCAGTTTCATGACACCGTGAGCTCTGGGCATTTACCCCCCTTTTTTGTTTTGCTATTTTCTGACAATTTGTAGCTGAAGCAATGTGTTAAAAAGAGAATAATTATAATAGTTGGATTTGCACTACTGTGAAATATACACATTCGGCAAACTTTTATGTAAATCCACACAATTCAATGCAAAGCAATAAAACTCTTAACTGCAAGTTTACTTTTATGATTCTTATGTTTCAACTTTGATAGAGGTGGTAAGGTCTATGTTCTATTAGCACTGAGGTCATAGTTGTGGTTCATGGTTAGGTAAGTGAACTGCATGGGCACATATCCAGCCATGTTAGGAAAAGCTAAACAATATAAAAGTTGTAATAGTATGCTAGATTTATACTTGAGGTGCAGTACTGAAATGCAAAGGAAAGTGTGAAAAATTGTCCCTCAAACAGAAAAAAGTCTGCAGGACAATTAGCTCTGTATGAGCTGAACTGCAACAATGCTTCTAAGAAGTTAACAACTTTGGCTGCATTGTGACTGTAATCCCTTAGAGGCTTAAACAGAGGCTTGCTGGTGACTTGGCACCAAGAAGAAAACACACTCCGGCCATTTGAGCCTTTAAACTAATAACTTCTTCCATTAGTAATTCACACGCACAGTTTTTCTTAGGTTATCCACCTATTTATAAAATTAGTATTTTTTTGCTTGTAATACTCAACAATGTTTAACCTCTTCAAAACCTTCACATGCCCATAAAAGCTTGTGTTCCAGAGGTAGTGTCTGAAGTAGCTTTGCCAAAAAGGACATGAGGAAAGACTGCATCACCCTCCAGTGTGCTGCAGATGCAGAATAATGTTGTACCTTTCAAATTTATGCAAACACCACTTGCAGATATAAAATGACATAAACCTAATAAAGCCTTACAGGATCCGAAGCACTAAAAGCCTTTTATACTGTTCTAACCATCAAATGCAGCCTGCTCTTTACATCTCATTTGTTTGTCCCAGCTCATACACAAATATCAGTACAATTCCCTGTCTGCTGAAGTCTCTTTCTAAACTGGTAGAACTGGATAAAATGAAAGACCCCAAAGAGACAACTGCTGTAGCTGTTGTAAGTGGACACCCTGGTCACATGGTAATAGCTTTACACAAAGGAAAATAACTAACTAAAGCTTTCACATGATTAGTGATGATTAAGAGTAATGATTTTTTTTTACTGTAAGAATACATCTGAAAACGTAAAAGCCACTGCAGGTCTGGTTCTGGGGAGTATGCAACTTCTTGACTTTTCTTAAAAAAAAAAAAAAGAACAAAGAAAGTGTTTTTTTCCCACTCTTCATTGAAAACATGTTTTACCAATAATAATAAAAAAACAATGGGGGGAAAAAGCCATTACACAGCTATGGAATTCAGTAATGCTCTATGTGACTCACACTACTTATTACAGGCTTGGATGAGTCATCAAGATAAAAATCAATGTCCTAACATTTATTCATCACTAAACACCATTAGTTCAGAGTGCAGTAGGTGAGGGGTTACAGCTGGTCCTAAAAGCATGACACCAACAAACAATGTCATTCAGTGTTTGGCAGCATACAAAGTATTGATGAGACCTCTGCTCCAGTCAGCATGTTAGTATTTACCGTCAGAGTCACACATATCAGCATAAACCTGAGATGTTTTTCAGCTTAACAGAGAACAGTTACACTGCTTAGTGTTACTTTGTGTGACTATCACACCTGTACCAAAGCAATGTACAACTTTATAGTGAGCCAACAGAAAAGTATTTCTTTCATGGAACCCATTATCAAGTACACATCAGTCCTCCTAACTCCTAATGCAGAAAAAAAAGTAAAGCCTAATGTAGACACTAACAGTTCAGCATGAAGGACAGGACACGGTGTGGTTTGTTTTTGAGCTGCCTGGCTCTACCTTGCTAAATGCAGGGCAGAGACCAACCATGTGGTATTTACATATAATCGTGAGTATTTGTTTTGCAATCCAGTTCGATGGTGCGTGGGACAGAAAAACTCACAAAAAACAGATGGAGAGCAAAGATCCGGCCTTTTTTATTTTTGTGATGTTCTACAGCTAATTCAAATGATCTGACACTAGGTAAACTTAGTGCATTGAAACACCCAGACTTGATAATAACTGTATTAATAAAAATATGTTTGCAGTAGTTTAGAATAAGGCTGCAACATGAAATAAACACGTTCTCCTAGTCTACACAGTTGTTTCGACGTTAAAACCCAAATACATAAAGATATTCAGTTTAATACAGGAGTTTTATCTGTTTTTATTCTACTTTTGGGTTTGCTGTAGTTTTGAAAGGTTAGGTAAATTATTACGTGCATGACATCATCAATGACATAACATAACGGCCTTTGAGGTTTTTTGGCTTTGAAGTTCACCCAATCAGTTGTCAAGGAAACAAGGCTGCGTTTGGCAGCATGCGTCTGTAGGACTGGATTTCGTGAGCAAAGACGATGTGGCTTTGAATGTAGGTCACCCTGGCAAACGCGCTTCCTGTAGCTGTGTGGCACGGAATCAAAGAAATGGCCTATTGACTTGCCTCTATGCAAACAAAGTCTGAATAACAGCCACAGGATAATTACTAGCGGAGCATGCAGATGAATAACCAGTCATCCTAGACTCTCCTGCCTTTGTGGTGTATATTCTCGGATGTGATAAAAATACCCCGGGGGGCAGCTGCTACTTTTAGCCGCGACCCTGCGATATTAGATGCAGTTTGATCAACAGCAATAGTTTGAAATAGGTGCGTGCAATGCGGATCATATAGCAGCTCTGATGTCGCTAGTGTCGCATACGAGTCGGACTTTGGAAACTTAGTTGAGCGGGAGAAGAGAATAAAATGTGGGCGCTCAGAGTTGCCACAGGGTAGGAAGCCACACAGCAGAGCCACAACTGAGTTCCAGCTGCAGTTTGAGTGACAGCACGTTGACAAGTTAGCAAACTTAATTTTTGAGGAGAAAACAAACCATACATGTTCCCCAGCATGTTAAAGTATGTTGCAGCATTAAAAGGCTTTCGGCCACGTCTTCTCTGTGTGAACGTACCCAAAGTGATATACTCTCTCTTCACTCCCGTTTTTTGCTCCAGCGTCGCCAACTGATCCGTGACAAAGTTCTTCTCGTGGAGCAAAGTCACGAAACGCTCCTTAAAGTGACTCATTTCCGGCCGTTCCAAAGAGCCTGTAGCCCACACAGCTGAAATGACGGTGTCCGTGCCGGCGCTTCAAATATTTCTAAGAAAACAGAGAGCTGTTGTACGAACCTTTGCTAGATAACTTGGCCGAAAAGTCGCCCGCTGGATGGCTGTCTGTTGACTCCGCGGAGCTACGGTGACAGTGGGGGGAGGAGTTTGGAAGCGGCCGCTAACCAATCACAGAGCTCCTGTCAGCGGCTAACGGCTACCTCACCAGGTGCTTGCAGGAAGAGCTGAAGGTAATTTCTTGCCATTGATAAAATAAAAGAGAAGTGCGGTTCAAAATCGCACATGAATATTGCTGCAAGCTTCGTGAAAACATGAAGACAAAATACAACCTCTCTTAATAAACGCTCTAATACTTAAATATCCTGGAGAAAGTTTTAAACTAATCAAACTATCATAGCATTAAGTTGGAGGCTAAAGTCACCTTCCAAAACTGTACATTTCATATAACCTATACACATCTTCCAGACCCATCTATATTGATTTACTGTAAAAATAATATTCTCTGAACTTAATGTTGAATATTAAAAAATGTTTAATCCTTTAATCCTTTTTTGTTACATACACTATAATGTGTGTATAAGGATTCATTTAAGATTGTATGGCTTTTTCAGCCTTTGCTTGATAGTAAGCTGTAGGGAGCAGACAAAACATGAGGGTATGAGAGACTCACAGTTGGTCTGTGGATGTTGTGGTTATGTGTCATGTGCTGTAACCATTCATACCATGGTACTCTCCTGTAGAGCTTTTTTTTTTTTTTTTTTTTTTTTTTTGTTATAGTGGTAGATGAAGTATTTAGATCCTTTTCTGTAAATGCACGAAAGAAAAACTGAAACACATCTGTAGATGCTGTATGAAAAGCGATCACCTGATCTACAGCAAATGCAATTCAATTCAATTCAACTTTATTTATATAGCGCCAATTCAGAACATAGTCATCTCAAGGCACTTTACAGAATAAAGTCAAGAGTTTGAAGATGTTCAGAGAGAACCCAACAATTCCCCCTTGAACAAGCCCTAGGCAACAGTGGAGAGGAAAAACTCCCTTTAACGGAAGAAACCTCCAGCAGAACCAGGCTCAGGTTGGGCAGCCATCTGCCTGGACCGGTTGGGGTGAGTGAAAAGTGGAGAGAGAAAAGAAAAAGCAATAAAAGCAACGACAAAACGTCGGGCAGGTTTGTAGGACCAGTAGCTGCACACAGCTTCAAAGCCCGGGGACACCTGCATAGAGGGACAGCGAGAGGGAGACAAAGTCTAATGTGCCTCTGTGATTGAAGTGGTATGTGATTAACAAAACAACCTTACTTCGCAGTCCTTTTAGTAGGTATTCTAGGTAGGTACTTTTACTTATTTAATGGAAGTATTATTGTTTTTGTGTCATTGACCATGTTGACTTAAAATGTTTGAACTCTGAAGTTATTTGTTGAGACACCTTAATTTAATAGGGCCTAAAAATTACAGATGTTCTCTGCAGACCATATCACATTCTGAAATAAAGTCAGGCACTGAGTTAAGCTTGCATTCATGGTTTTCTTTTAATGTATCATTAGGTTATTTTATATCATAACTCAACACTTTATATAAACTAATTTACACGGAAAAAGCTCAGACCTGAATACAACCCAGAAGCTGTTGTGAACTGTAGCTGCCAGCAGAGGGCAACCAGCATCTATCTAAGAGCAGAAGAAGCTAAGGGGAACTTTGCAGAGACACAAAACCGCAGACACGTGGAACAAAAAGTCTAAAGTTACGTCAAGTCACCATGGAAATTTAGCTGACTCTTAATCTACTTTATCCCTCCCTTTCAGTTTCACAAAGACAAATGTTCCCAAATGTATTTTGCATGATTTTATGCATAATTATTTCTCAGAGTTTAGGTTCTTAGACCACAGAGAGTCTGGACGGTCTTCAAACACTGCAACTGAAGAACTGAATCAAAAAGATCTTAGTTTTTTAAACTTATATTTTATGTTATTTGTTCAATATAACCTAATCTTATCCTATCTTAGTTTTTGCCTAAAATGTAGCCTCAGATATTGTCTTGTTTGTTTGCCTCCAGTTTTCTGACTTATTGGACAAATAAAAGTCTGTTAGTCTATGCATTAAACTGATTCCACTTACATTAAACACCATGAGTTAAGGTTACAAAAGTAATAAGAATCAGAGTGGGCATAAGGGGATTCTGAAAAAACTACTACACTTTGAATATAAACATTTCAAGCAGTATTTCTCCTGATGTTGTGTGTCCCACGTCGTCTTCAGTGCATTGAGAGCAGAGAAAACTTTTCCAAACATAGAGAGAGGCTATGCATCCTCATCTGATCACAGATTATGCGACTGGGATTAAGGTATGTTCTGTTATCAACATCTGGACATATATAAAAGCTCCTGATAAACTACAATATGTGAAAAGCTGGAATCAGGAACACCGGCTCGTTTTAGTGGCAATGGAAGCAGCGCTGACTTTACTTTGATCATCAGTGGAGTTCAGGCTAAAGATGCAGCAGATTATTGCTGTCAGAGCAGCAGGTTTGTTCCTCCCTGCTTCCACCAGACAGAGCTCCTGTTCTCAACCTCAGTCAACTCCTACAAATGTACAAGATTACGGAAAGAGAAGTTAAGCTAAAATGTACATTTTCGGACCAAGAATTATTTGTTTGAGGCTTCCACAGTTGGCTGCGTTTCTCAGCTTTAAGGCACAGTTAGTTTTCATGTAAGTGATTTAAAAACTTAATAAAAACATAAAAAATTCATCTCTATTATAGCTGTGTTGTGTGATTGTTGGGAAACCTAAGAATATTATATTCACTCAGACTTTATAGTACACGGCCTCTGTTTTAAAATATACTTAATTTTTTGTAATGTTACACTGAAGCATCTGGATTAACAGTTTGATGATTAACAGTTTGATGTACATGACCATGAAAAGGATACGTTGTTGTGAACCTGAGCTGCCAGTAGGAGGCAGTCAGCATCTACTTATCAGAAGTTGGAAAACAACTTTGAAAAGACATAAACTGCAGTGAATAAAAGAAATGAAGAGCTCAAATGTTTTAGACACACTTCCTCAAGTCACTGAGATGAATCCAACTTTACCTAATTCCTCCCTCTCAGTTTCATAAACACAGATGTGCTCAGATGTATTTGCATGACTTTCATGCACTGTTGCTCCTCAGTTTAAGTTCTGTCACAGAGACTCTGAACTGTTTTCATGCTCTCACTCTCACCAATAACTGTGATGGTCATGTTGGTTTTTCTGAGTCACAGTGAGAAATATTTAACATTTGGTATAAATTTGTCATATCTGGCTTTTAATAATTTCAGACTTATGAAAATCTAAATAGTTGAATATAATGAAATATTTAATTTCAGAATCTTCTGCCAACAATTTGCTGTATCAGTCTGTCCATCTTGGAGACAGTTACCATCAGCTCCACAAAAATTTCACATTTGGCTGCTGGGATCAGTTGGTACCGTCAGAAACCTGGGCAGGCTCCTACATTTCTTATTTATTGGATGCCGAGTAGTTTTAGAGGAACAGGGTCAACTCCATCAACAATCAGTATCAGTAGATCTGCTTCTTACTACACTCTATGCTGGAGAGTATCACTGTCTAGAGCACCATAGTGGTGGAGTGTT
This sequence comes from Channa argus, assembly GCF_033026475.1. Taxonomy (NCBI): domain Eukaryota; kingdom Metazoa; phylum Chordata; class Actinopteri; order Anabantiformes; family Channidae; genus Channa; species Channa argus. The sequence goes on from NC_090212.1 coordinate 15,487,809, forward strand.
CACACAGGGATTCAGAGTCGTACAAAAATCTCCTTCAGGTTGAATTAAAAACAGCCCATTGTAGGTGTAAAGAGACAATGAAATTACTGGTCCACAACACAAGAGTCAACCACAATGAATCTAGATAAAATTAAAACCAGCTCATACATGCATTCCCACATAGATTGATACATTTTTTGTATATCAAGATATGGTGAACAGTATGTGCAAGAAAAGTGTTCAATGCAATCTGATAAACAAAAGAAACAGAAAACATCAGATTTATCATTGTAAAGTTTGAAAGTTCAAATGATTTAATATTTTCTATTGGAAGGTGATGAAGTAATGCAGCCATGTTGATTAGTATGATAGAAAGCACTGGAAGGGTTAAGTTTGTGTTTATCATAATCAAAATAAGATAAATAAATAAAAAGCATGGACACATAATTGACTGATTTATTATGGGAACAAAACCCTACTGTATAGTATCTATACCAAAAAGAAATTTACACCTTATCAATACAAAAACTGAACTTTTTATTTCATTGTTTTCTTTTCTTTTATTAGAATCACAGATGGTGTAAATCCAAGCAGTATGTTTCCTGGTTTGTGTCCCACGTTGTCTTCAGTGTGTTGACAGCAGAGAAATCATTTCCATAGAGTGGAGGCTTTGCATCGTCAGCTGATCCTCCAGTGAACTGAGAAGGTTTATAGTCCTGGGAGTTCAACACTGCAGGACTCAGATCTGTCAGTCAACACAGCAGAAACCACAACCACCATGACTCTCATCACCATCCTCATCTGGATGCTGCTCTGCTGCTGCTTTACAGGTTCATTCACTCAGCAACATTTCAAACATGATGTGCTGCTTTTCTCTCATTTATTTCTGATGATAAATGAAGGATTTGTTTTTGTCTGTAGGATGCAGCGGTCAGGTGACTGTGACTCAGCCTCCAGTAAAGACTTTTACTGCAGGATCCACTGTCACTATGAGCTGTAAAGTCAACCAAGCTGTTTATGTAGATAGTGATAGAGATGAGTATATTTTCTGGTATCAGCAGAAATCTGGACAACCTCCAAAGCTCCTGATAAGATATGTGAAAAAGCTGCAATCAGAAACACCAGCTCGGTTTAGTGGCAGTGGAAGCAGCACTGACTTCACTTTGACCATCAGTGGAGTTCAGGCTGAAGATGCAGCAGTTTATTACTGTCAGAGTTTCCACAGTGGACCAGTGTTCACACGGTGATTTGTAGTCGTACAAAAACCTCCTCAGTCAAACTGCAGAGACACTGAGCTGTTACAGCAGGAACCAACTGCAGCTGCTGAAGAGGAAGAGACTCTGACACAGACCAGTGAACACAGAGCTCACACTGACCTCACCAAGCACTGAATACTGATTCATAACTACAAATATATTTTACACAAATTAGCATAATTTTATTAAAAAAATAAATCTTAAAATATAAATGTACATAATCCACTTTCTAAAAAGATCTAAAAAGATATTTCCCAGAAAACCTATAATATTTATTTACTCCCTCAATCAGATCACATATTATCAGTTCAGTTGAAGCTGTTTCTGTAGCAAACTCTGACATGTACGACCGCTTCCAGGAACAACAATGTGGTATCAGACGTGGAAGCATTGTCATTTGACTATTTTATTAACTTAGATTTTTAAAATTTCAGTTTGAAGAAACTGAAACTAGAGTTTTTGTTTTCCACATTTTCCTACAAGATATTATCTACATTTGAGATATGTTCTCCTGCATTTACTGTATTTTCTAAGTGCCTTCTTCTTAGTGTATGAAGAATTACAAACAGAATATACAATGCACACAGAAAACTGCTTTTATCAGTGATCAGTGATCATAATCAAATGTAACAGTGAAGGGTGGTACCTGTGCATACACTACTTAATTTAAAAAAATAATTTGTTAGATAAGTTCAAATTCAATAGAAATTCTGTTGCTAGATTTTTATTTATCTTAATACTGAATTCTGAAATGTTTAGTTTCAGGCTATGAGATCAGCAGTGTTTGACAAACACTGAAGTGATCACAGTCTCAATAAAAACAAAACATTCAATTAAAACTTTCTATATGTTGTAGAAAGTACAATTCCAAATTTTACAGTATTTACATTCAATTAAAAGTTTGGTTCCTCCACCAAAAGTTCACCACAGTGAAACAAGCTCATTACGTTGCTGTACAAAAACCACCTGCTCTGTGAACATGCTACTATCTACTGAGTAAAATCTTTAGTTTTGGTTATAACGCAGCAGAAAGTTTACTGAAGAGGAAGAACTCAGAGAACATGAGGGTTCCATTTCTGTCAATTCAGAGTCTGACAGTGAGTTTGAAGGCGATGATGAGACTGATCGTAAGTGAGCATGAAAAAAGCTCATTAGCCGCCAGCTACTTTCTATGCTGGACATCAAAATATGGTGAAATTGAATTGAATTCTGCAGCAACTGTAAGAAGGATTGAGGAGGACGATGCTGGAGCCTCATCCACCCAATCCACAGAACTACCATGTGTGAGGCCTTTAATGCTGTTGCTGTGTGTACAACTTATGTCTGTTTTGGTGGTTCATGATTAATGGAACAAACTAACATAATTACAAACATAAAATTGTTTTTAATATTTACAGGAACATCCTTTGCAGTCCATGAAGTTTCTATAGTCTGAAAGCAATGGGCAACAGCAAAATGCTCAATCAACATTTAGTGGCAAATGTTGAGTTTCACACTGATGAAATTTGTAATAAACATTTTAAAAATTATGCAGGATAAGCTTTTGTTCAAATTGCTTTTTACCCTCATGAGTTTTGTAGATGTTTGTTCATAAGGCTAAAGAGACAGATTTACCCCAAATAATGTGATCGTGGTTTTTACTGTACATTCATCCATTATCTGTAACTTCTCATTGTGTTTGGGTCGTGGGGGAGCTGGAGCCTTTCCCAACTGTCATCGGACAAGAGGAGGGGTCTATGCTGGACAGGTCTCCAGTCCATCTCAGAGCCACAGAGACATTCACAGAGAGACAACCATTCACACTCACACTCACACCTTCAGGCAGTTTTAGATTCACCAATTAACCTAACATGCATGTACCTGCAGGAAACCCACGCAAGCACGAGGAGAACATGCAAACTCCATACAGAGAGGCCACAGCCAGCTGGGGTGTAAACACACAACTGTGAGACGGCAGCGCTAAAACTGTACATATAGATTATAACATAAACATTATACAAATAATGACATTATTATTTCTATTTTGGTGAGATAAAAGTACTTGGTGGCAATTGTCTTTGTTTGACTTTAATCAAATGTTTGAGTCTAATTTATTGTGAAGAGAAAGATATGACATTTATTTTATGTTGAACTCAACAAAGTCAAAAAAAAGAATTTTCTTTTAAATAAAAGTCAAACTAATGAGTAAATGTTCTTACCTGTGAAGAATTGTTACCACTTTCATCCACTTCCTCAGTTAACGGAAGCTGCTCAGCTACAATGACATTAAAATAAATGCACAAATTAAAACTTTATGATGAATGGTGACATGGTCACAAACAAACACTAATAAATAAATGCATAAGCATATGTAAACAGATGTTGACACAGAGATACAGTAAAAATAAAAGATAAATAAACATAATGTAAAAACACAACTGAACAGTTGGTGTAATATAAAATAAAGGAAAAAAGTTATATAAACACGATGTTCAGGAGTAGATAGTTTATTAATACCTTTAATGGAGTTGTACATAAAAGACAATAATTAATGAGCTGTCTGAGGAATTGTTGTCCATGTTTAATTGAAAGTTGAGAAAGGTTTATTAAAACCCTTAAACACTGACTATAAGTTATGTTTACAGCCTCTCTTTTAAAATATACATTTTAGTTTTTGTGATGCTACACTGAAACATCTGTATTAACAGTTTGATGTACACGATCAGGAAAATGCAAAATCAGTCTCATGTGAGTTTGTACAGGTGGTTGTTGTGAACCTGAGCTGTCAGTAGGAGGCAGTCAGCATCTACTTATGATCCCAGAGGTCAGAGAAGAACAGAAAAGACACAAACTGCAGAGAAATGAAGAAATCAAGAACTCATTCCTCCCTCTCAGTTTCATAAACACACATGTGCTCAGATGTATTTGCATGACTTTCCTGCACTGTTGCTCCTCAGAGTTTAAGTTCTTCTGTCACAGAGACTCTGAACTGTTTTCATGCTCTCACTCTGAAAACTGCATCAGGACGATGTTGCCAATAACTCTGTTGGTCATGTTGGTTTTTCTGAGTCAGGGTGAGAAACTTTTTAACATTTCTTGTTCTCTGATTTCTACATTTGGTATAAATTCATCTTAGCTTGAATTATGTCTCAAGTCTGGCTTTGAATAATATTAGAAAAATCAAACCTAAAACAATAATGTGTTACAACGACATTTTTCATTTCAGAATCTTCTGCCAACAACTTTCTGACTCAGACTGACAAATCCAAGTCTGTTAGTCTTGGAGGAGCAGTTACCATCAGCGCCACAGGGAGTTCAAATATTGGTGCTGATCTCAGTTGGTACCTTCAGAAACCTGGACAGGCTCCTAAACTTCTAATATATAGTTCATCAACTCTAAACTCAGGAACTCCATCAAGATTCAGTGGCAGTAGATCTGGTTCTCACTACACTCTAACCATCAGTGGAGTTCAGGCTGAAGATGTTGGAGATTATTACTGTCTTGGTGCACATAGTGCTGGAGTGTTCACACAGTGATTAAGAGTCGTACAAAAACCTCCTTCAGTTTGACTGACCTGAAATCAGCCTGTTGCAGGTGCAGAGAGATGATGAAAAGACTAATGAGGAAATAAATGGTGCAGTGAACACAATCCAGTAGTTTTCAAGCTGAAACACTATGAATCTAAAAACTCCAACTTACCTAATGATTTTCCACATATCAAAATATTTCACAGTATATGTCTCAATATTATGCTAATTATACTATCAGTAGCTTTATCAGGATCTCTATCAAATTCAAAGAATCATTTCCAAACAGGAAGTGACAGGATTCATAATTTGATTGTTTTACTTCAACAACAGATTTCCATCATTTCCACCCAGATTCCAGAAACATCTTTTAGCCCAACACAGTGTTGTTACATCCTATAAAAACTGCACTTATAGAAGTGGAAATCAGATTTACATCAATATTTCAGCTGAGCTGTTTCCTTCAGAAAATAAAACAGATAGAGATGTTAAACCAAATCCTGTGATGATCAATTGGAGATGTCACATTAAAATAAAATAAACTCTAAATAAATGTCAACCAGAAATGACATGATTGAATCAAATCTTTATTTCTCTTAGAAAAGCACACAACACACGGCATGTGAGTGTAATAATATCTAAACCATAAAGAAAATACCAAATGAAAATGAAACAGTTCAGCATGTTTTATTTGTCTCTACAGGCAGAATTAGTCTCAGCAGAGATTCATTGTTGTTCCTCTACTCTGAGCAGTGATCAGGGTTCAGGGTTTGAGTGACAGGGCTCTGTCCTGTCAGACTGGCCTCACAGCTCACTGAGCCCGCCCCCCTCCACTGCTCTGCATTGAGGCTCAGGGTGCTGCTCCTGCTGTAGCGGCCGTTCCCCTCCAGGAGCTGCGGGCTCTGTGACACCCCTGAGGAGCTGCTGCTGCCCCCCACCTTCCAGCCCAGACTCCAGGCTGAGGGGAAGCCCCCGCTGGCCAGACACACCACTGTGGCACTGCCCTGCTGCAGCTCCTTTCTGGAGGGGGGGAGGACGGTCAGGGTGGGCCGCACCACACCCACTGGAGGAGAGAGAGGGGGAGGAGAGGGGGAAGGAATGACAAGAAAGTTTTTCAACAGAGAAACATGAAGTACTGATCATTTGTTATATTGGATTAAATTAAACTGAAGAACTTGTTCCAGTGTGGCACTGATGACTCTCTCAGTATCAGATCATCAGACACATGATTCAACTTGTAGAAAATAATTATTGATACATGTTTACATCTGTTTTAAGATGAGTGACAGTCAGTAACTCGTCCCTGTGATGATTTTCTCATGTTGAACCTGACAGAGCTGAAACACTCATGTGAAAACACTTCAAACCTTTATCATCTGTGTAGTTCACTTCCTTTTAACTACATGGAAAATAACTGAACCGTGAACACAAAGTTAAGCTGCATTTACTAATAAAAACTTATTTGTCTTTAACAGGAATCAGACGTTAAATAAATATAAAATTTTTTATTGTAGTTTCAAAATAAACAATTATAAAATTAAAGTATTTACTACTATTTTTTGATGTTTTTGGTTTTTACATGTTTATTTTATTACAAAACATTTTTAAACAGAAAATAAATAAAAATTAATATCAAAATTATACTAAATAACAACTAAATTTAAAAAACAAAAAACTTCCTTATCATCAGCACTGAATTAATATTGATCTCTGCTAAAGAATCTTCTCTGGTTGTATGATCAGCATTGTTTGATAAATTTCATTAACAACATAACTGATCACATTCTCAATTTAAAAACTATAAAATGTATAATTTCTATCTGCTGTACAAAGTAAAAGTGTTTGTTACTTACAGTCAACGATGAGTTTGGTTCCTCCACCAAAAGTCCTCCACAGTGATACAAACTCATTAAGTGCTCGTACAAAAACCTCCTGCACTGTGAACAAGCAGCACTGAACTTAAAACAATCATATTTTTTTAATTACAAAACAAAAATATTTCAAAATTGGACTGTGAAAAGCTTTGTAATGTGAGGACTATAGAAACTTGCATTAGTATTATATTTTTATATTCATTTAAAGTTTTTACACCTCAATGAGAAATAATGTGTGTCTTTGTATCTTTTTCACTTTATAATATAATAGATTACTAAAAAAACATAATGACTTTAAATCATGCTGATTTTAAAAATGTTATTAAGCATAATTTATATATTTAATCTATAGATTTTGAAAGAAAATTCAAAGTAGATAATTTACTGATATACCAGCATATAGACCCAATATACCAACCACAGTGAGACCTATCCTTAAATGTTCAACTACACTAATAAAAATATTTTTAATTATTCCATTAAGATGATAGATGGTGTAAATCCAAGCAGTATGTTTCCTGGTTTGTGTCCCACGTCGTCTTCAGTGTGTTGACAGCAGAGAAATCATTTCCATAGAGAGGAGGCTTTGCATCGTCAGCTGATCCTCCAGTGAACTGAGAAGGTTTATAGTCCTGGGAGTTCAACACTGCAGGACTCAGATCTGTCAGTCAACACAGCAGAAACCACAACCACCATGACTCTCATCACCATCCTCATCTGGACGCTGCTCTGCTGCTGCTTTAGAGGTTCATTCACTCAGCAACATTTCAAACATGATGTGCTGCTTTTTCTCTCATTTATTTCTGCTGATCAATGAAGGATTTGTTTTTGTCTGTAGGATGCAGCGGTCAGGTGACTGTGACTCAGCCTCCAGTAAAGACATTTACTGCAGAATCCACTGTCACTATGAGCTGTAATGTAAACCAAGCTGTTGCTAACTGGTGTAGTGGTGACTGTCTGCACTGGTATCAGCAGAAATCCGGACAGACTCCAAAGCTCCTGATAGAATCTGTGAGCACACGTGAATCAGAAACACCAGCTCGGTTTAGTGGCAGTGGAGGCAGCACTGACTTCACTTTGACCATCAGTGGAGTTCAGGCTGAAGATGCAGCAGTTTATTACTGTCAGAGTTACCATGAATTAGATGATGGCACTTTGACGTTCACACTGTGATTTGTAGTTGTACAAAAACCTCCTGAGTCAAACTGCAGAGACACTGAGCTGTTACAGCAGGAACCAACTGCAGCTGCTGAAGAGGAAGAGACTCTGACACAGACCAGTGAACACAGAGCTCACACTGACCTCACCAAGCACTAAATACTGATTCATAACTACAAATATATTTTACACAAATTAGCATCATTTTATTAAAAAATAAATTTTAAAATATAAATGTACATAATCCACTTTCTAAAAACCTGAAGATTTTTCCCAGAACACCTATAATATTTATTTACTCCTTCAGTCAGATCACATATTATTAGTTCAGTTGCAGCTGTTTCTGTGGCAAACTCTGACATGGACGGCCGCTTCCAGGAACAACAATGTGGTATCAGACGTGGAAGCATTGTCATTGCACTATTTTATTCATTTAGATTTTTAAAATTTCAGTTTGAAGAAACCGAAACTAGAGTATTTGTTCTCCACATTTTCCTACAAGATATTATCTACATTTGAGATATGTTCTCCTGCATTTAATGTCTTTTCTAAGTGCCTTCTTTATAGTCTATGAAGAATTACAAACAGAATATACAATGCACACAGAAAACTGCTTTTATCAGTGATCAGTGATCATAATCAAATGTAAAAGTGAAGGGTGGTACCTGTGCATACACTACTTAAATTAAAAAAACAATTGTGTTAGATAAGTTCAAATTCAATAGAAATTCTGTTGCTAGATTTTTTATTTATCTTAATACTGAATTCTTAAATGTTTAGTTTCAGGCTATGAGATCAGCAGTGTTTGACAAAGGGTTCTATATGTTGTAGAAAGTAAAATTCCAAATTTTACAGTATTTACATTCAATGAAAAGTTCCTCCACGAAAAGTTCACCACAGTGACACAAGCTCATTAAGTTGCTGTACAAAAACCACCTGCTCTGTGAACATGCTACTATCTACTGAGTAAAATCTTTACTTTTGGTTATAACGCAGCAGAAAGTTTAATGAAGAGTAAGAACTCAGAGAACATGAGGGTTACATTTCTGTCAATTCAGAGTCTGACAGTGAGTTTGAAGGCGACGATGAGATTGATCGTCAGTGAGCCCGAAAAAAGCTCATTAGGCGCCAGCTACTGTCTTTGCTGGACATCAAAATATGGTGAAATTGAATAGAATTCTGCAGCCACTGTGAGAAGAATTCACAAGGACGATGCTGGAGCCTCATCCACCCAATCCACATAACTACCATGTGTGAGGCCTTTAATGCTGTTGCTGTGTGTAGAGCTTATGTCTGTTTTGATGGCTCATGATTAATGGAACAAACTAACATAATTACAAATATAAGGATTGTTTTTAATATTTAAGGTAACTTTAACAGTCCATGAAGTTCCTGAAGTCTGAAACAAATAGACAACGGCAAAATGCTCAATCAACATTTAGTGGCAAATGTTGAGTTTCACATTGATGAAATTTGTAATAGACATTATTATGCGGAATAAGTTTTTGTTCAAATGGCTTTTTATCCCCATGAGTTTTGTAGATGTTTGTTCATAAGCCTAAAGAGACAGATTTACCCCAAGTAATGTGATCGTGGTTTTTACTGTACATCCATCCATTATCTGTAACTTCTCATTGTGTTTGGGTCCTGGGGGAGCTGGAGCCTTTCCCAACTGTCATCAGACAAGAGGAGGGGTCTATGCTGGACAGGTCTCCAGTCTATATCAGGGCCACAGAGAGACAACCATTCACACTCACACTTACACCTACAGGCAGTTTTAGATTCACCAATTAACCTAACATGCATGTACCTGCAGGAAACCCACGCAAACACGGGGAGAACATGCAAACTCCATACAGAAAAGCCACGACCCGCAACCTACTAGCTGTGAGGTGGGAGTGCTAATAATGTACATATAGATTTTATTATTTTCTTCTTTCCTTTATAACAAAAACATTATAGAAATATTGAAATTCAATATTTCTATTTTGGTGGGAGAAAGGGGGGATGGGAAATCTGGGTTCAGTGTCTTGCCAAGAGACACTTTGACATATAGCCGGGGATCAAACTACTGATAACAGAAAATAATTTCTGAGCTGTCGGAGGAGTTGTTGTACATGTTTAATTGAAAGTTGAGAAAGGTTTATTAAAACGCTTAAACACTGATTATAAGTTATGTTTACAGCCTCTCTTTAAAATATACATTTTAGTTTTTGTAATGCTACACTGAAACAATGCAACCGCAAGGGGGCACAAGCCAGAGGAGTTCAAGGTGGAGGTGGGTCTGCACCAAGGATCGGCTTTGAGCCCCTTCTTGTTTGCTCTGGTGATGGACAGACTGACAGATGAGGTTAGACAAGAATCTCCCTGGACTATGATGTTTGCAGATGACATTGTTATTTGTAGTGAGAGCAGGGAGCAGGTGGAGGAAAATCTAAAGAGGTGGAGGTCTGCTCTGGAAAACAGAGGAATGAAGCTTAGTCGCAGTAAGACAGAATACATGTGTGTCAATGAGAGGGACCCAAGTGGAACAGTGAGGTTACAGGGAGCAGAGGTGAAGAAGGTGCAGGACTTTAAGTACTTAGGGTCAACGGTTCAGAGCAACGGTGAGTGTGGAAAAGAGGTGAAGAGGCGAGTGCAGGCAGGTTGGAACGGGTGGAGAAAAGTGTCAGGTGTGTTGTGTGATAAAAGAGTATCAGCGAGAATGAAAGGAAAGATGTTCAAGACGGTGGTGAGACCAGCAATGTTGTTCGGCTTAGAGACAGTGGCACTGAAGAAAAGACAGGAGGCAGAGCTGGAGGTAGCAGAGCTTAAGATGTTGAGGTTCTCTTTGGGAGTGACGAGGATGGACAGGATCAGGAATGAGTACATCAGAGGGACAGCTCATGTTAGATGTTTTGGAGATAAAGTCAGAGAGGCCAGATTGAGGTGGTTTGGACATGTTCAGAGGAGAAACTGTGAATATATCGGGAGAAGGATGCTGAGGTTGGAGCTGCCAGGCAGGAAGTCTAGAGGAAGACCAAAGAGGAGATTTATGGATGTAGTGAGGGAGGACATGAAGTTAGTTGGTGTGAGTGAAGAGGATGCAGAGGATAGAGTTAGATGGAGGCACATGATTCGCTGTGGCGACACCTGAAAGGTAGCAGCCGAAAGGAAAAGAAGAATGCTACACTGAAACATCTGTATTAACAGTTTGATGTACACGATCAGGAAAATGCAAAATCAGTCTCATGTGAGTTTGTACAGGTGGTTGTTGTGAACCTGAGCTGTCAGTAGGAGGCAGTCAGCATCTACTTATGATCCCAGAGGTCAGAGAAGAACAGAAAAGACACAAACTGCAGAGAAATGAAGAAATCAAGAACTCATTCCTCCCTCTCAGTTTCATAAACACACATGTGCTCAGATGTATTTGCATGACTTTCCTGCACTGTTGCTCCTCAGAGTTTAAGTTCTTCTGTCACAGAGACTCTGAACTGTTTTCATGCTCTCACTCTGAAAACTGCATCAGGACGATGTTGCCAATAACTCTGTTGGTCATGTTGGTTTTTCTGAGTCAGGGTGAGAAACTTTTTAACATTTCTTGTTCTCTGATTTCTACATTTGGTATAAATTCATCTTAGCTTGAATTATGTCTCAAGTCTGGCTTTGAATAATGTTAGACAAATCAAACCTAAAACAATAATTTGTTACGACATTTTTCATTTCAGAATCTTCTGCCAACAACTTTCTGACTCAGACTGACAAATCCAAGTCTGTTAGTCTTGGAGGAGCAGTTACCATCAGCGCCACAGGGAGTTCAAATATTGGTGCTGATCTCAGTTGGTACCTTCAGAAACCTGGACAGGCTCCTAAACTTCTAATATATAGTTCATCAACTCTAAACTCAGGAACTCCATCAAGATTCAGTGGCAGTAGATCTGGTTCTCACTACACTCTAACCATCAGTGGAGTTCAGGCTGAAGATGTTGGAGATTATTACTGTCTTGGTAACCATGGTAGTGGAGTGTTCACACAGTGATTCAGAGTCGTACAAAAACCTCCTTCAGTTTGACTGAATTGAAATCAGCCTGTTGCAGGTGCAGAGAGATGATGAAAAGACTGATGAGGAAATAAATGGTGCAGTGAACACAACCCAGTAGTTCTCAAGCTGAAACACAATGAATCTAAAAACTCCAACTTACAACTGAAATGATTTTCCACATATGACAATATTTAACAGTATATGTCTGAATATTATGCTGATGATAGTATCAGTAGCTTTATCAGGATCTCTATCAAATTAAATTAATCATTTCCAGACTGGAAGTGACAGGATTCATATTTGTGTTTCATACTTTGTTAATGGTTGTTTCACTTAAACAGCAGATTTCCATCATTTCCACCCAGGTTCCAGAAACATCTTTTAGCCCAACACAGTGTTGTTACATCCTATAAAAACTGCACTTATAGAAGTGGAAATCAGATTTACATCAATATGTCAGCTGAGCTGTTTTTTTCAGAAAATAAAACAGATAGAGATGTTAAACCAAATCCTGTGATGATCAATTGGAGATGTCACATTAAAATAAAATAAACTCTAAATAAATGTCAACCAGAAATGACATGATTGAATCAAATCTTTATTTCTCTTAGAAAAGCACACAACACACAGCATGTGACTGTAATAATATCTAAACCATAAAGAAAATACCAAATGAAAATGAAACAGTTCAGCATGTTTTATTTGTCTCTACAGGCAGAATTAGTCTCAGCAGAGGTTCATTGTTGTTCCTCTACTCTGAGCAGTGATCAGGGTTCAGGGTTTGAGTGACAGGGCTCTGTCCTGTCAGACTGGCCTCACAGCTCACTGAGCCCGCCCCCCTCCACTGCTCTGCATTGAGGCTCAGGGTGCTGCTCCTGCTGTAGCGGCCGTTCCCCTCCAGGAGCTCCGGGCTGTGTGACACCCCTGAGGAGCTGCTGCTGCCCCCCACCTTCCAGCCCAGACTCCAGGCTGAGGGGAAGCCCCCGCTGGCCAGACACACCACTGTGGCACTGCCCTGCTGCAGCTCCTTTCTGGAGGGGGGGAGGACGGTCAGGGTGGGCCGCACCACACCCACTGGAGGAGAGAGAGGGGGAGGAGAGGGGGAAGGAATGACAAGAAAGTTTTTCAATAGAGAAACATGAAGTACTGATCATTTCTTATATTGGATTAAATCAAACTGAAGAACTTGTTCCACTGTGGCACTGATGAATCTCTCAGTATCAGACCATCAGACACATGATTCAACTTGTTGAAAATAATTATTGATACATGTTCACATCTGTTTTAAGATGAGTGACAGTCAGTAACTCGTCCCTGTGATGATTTTCTCATGTTGAACCTGACTGAGCTGAAACACTCATGTGAAAACACTTCAAACCTTTATCATGTGTGTAGTTCACTTCCTTTTAACTACATGGAAAATAACTGAACCGTGAACACAAAGTTAAGCTGCATTTACTGATAAAAACATATTTGTCTTTAACGGGAATCAGACGTTAAATAAATATTACATTTTTTATTGTAGTTTCAAAATAAACAATTATGAAATCAAAGTATTTACTAATATTTTTTTTGTGTTTTTTGTTTTTACATGTTCATTGTATTACAAAACATTTTTAAACAGAAAATAAATTGAAATTAATATCAAAATTATACTAAATAACAACTAAATTTTGTTTTTAAAAACTTCCTTATCATCATTACTGAATTAATATTGATCTCTGCTAAATAATCTTCTCTGGTTGTGTGATCAGCATTGTTTGATAAATTTCATTAACAACACACCAACACTGAAACTGATCACATTCTCAACTTAAAAAACTATAAACTTTATCATCTGTGTCTTTCACTTCCTTTTAACTACATGGAAAATAACTGAACCGTGAACACAAAGTTAAGCTGCATTTACTGATAAAAACATATTTGTCTTTAACAGGAATCAGATGTTAAATAAATATGATATTTTATATTGTAGTTTCAAAATATACAATAAGGAAAATAAACAATTTACTATTATTAGTAGTATTATTACTACTTACTATTTTATTGATGCTTTTGAATTTACATGTTCATTTTACAATAATAAAATTGAAATTAATATCAAAATTATAGTAAACAACAAAAAAATTCTGTTTTTAAAAACTTCCTTATCATCAGCACTGAATTAGAATTGATCTCTGCTAAAGAATCTTCTCTGGTTGTGTGATCAGCATTGTTTGATAAATTTCATTAACAACATACCAACATTGAAACTGATCACATTCTCACTTTAAAAAACTATAAAATGTATAATTTCTATCTGCTGTACAAAGTAAAAGTGTTTGTTACTTACAGTCAACAATGAGTTTGGTTCCTCCACCAAAAGTGTACCACAGTGATACAAACTCATTAAGTGCTCGTACAAAAACCTCCTGCACTGTGAACAAGCAGCACTGAACTGAAAACAATTATATTGTTTTAATTACATAACAGAATATTGCAAAATTTGGACTGTGAAAAGCTTTGTAATGTGAGGACTATAGAAACTTGGAATAATAATATAATTTTGTTGTCATGTTTGAATTTTTTACACCTCAATGAGAAATAATGTGTGTCTTTGTATCTTTTTCACTTTTTAATATAATAGATTACTAAAAAAAATAATGACTTTAAATCATGCTGATTTTAAAAATGTTATTAAGCATAATTTATATATTTAAACTATAGATCTCGTAAGAAAATTCAAAGCAGATAATTTACCGATATACCAGCATATAGACCCAATATACCAACCACAGTGAGACCTATCCTTAAATGTTTTTAATTATTTCATTAAGATAATAGATGGTGTAAATCCAAGCAGTATGTTTCCTGGTTTGTGTCCCACGTCGTCTTCAGTGTGTTGACAGCAGAGAAATCATTTCCATAGAGAGGAGGCTTTGCATCGTCAGCTGATCCTCCAGTGAACTGAGAAGGTTTATAGTCCTGGGAGTTCAACACTGCAGGACTCAGATCTGTCAGTCAACACAGCAGAAACCACAACCACCATGACTCTCATCACCATCCTCATCTGGACGCTGCTCTGCTGCTGCTTTACAGGTTCATTCACTCAGCAACATTTCAAACATGATGTGGTTCTTTTTCTCTCATTTATTTCTGCTGATTAATGAAGGATTTGTTTTTGTCTGTAGGATGCAGAGGTCAGGTGACTGTGACTCAGCCTCCAGTAAAGACATTTACTGCAGAATCCACTGTCACTATGAGCTGTAATGTAAACCAAGCTGTTGCTAACTGGTGTAGTGGTGACTGTCTGCACTGGTATCAGCAGAAATCCGGACAGACTCCAAAGCTCCTGATAGAATCTGTGAGCACACGTGAATCAGAAACACCAGCTCGGTTTAGTGGCAGTGGAGGCAGCACTGACTTCACTTTGACCATCAGTGGAGTTCAGGCTGAAGATGCAGCAGTTTATTACTGTCAGAGTTACCACAGTGGTGGTGTGTTCACACGGTGATTTGTAGTCGTACAAAAACCTCCTCAGTCAAACTGCAGAGACACTGAGCTGTTACAGCAGGAACCAACTGCAGCTGCTGCAGAGGAAGAGACTCTGACACAGACCAGTGAATACAGAGCTCACACTGACTTCACCAAGCACTAAATACATGTTCAAAAGCACAAACATATGAAAGACAAATAAGTTTTAATAAAAAGATGTTTCTAATTTTTTTTTTATTTTTTTATTTTTGACTTGAAAAAAACAGTTACTAGTTACTATTTTTGCCCATTTTTAAACCCAACAAAAACAGCAACTTTCTTATTTTAATTGCCACGTTATATATAACTTAGATTAAAGGGGCGGCTATAGCTCAGTTGGTAAAGGACCACAGGGTGAGTGGTTCGATCCCCGGCCCTGGCTATATGTCGAAGTGTCCCTAGGCAAGATACTGAACCCCTAACAGCCCATTCCCCTCCCCAGCTGTGCTGGTCCAAGCCCGGTAGAAATTGGGGAGGGTTGTGTCAGGAAGGGCATCCGGCATAAAAACTGTGCTAAATCAACATGCGGATCCGCTGTGGCGACCCTGAACTCTCGGGATAAGCCGAAAGGAGAGTAGTAGAGATATAACTTAGATTAACAGTGTTTAATGTAGAGACATCTGTATTTACACCATCTGAATGTGAAACTTCATTTTCTGTAGATATGGACATATTTCACTACAATGTTTAATTTCTTACTGGTCATTGTGACATTACAAAGCACAAAACATCAACATGTTGTGTATCAGATCGAGCTTTATAGTAATAACATCAATTATCAGTGACAGTCATAAATCACATGTAGCTGCTGTTTTTCACACATTACTTTACTTCAAATTGTTGTCGTCCAACACTTTGCAGCAGTGTTGTTCTGTCACACAAAGCTTTAGTTTCCCTACAAACATTAAAACTCATATTGATCAGAGCAGCAGCTTTGTGCCTCCTGCTCCCCACAGACACAGCTCCTGTCCTGGGCCTCACTCAGCTCCTCTAGGTCTCACAGTGGCTCCTGCGGAGGGACTGGATCTGGCTGTGATCATGATGGAGGACTCTGCAGGAGTACACTTCTCCTCTCATTCAGTTCTCCTGGTTCAGGGTCAGGGTGCTGCTGCTGCTGAAGCGGCCGTTCTTCTCCTCCTCTGAGCTGCTCAGGACCCCCTCTGTCACCTCTGTACCGTCCACCTCCCAGCTCACCACAGCTCCCTGAGGAGAGTAGCCAGTCAGCAGGCAGGCCAACGTGGCCGAGCCCCCGGAGATCTGCCAAGAGGAGGGGGGGAGCAGAGAGACCGAGGGCCTGAGCTTGGGGCCAGCTGGAGGGGAGAGCAGAGACACACAAGGAGCAGATGAACTTCTACTGAAGCATCGACGTGAGACAGTTATGATACATGATAGAGGTTCACAGATCAGTGACCAGACAGAGGAGAGGAGGAACGAGAGGAAATGAAGGGTTTACACGTTTTTTCAAATGGAAAAATTGTTTTAGAATTTTCTCTGATAAACTGATCACCACTCAGGATAATTACATAACATGCACCATGAGTTAGGTGTAAAAATAAGAAAAAAAGTATTTGTTAAAAACATGTTTCAGACTTTGTCATCTGTTTGTTTCACTTCCTTTTAATGACATTAAGACTAACGACCCGTGAAGCTACAGCTACAGCAAACTTACATAAAAACCTACTTTTTAGTTTGGTGGACATGTTTGTTCTTTGTTCGATTTAAGACATTTTCAACATCACAGATGTAAAAAATTTCATTTTCATATTGTTGCAAATGTGTAAGAATGTTAAAACCTGAACTTTATGAAACAAATATTTTATTTAAAAAGTACAGATTACTGTATAAGTACAATTTAAAATGTACATTTCTGTCAACATAACAAAACTGCTGACTCTGCAGTACAATGTTTATCCAATAGTCATCCCCACCTCAGCTAATGAAGAAGCCCAAAAAATATAACATCTAAATTATCCAAGATGATTTGTTGTTAGACTTTTCAGCAATATTTGATATAATAATCCGTGTTGAACCAAATAAGTAAATTCTGATTCTTACAGTGGATAATGAGTTTGGTTCCTCCACCAAAAGTCCACCACAGTGACACAAACTCATTAAGTGCTCGTACAAAAACCTCCTGCAGTGTGAACAAACAGCACTGAACTGAAAACTATCATATTTTCTAAAAATAAAACAACTGAATTTTACAATATAAGACTGTGAAAGCTTTGTAATGGGAGGATTAAAGAAACTTACTAAGAATGATATATTTTTATAATCATTGTTCAATATTTACATCTTAATGAGAAATAATTTGTGTATTTGTGTCTTTTACACTTCATCATATAATAGATTATTAAAAATGCAACTGCAAGGGGGAAACAGGCCAGTGTCTTCTTGTGCAAGTACCAAGTCTGGAAAAATGCAGAGTGTTGTGGCAGGAAGGGCATCCGACGTAAAACACATGCCAGATTAAACATGCGAATGACAGTGACTTCCATACCGGATCGGTAGGGGCCCGGGTTAACAATGGCCGCCACCGGTGCTGTTGACCTACAGGGTACCGGTGGAAATTGGACTACTGTTGGTCGAAGAAGAAGAAGGAGAGGAGGAAGGTGTGTTCATAGGCAGAGAGAGAAGAGGAAAGCTAAAAATGTAGGACTGACAGTAGGGACTTTGAATGTTGGGACTATGACAGGGAAGATCAGAGAGTTGGTTGACATGATGCAGAGAAGGAAGGTGGACATACTGTGTGTCCAGGAGACCAGGTGGAAAGGTAGCAAGGCTAGAAGCTTAGGAGCAGGGTTCAAGTTGTTCTACCATGGGTCAGATAGGAGGAGAAATGGAGTAGGAATTATCCTGAAAGAGGAGTTGGTGAGGAATGTTCTAGAGGTGATTAGAGTATCAGAAAGGTTGATGAGTCTGAAGTTGGAAATTGAAGGGGTGATGATCAATGTTGTGAATGGTTATGCCCCACAGGTAGGATGTGAGTTAGAAGAGAAGGAGAAATTCTGGAGTGAGTTAGATGATGCAGCGCATCCCCAGAGGTGAGAGAGTGGTGATTGCTGCAGATTTCAATGGGGATGTAGGTGAAGGGAACAGAGGATATGAGAATGTGATGGGCAGGTTTGGTCTTCAGGACAGGAACACAGAAGGACAGATGGTGGTAGACTTTGTAAAAAGGATGGAAATGGCTGTAGTGAACACTTTCTTCCAGATGAGGCAGGAACATAGGGTGACGTATAAGACCAGAGGTAGAAACACTCAGGTGGCTTGAAAGAGAACAACAGATGCAGTATTTGCTTTGATGATGCTAATGGAGAAGTACAGAGAAGTTCATAGGGAGTTGCATTGTGTCTTCGTACATTTAGAGAAAGCGTATGACAGGGTGCAGAGACAGGAGCTGTGGTATTGTATGAGGACGTCTGGAGCAGCAGAGAAATATGTTAAAGTGGTGCAGGACATGTATGAGAGCTGTAAGACCGTGGTGATGTGTGCTGTAGGTGTGACAGAGGAGTTCAAGGTGGAGTCGGGTCTGGATCAAGGACCGGCTCTGAGCCCCTTCTTGTTTGCTCTGGTGATGGACAGGCTGACAGATGAGTTTAGACAGGAATCTCCATGGACTATGATGTTTGCAGATGACATTGTGATTTGTAGTGAGAGCAGGGAGCAGGTGGAGGAAAATCTAGAGAGGTGGAGGTCTGCTCTGGAAAACAGAGGAATGAAGCTTAGCCGCAGCAAGACAGAATACATGTGTGTGAATTAGAGGGACCCAGGTGTAACGGTGAGGTTACAGGGAGCAGAGGTGAAGAAGGTGCAGGACTTTAAGTACTTAGGGTCGACGGTTCAGAGCAACGGAGAGTGTGGAAAAGAGGTGAAGAGGCGAGTGCAGGCAGGTTGGAACGGGTGGAGAAAAGTGTCAGGTGTGTTGTGTGATAAAACAGTTTCGGCAAGAATGAAAGGAAAGGTCTTCAAGACAGTGGTGAGACCAGAGATGTTGTTCGGCTTAGAGACAGTGGTACTGAAGAAAGACAGGAGGCAGAGCTGGAGGTAGCAGAGCTTAAGATGTTGAGGTTCTCTTTGGGAGAGATGAGGATGGACAGGATCAGGAATGAGGACATCAGAGGGACAGCTCACATTAGATGTTTTGGAGATAAAGTCAGAGAGGCCAGATTGAGGTGGTTTGGACATGTTCAGAGGAGAAACTGTGAATATATCGGGAGAAGGATGCTGAGGTTGGAGCTGCCAGGCAGGAGGTCTAGAGGAAGACCAAAGAGGAGATTTATGGATTTAGTGAGGGAGGACATGAAGTTAGTTGGTGTGAGTGAAGAGGATGCAGAGGACAGAGTTAGATGGAGGCACAAGATTCGCTGTGGCGACACATCAAAGGTAACAGCTTAAAGGAAAAGAAGATATAATAGATTAATAAAAAACATAATGACTTTAAATTATGCTCATTTTAAAAATGTTATTAAGCATAATTTATATATTTAATCTATAGATCATGTAAGAAAAATCAAAGTAGATACTTTACATATATACCAGCATATAGACCCAATATACCAACCACAGTGAGACCTCTCGTTAAATGTTCAACTACACTAATAAAAATATTTTTATTTATTCCATTAAGATGATCGATGGTGTAAATCCAAGCAGTATGTTTCCTGCTTTGTGTCCCACGTCATCTTCAGTGTGTTGACAGCAGAGAAATCATTTCCATAGAGAGGAGGCTTTGCATCGTAAGCTGATCCTCCAGTGAACTGAGAAGGTTTATAGTCCTGGGAGTTCAACACTGCAGGACTCAGATCTGTCAGTCAACACAGCAGAAACCACAACCACCATGACTCTCATCACCATCCTCATCTGGACGCTGCTCTGCTGCTGCTTTACAGGTTCATTCACTCAGCAACATTTCAAACATGATGTGCTGCTTTTTCTCTCATTTATTTCTGCTGATTAATGAAGGATTTGTTTTTGTCTGTAGGATGCAGAGGTCAGGTGACTGTGACTCAGCCTCCAGTAAAGACTTTTACTGCAGGATCCACTGTCACTATGAGCTGTAACGTCAACCAAGCTGTTTTTACATATTCTGATGGAGATGAGGCTATGTTCTGGTATCAGCAGAAATCTGGACAACCTCCAAAGCTCCTGATAACATATGTGAAAAACCTGGAATCAGAAACACCAGCTCGGTTTAGTGGCAGTGGAAGCAGCACTGACTTCACTTTGACCATCAGTGGAGTTCAGGCTGAAGATGCAGCAGTTTATTACTGTCAGAGTACACATGAATTAGATGATGGCACTTGGACGTTCACACGGTGATTTGTAGTCATACAAAAACCTCTTCAGTCAAACTGCAGAGACACTGAGCTGTTACAGCAGGAAACAACTGCAGCTGCTGAAGTGGAAGAGACTCTGACACAGACCAGTGAACACAGAGCTCACACTGACCTCACCAAGCACTAAATACATGTTCAAAAGCACAAACATATGAAAGACAAATTAGACAATTTCTAATAAAAAGATGTTTTATAATTTTAGTTACACTATGTTTTAATTTGTTTAATAGACACGTTACCTGAACACATATAAAAGTTTAGTTTTTTGACTCAACAAAAACAGCATCTTTCTTATTTTAATTGCCACGTTATATATAATTTATATTAACAGTGTTTAATGTAGAGACATCTGTATTTACACCGTCGGAATGTGAAACTTCATTTTCTGTATATATGGACATATTTCACTACAATGTTTAATTTCTTACTGGTCATTGTGACATTATAAAGCACAAAACATCAACATGTTGTGTATCAGAGCGAGCTTTATTGCAATAACATCAGTTATCAGACTCTGACACAGACCAGTGAACATAGAGCTCATACTGACCTCACCAAGCACTAAATACTGATTCACACTGATGACATTTTAAAAATGATTATGCCGAATAATCTTTTATTCAAATTTCTTTTTATCCTCGTGAGTTTTGTAGAGGTTTGTTCAGAAGCCTAAAGAGACAGATTTAAAGTAATTCAAAGTAGTTTGATCGTGTTTTAAGACAACATACGTTTCTTTGTTAAAGTTAGTTTAAACTGTAATGTATAAAATTTGTTTTTTAATGTAAATCCCTCCATTATCTGTAACTTCTTATTCCGTTTGGGTCCTGGGGGAGCTGGAGCCTTTCCCAACTGTCATCAGACAAGAGGCGGGGTCCATGCTGGACAGGTCTCCAGTCTATTATAGATTATTATACAAATAATAACATTCAATATTTCTATTTTGGTGGGAGTAAGGGGGATGTGAATTGTGAGTTCAGTGTCTTGCCCAGAGACACCCAGAGAGCTCTCTGGGGAGTTGTTGTCCATGTTTAATTGAAAGTTGATAAAGGTTTATTAAAACCCTTAAACACTGACTATAAGTTATGTTTACGGCCTCTCTTTTAAAATATACTTTATGTTTTGTAATGCTACACTGAAACATCTGTATTAACAGTTTGATGTACATGATTATGAAAATGCAAAATCAGTCTCATGTCAGTTTGTACAGGTGTTGGTTGTGAACCTGTCACAGAGACTCTGAACAAAGTATATGTCTCAATATTATACTAATTAACTAACACTTGCTTTATCAGGATCTCTATCAAATTCAAAGAATCATTTCCAGACAGGAAGTGACAGGATTCATATTTGTGTTTCAAACTTTGTTAATGGTTGTTTCACTTCAACAACAGATTTCCATCATTTCCACCCAGATTCCAGGAACATCTTTTAGCCCAACACAGTGTTGTTACATCCTATAAAAACTGCACTTATAGAAGTGGAAATTAGATTTACATCAATATGTCAGCTGAGCTGTTTTCTTCAGAAAATAAAACATTTAGAGATGTTCAACCAAATCCTGTGATGATCAATTGGAGATGTCACATTAAAATAAAATAGACTCTAAATAACTGTCAACCAGAAATGACATGATTGAATCAAATCTTTATTTCTTTTAGAAAAGCACACAACACACAGCATGTGACTGTAATAATATCTAAACCATAAAGAAAATACCAAATGAAAATGAAACAGTTCAGCATGTTTT
This sequence comes from Channa argus, assembly GCF_033026475.1. Lineage (NCBI taxonomy): Eukaryota > Metazoa > Chordata > Actinopteri > Anabantiformes > Channidae > Channa > Channa argus. The sequence continues at coordinate 15,510,203 of NC_090212.1, forward strand.
ATTTGTCTCTACAGGCAGAATTAGTCTCAGCAGAGGTTCATTGTTGTTCCTCTACTCTGAGCAGTGATCAGGGTTCAGGGTTTGAGTGACAGGGCTCTGTCCTGTCAGACTGGCCTCACAGCTCACTGAGCCCGCCCCCCTCCACTGCTCTGCATTGAGGCTCAGGGTGCTGCTCCTGCTGTAGCGGCCGTTCCCCTCCAGGAGCTCCGGGCTGTGTGACACCCCTGAGGAGCTGCTGCTGCCCCCCACCTTCCAGCCCAGACTCCAGGCTGAGGGGAAGCCCCCGCTGGCCAGACACACCACTGTGGCACTGCCCTGCTGCAGCTCCTTTCTGGAGGGGGGGAGGACGGTCAGGGTGGGCCGCACCACACCCACTGGAGGAGAGAGAGGGGGAGGAGAGGGGGAAGGAATGACAAGAAAGTTTTTCAATAGAGAAACATGAAGTACTGATCATTTGTTATATTGGATTAAATCAAACTGAAGAACTTGTTCCACTGTGGCACTGATGAATCTCTCAGTATCAGACCATCAGACACATGATTCAACTTGTTGAAAATAATTATTGATACATGTTCACATCTGTTTTAAGATGAGTGACAGTCAGTAACTCGTCCCTGTGAGGATTTTCTCATGTTGAACCTGACAGAGCTGAAACACTGATGTGAAAACACTTCAAACCTTTATCATCTGTGTCTTTCACTTCCTTTTAACTACATGGAAAATAACTGAACCGTGAACACAAAGTTAAGCTGCATTTACTGATAAAAACCTATTTGTCTTTAACAGGAATCAGATGTTAAATAAATATTTTATTTTTTCTTGTAGTTTAAAAATGACCAATTTTAACTATTATATTTTGTTGATATTTTTGATTTTACATGTTCATTTTACTACAAAACAACAGAAAATAAATTGAAATAATATCAAAATTTTACTGAATAAGAAATAAATTCTGTTTTTAAAAACTTCCTTATCATCAGCACTGAATTAATATTGATTTCTGCTAAAGAATCTTCTCTGGTTGTGTGATCAGCATTGTTTGATAAATTTCATTAACAACATACCAACATTGAAACTGATCACATTCTCACTTTAAAAAACTATAAAATGTATAATTTCTATTTGCTGTACAAAGTAAAAGTGTTTGTTACTTACAGTCAACGATGAGTTTGGTTCCTCCACCAAAAGTCCACCACAGTGATACAAACTCATTAAGTGCTCGTACAAAAACCTCCTGCACTGTGAACAAGCAGCACTGAACTGAAAACAATCATATTTGTTTTAATTGCATAACAGAATATTGCTAAACTTCGACTGTGAAAGGCTTTGGAATGTGAGGACTGTAGAAACTTGGATTAATAATATATTTTTGTTGTCATGTTTGAATTTTTTACACCTCAATGAGAACTAATTTGTGTCTTTGTATCTTTTTCACTTTATCATATAATAGATTATTAAAAAACATAATGACTTTGAATCATACTTATTTTAAAAATGTTATTAAGCATAATTTATATATTTAATCTATAAATCTCGTAGGAAAATTCAAAGTAGATAATTTACTGATATACCAGCATATAGACCCAATATACCAACCACAGTGAGACCTATCCTTAAATGTTCAACTACACCAATAGAAATATTTGTAATTATTCCATTAAGATGATAGATGGTGTAAATCCAAGCAGTATGTTTCCTGGTTTGTGTCCCACGTCGTCTTCAGTGTGTTGACAGCAGAGAAATCATTTCCATAGAGAGGAGGCTTTGCATCGTCAGCTGATCCTCCAGTGAACTGAGAAGGTTTATAGTCCTGGGAGTTCAACACTGCAGGACTCAGATCTGTCAGTCAACACAGCAGAAACCACAACCACCATGACTCTCATCACCATCCTCATCTGGACGCTGCTCTGCTGCTGCTTTACAGGTTCATTCACTCCGCAACATTTCAAACATGATGTGCTGCTTTTTCTCTTATTTATTTCTGCTGATAAATGAAGGATTTGTTTTTGTCTGTAGGATGCAGCGGTCAGGTGACTGTGACTCAGCCTCTAGTAAAGACTTTTACTGCAGGATCCACTGTCACTATGAGCTGTAATGTCAACCAAGCTGTTTACAGATGGTCAGATGGAGATGAGGGTATGTTCTGGTATCAACAGAAATCTGGACAACCTCCAAAGCTCCTGATAAGATTTGTGAAAAAGTTGCAATCAGGAACACCAGCTCGGTTTAGTGGCAGTGGAAGCAGCACTGACTTCACTTTGACCATCAGTGGAGTTCAGGCTGAAGATGCAGCAGTTTATTACTGTCAGAGTTACCACAGTGGTGGTGTGTTCACACGGTGATTTGTAGTCGTACAAAAACCTCCTCAGTCAAACTGCAGAGACACTGAGCTGTTACAGCAGGAACCAACTGCAGCTGCTGAAGAGGAAGAGACTCTGACACAGACCAGTGAACACAGAGCTCACACTGACCTCACCAAGCACTAAATACATTTTCAAAAGCACAAATATATGAAAGATAAATTAGAGAAGTTTCAATAAAAAAATGTTTCTAATTTTAGTTACATGTTTTAATCAGTTTAATATACATGTTACCTGAACACATATAAAAGTTTAGATTTTTGACCCAAGAAAAACAGCATCTGTCTTATTTTAATTCCTACGTTATATATAATTTTTATTAACAGTGTTTAATGTAGAGACATCTGTATTTACACCGTCGGAATGTGAAACTTCATTTTCTGTAGATATGGACATATTTCACTACAATGTTTAATTTCTTACTGGTCATTGTGACATTATAAAGCACAAAACATCAACATGTTGTGTATCAGATCGAGCTTTATTGCAATAACATCAATTATCAGTGACAGTCATAAATCACATGTAGCTGCTGTTTTTCACACGTTACTTTACTTCAAATTGTTGTCATCCAACACTTTGCAGCAGTGTTGTTCTGTCACACAAAGCTTTAGTTTCCCTACAAACATTAAAACTCATATTGATCAGAGCAGCAGCTTTGTGCCTCCTGCTCCCCACAGACACAGCTCCTGTCCTGGGCCTCACTCAGCTCCTCTAGGTCTCACAGTGGCTCCTGCGGAGGGACTGGATCTGGCTGTGATCATGATGGAGGACTCTGCAGGAGTACACTTCTCCTCTCATCCAGTTCTCCTGGTTCAGGGTCAGGGTGCTGCTGCTGCTGAAGCGGCCGTTCTTCTCCTCCTCTGAGCTGCTCAGGACCCCCTCTGTCACCTCTGTACCGTCCACCTCCCAGCTCACCACAGCTCCCTGAGGAGAGTAGCCAGTCAGCAGGCAGGCCAACGTGGCCGAGCCCCCGGCGATCTGCTGAGAGGAGGGGGGGAGCAGAGAGACCAAGGGTCTGAGCTTGGGGCCAGCTGGAGGGGAGAGCAGAGACACACAAGGAGCAGATGAACTTCTACTGCAGGACAGAAGCATCGACGTGAGACAGTTATGATACCTGACAGAGGTTCACAGAGCAGTGACCAGACAGAGGAGAAGAGGAACAAGAGGAAAAGAGGGGTTAACACGTTTTTTCAAATGGAAAAATAGTTTTAGGACTTTTTCTGATAAACTCATCACCAGTCAGAATAATTACATAACATGCACCATGAGTTAAGTGTAAAAATAAGAAAAAAGTATTTGTTAAAAACATGTTTCAGGCTTTGTCATCTGTTTGTTTCACTTCCTTTTCATGACATTAAGACTAACGACCTGTGAAGCTACAGCTACAGCAAACTTACATAAAAACCTGCTTTTTAGTTTGGTGGACATGTTGGTTCTTTGTTCGATTTAAGACATTTTCAACATCACAGATGTAAAAAATTTCATTTTCTGATTGTTGCAAATGTGTAAGAATGTTAAAACCTGAACTTTATGAAACAAATATTTTATTTAAAAAGTACAGATTACTGTATAAGTACAATTTAAAATGTACATTTCTGTCAACATAACAAAACTGCTGACTCTGCAGTACAGTGTTTATTCAATAGTCATCACCACCTCAGCTAATGAAGAAGCCCAAAAAATATAACATCTAAATTACCCAAAATGATTTGTCGTTAGACTTTTCAGCAATATTTGATGTAATAATCTGTGTTGAACCAAATAAGTAAATTATGATACTTACAGTGGATGATGAGTTTGGTTCCTCCACCAAAAGTCCAACACAGTGATACAAACTCATTAAGTGCTCGTACAAAAACCTCCTGCACTGTGAACAAGCAGCACTGAACTGAAAACAATCATATTTTTAAATTACAGAACAGACTATTGCAAAGTTGGACTGCAAAAGGGTTTGTAATGTGACGACTATAAAAACTTGCGTTAATAATATATTTTTTATAATCATATTTAAATTTTTTACACCTCAGTGAGAAATAATTTGTGTCTTTGTATCTTTTTCACTTTATCATATAATAGATTACTAAAAACATAAGTTTAAATCATGCTGATATTAAAAATGTTATCAAGAGTAATTTATATATTTAATTTATAGAAACCACAACCACCATGACTCTCATCACCATCCTCGTCTGGACGCTGCTCTGCTTCTGCCTCAGAGGTCAGCAATTTTGTAAATATTATACCGTATTTTAAGCTGTAAATACTTTTGTATAAACCACTGAAAAATAAAGAAAATAGCATAACAACCAAATGTACGGAATTCTGCTTTGAAATAGTTTTTGTTCTTCATTGGACTGATTGTTTTATGTTTTCTGGGCAAAATAAATCACTTTGAATTAATATATCCTGAACGATAGGTGCTATATAAATAATGTTTGTATTTGTGACCGATTGTTTGATTAATTAATTAAATATGAATTTTTTTTTTTTTCAGGATCCAGTAGTCAGGTGACTGTGGCTCAGCCTCCTACAGTGACAACTTCTCCAGAATCGACTGTCACTCTGACCTGTCAAACAAATCCAAAAGTTTATACGTGGTCAGATGGAGCCAGTCAAGTTCATTGGTATCAGCAGAAATCTGGACAAGCTCCTAAACTGCTGATTTACAAAGGTATACACAAACCATCCAGTGGTGAAGTTCCAGTTCGTTTTACTGGAAGAGGAGATGGTGTAAACGCTGCTTTGACCATAAATGGAGTCCAGGCTGAAGATGCAGCAGTTTATTACTGTCAGAGTTACCACAGTGGACCAGTGTTCACACGGTGATTTGTAGTCGTACAAAAACCTCCTCAGTCAAACTGCAGAGACACTGAGTTGTTACAGCAGGAACCAACTGCAGCTGCTGAAGAGGAAGAGACTCTGACACAGACCAGTGAACACAGAGCTCACACTGACCTCACCAAGCACTAAATACTGATTCACACTGATGACATTTGTAACAGCCGTTTTAGAAATTATTCTGCTTTTGTTCAAATTTCTTTTTATCCTCATGAGTTTTGTAGATGTTTGTTCATAAGTCTAAAGAGACAGATTTACCCCAAGTAATGTGATCATGGTTTTTACTGTACATCCCTCCATTATCTGTATCTGTATCTGTAACTGCTTATTCTATTTAGGTCATGGCGGAGCTGGAGCCTTTCCTAACTGTCATCGGATGAAAGGCGGGATCCATGCTGGACAGGTCTCCAGTCTATCTCAGAGCCACAGAGACATTCACAGATGGACAACCATTCACACTCACACTCACACATACGGGCAGTTTTAGATTCACCAATCAACCTAACATGCATGTACCTGCAGGAAACCTACACAAGCACGGGGAGAACATGCAAACTCCATACAGAAAGGCCACAGCCGGCTGGGGTGCAAACACACAACTGTGAGACAGCAGTGCTAAAACTGTACATATAGATTATAACATAAACATTATACAAATAATGACATTATTATTTCTATTTTGGTACTTGGTGGCCATTGTCTTTGTTTGACTTTAATCAAATGTTTGAGTCTAATTTATTGTAAAGAGAAAGATATGACATTTATTTTATGTTGAACTCAACAAAGTCAAAAAAAAGAATTTTTTAAAAATAGAAGTCAAACTAATGTGTAAATTTTCTTACCTGTGAAGAATTGTTACCACTTTCATCCACTTCCTCAGTTAACGGAAGCTGCTCAGCAACAATGACATTAAAAATATGCACAGATTAAAGCTTTATGATGAATGGTGACATGGTCACAAACAAACACTGATATATAAATACATAAATATGTAAACAGATGTTGACACAGAGATGCAGTAAAATTAAAAGATAAATTAACATAATGTAAAAACACAACTGAACAGTTGGTGTAATATAAAATAAAATAAAAAAGTTGTATAAATGTGAACAAAATGATTGTACTGCATGATCCATGTCAGAAATGATCTGGTAACTTTATGAACCACATGATCTTCAGGACCAGATAGTTTGTTAATACCTTTAATGGAGTTGTACATAAAAGAAATTTATTTCTGAGCTTTCTGAGGAGTTGTTGTCCATGTTTAATTGAAAGTTGAGAAAGGTTTATTAAAACCCTTAAACACTGACTATAAGTTATGTTTACAGCCTCTCTTTAAAATATACATTTTAGTTTTTGTAATGCTACACTGAAACATCTGTATTAACAGTTTGATGTACGTGATCATGAAAATGCAAAATCAGTCTCATGTGAGTTTGTACGGGTGGTTGTTGTGAACCTGAGCTGTCAGTAGGAGGCAGTCAGCATCTACTTATGATCCCAGAGGTCAGAGAAGAACAGAAAAGACACAAACTGCAGAGAAATGAAGAAATCAAGAACTCATTCCTCCCTCTCAGTTTCATAAACACAGATGTGCTCAGATGTATTTGCATGACTTTCCTGCACTGTTGCTCCTCAGAGTTTAAGTTCTTCTGTCACAGAGACTCTGAACTGTTTTCATGCTCTCACTCTGAAAACTGCATCAGGACGATGTTGCCAATAACTCTGTTGGTCATGTTGGTTTTTCTGAGTCAGGGTGAGAAACTTTTAAACATTTCTTGTTCTCTGATTTCTACATTTGGTATAAATTCATCTTAGCTTGAATTATCTCTCAAGTCTGGCTTTGAATAACGTTAGACAAATCAAACCTAAAACAATAATTTGTTACAACGACATTTTTCATTTCAGAGTCTTCTGCCAACAACTTTCTGACTCAGACTGACAAATCCAAGTCTGTTAGTCTTGGAGAAGCAGTTACCATCAGCGCCACAGGGAGTTCAAATATTGGTGCTGATCTCAGTTGGTACCTTCAGAAACCTGGACAGGCTCCTAAACTTCTTATATATAGTTCATCAACTCTAAACTCAGGAACTCCATCAAGATTCAGTGGCAGTAGATCTGGTTCTCACTACACTCTAACCATCAGTGGAGTTCAGGCTGAAGATGTTGGAGATTATTACTGTCTTGGTTACCATGGTGGTGGAGTGTTCACACAGTGATTCAGAGTCGTACAAAAACCTCCTTCAGTTTGACTGAATTGAAATCAGCCTGTTGCAGGTGCAGAGAGATGATGAAAAGACTAATGAGGAAATAAATGGTGCAGTGAACACAACCCAGTAGTTCTCAAGATGAAACACAATGAATCTAAAAACTCCAACTTACTTAATGATTTTCCACATATCACAATATTTCACAGTATATGTCTCAATATTATGCTAATTAACTATCAGTAGCTTTATCAGGATCTCTATCAAATTCAAAGAATCATTTCCAGACAGGAAGTGACAGGATTCATATTTGTGTTTCACACTTTGTTAATGGTTGTTTCACTTAAACAACAGATTTCCATCATTTCCACCCAGATTCCAGAAACATCTTTTAGCCCAACACAGTGTTGTTACATCCTATAAAAACTGCACTTATAGAAGTGGAAATCAGATTTATATCAATATGTCAGCTGAGCTGTTTCCTTCAGAAAATAAAACAGATAGAGATGTTCAACCAAATCCTGTGATGATCAAATGGAGATGTCACATTAAAATAAAATAGACTCTAAATAACTGTCAACCAGAAATGACATGATTGAATCAAATCTTTATTTCTCTTAGCAAAGCACACAACACACAGCATGTGACTGTAATAATATCTAAACCATAAAGAAAATACCAAATGAAAATGAAACAGTTCAGCATGTTTTATTTGTCTCTACAGGCAGAATTAGTCTCAGCAGAGATTCATTGTTGTTCCTCTACTCTGAGCAGTGATCAGGGTTCAGGGTTTGAGTGACAGGGCTCTGTCCTGTCAGACTGGCCTCACAGCTCACTGAGCCCGCCCCCCTCCACTGCTCTGCATTGAGGCTCAGGGTGCTGCTCCTGCTGTAGCGGCCGTTCCCCTCCAGGAGCTCCGGGCTGTGTGACACCCCTGAGGAGCTTCTGCTGCCCCCCACCTTCCAGCCCAGACTCCAGGCTGAGGGGAAGCCCCCGCTGGCCAGACACACCACTGTGGCACTGCCCTGCTGCAGCTCCTTTCTGGAGGGGGGGAGGACGGTCAGGGTGGGCCGCACCACACCCACTGGAGGAGAGAGAGGGGGAGGAGAGGGGGAAGGAATGACAAGAAAGTTTTTCAACAGAGAAACATGAAGTACTGATCATTTGTTATATTGGATTAAATCAAACTGAAGAACTTGTTCCACTGTGGCACTGATGAATCTCTCAGTATCAGACCATCAGACACATGATTCAACTTGTTGAAAATAATTATTGATACATGTTCACATCTGTTTTAAGATGAGTGACAGTCAGTAACTCGTCCCTGTGATGATTTTCTCATGTTGAACCTGACGGAGCTGAAACACTGATGTGAAAACACTTCAAACCTTTATCATCTGTGTCTTTCACTTCTGTTTAACTACATGGAAAATAACTGAACCGTGAACACAAAGTTAAGCTGCATTTACTGATAAAAACCTATTTGTCTTTAACAGGAATCAGACGTGAAATAAATATTATATTTTATATCGTAGTTTCAAAATAAACAATTATAAAATTAAAGTATTTACTACTATTTTTTGTGTTTTTGGTTTTTACATGTTCATTTTCCTACAAATAACTTTTAAACAGAAAATAAATTGAAATTAATATAAAAATTATAGTAAATACCAAATAAATTCTGTTTTTAAAAACTTCCTTATCATCAGTACTGAATTAATATTGATCTCTGCTAAAGAATCGTCTCTGTTTGTGTGATCAGCATTGTTTGATAAATTTCATTAACAACATACCAACACTGAAACTGATCACATTCTCTATTTATAAAACTATAAAACGTATAATTTATATCTGCTGTACAAAGTAAAAGTGTTTGTTACTTACAGTCAAGGATGAGTTTGGTTCCTCCACCAAAAGTGTACCAAAGTGATACAAACTCATTAAGTGCTCGTACAAACACCTCCTGCACTGTGAACAAGCAGCACTGAACTGAAAACTATCATATTGTTTTAATTATATCACAGAATATTTCAATATTGGACTGTGAAAAGCTTTTTAATATGAGTACTATAGAAATTTGCATTAATAATATATTTTTATTATCATATTTTACTTTTTACACCTCAATGAGAAATAATTTGTGTCATTGTATCTTTTTCACTTTATCATATACATACATTACTAAAAAAAATTATTAATTTATAATAATCATGCTGATTTTAAAAATGTTATTAAGCATAATTTATATATTAAATCTATAGATCTCGTAGGAAAATTCAATGTAGATAATTTACTGATATACCAGCATATAGACCCAATATACCAACCACAGTGAGACCTATCCTTAAATGTTCAACTACACTAATAGAAATATTTTTTAATTATTCCACTAAGATGATAGATGGTGTAAATCCAAGCAGTATGTTTCCTGGTTTGTGTCCCACGTCGTCTTCAGTGTGTTGACAGCAGAGAAATCATTTCCATAGAGAGGAGGCTTTGCATCGTCAGCTGATCCTCCAGTGAACTGAGAAGGTTTATAGTCCTGGGAGTTCAACACTGCAGGACTCAGATCTGTCAGTCAACACAGCAGAAACCACAACCACCATGACTCTCATCACCATCCTCATCTGGACGCTGCTCTGCTGCTGCTTTACAGGTTCATTCACTCAGCAACATTTCAAACATGATGTGCTGCTTTTTCTCTCATTTATTTCTGCTGATAAATGAAGGATTTGTTTTTGTCTGTAGGATGCAGCGGTCAGGTGACTGTGACTCAGCCTCCAGTAAAGACTTTTACTGCAGGATCCACTGTCACTATGAGCTGTAAAGTCAACCAAGCTGTTTATGTAGATAGTGATAGAGATGAGTATATTTTCTGGTATCAGCAAAAATCTGGACAACCTCCAAAGCTCCTGATAAGATATGTGAGCACACGTGAATCAGAAACACCAGCTCGGTTTAGTGGCAGTGGAAGCAGCACTGACTTCACTTTGACCATCAGTGGAGTTCAGGCTGAAGATGCAGCAGTTTATTACTGTCAGAGTTACCACAGTGGTGGTGTGTTCACACGGTGATTTGTAGTCGTACAAAAACCTCCTCAGTCAAACTGCAGAGACACTGAGCTGTTACAGCAGGAACCAACTGCAGCTGCTGAAGAGGAAGAGACTCTGACACAGACCAGTGAACACAGAGCTCACACTGACCTCACCAAGCACTAAATACATGTTCAAAAGCACAAACATATGAAAGACAAATTAGAGAAGTTTCATTAAAAAGATGTTTCTAATTTTAGTTACACTATGTTATAATCAGTTTTATAGACACGTTACCTGAACACATATAGAAGCTTAGATTTTTGACCAAACAAAAACAGCATCTGTCTTATTTTAATTCCTACGTTATATATAACTTATATTAACAGTGTTTAATGTAGAGACATCTGTATTTACACCGTCGGAATGTGAAACTTCATTTTCTGTACATATGGACATATTTCACTACAATGTTTAATTTCTTACTGGTCATTGTGACATTATAAAGCACAAAACATCAACATGTTGTGTATCAGAGCGAGCTTTATTGCAATAACATCAATCATCAGTGACAGTCATAAATCACATGTAGCTGCTGTTTTTCACACGTTACTTTACTTCAAATTGTTGTCATCCAACACTTTGGACCCCCTCTGTCACCTCTGTACCGTCCACCTCCCAGCTCACCACAGCTCCCTGAGGAGAGTAGCCAGTCAGCAGGCAGGCCAACATGGCCGAGCCCCCGGCAATCTGCTGAGAGGAGGCGGGGAGCAGAGAGACCGAGGGTCTGAGCTTGGGGCCAGCTGGAGGGGAGAGCAGAGACATACAAGAAGCAGATGAACTTCTACCGCAGGACAGAAGCATCGACGTGCGACAGTTATGTTACATGACAGAGGTTCACAGAGCAGTGACCAGACAGAGGAGAGGAGGAACGAGAGGAAATGAGGGGTTAACACGTTTTTTCAAATGGGAAAATTGTTTTAGGACTTTTTCTGATAAACTCATCACCAGTCAGAATAATTACATAACATGCACCATGAGTGCACCTTCTTTTTAGTTTGGTGGACATGTTGGTTCTTTGTACAATTTAAGAAATTTTCAACATCACAGATGTAAAAAATTTCATTTTCTGATTGTTGCAAATGTGTAAGAATGTTAAAACCTGAACTTTATGAAACAAATATTTTATTTAAAAAGTACAGATTACTGTATAAGTATAATTTAAAATGTACATTTCTGTCAACATAACAAAACTGCTGACTCTGCAGTACAATGTTTATCCAATAGTCATCACCACCTCAGCTAATAAAGAAGACCAAAAAATATAACATCTAAATTACACAATATGATTTGTTGTTAGACTTTTCAGCAATATTTGATGTAATAATCCGTTTTGAACCAAATAAGTAAATTATGATTCTTACAGTGGATAATGAGTTTGGTTCCTCCACCAAAAGTCCACCACAGTGATACAAACTCATTAAGTGCTCGTACAAAAACCTCCTGCAGTGTGAACAAACAGCACTGAACTGAAAACAATCATATTTTCTAAAAATAAAACAACTGAATTTTACAATATAAGACTGTGAAAGCTTTGTAATGTGAGGATTAAAGAAACTTACTAAGAATGATATATTTTTATAATCATTGTTCAATTTTTACACCTTAATGAGAAATAATTTGTGTATTTGTGTCTTTTACACTTCATCATATAATAGATTATTAAAAATGCAACCGCAAGGGGGCAACAGGTCAGTGTTTTCTTGTGCCAGTCCCAAGTCTGGATAAATGCAGAGTGTTGTGGCAGGAAGGGCATCCGACGTAAAACACATGCCAGATTAAACATGCGAATCGTGACAATGACTTCCATACCGGATCGGTCGGGGCCCAGGTTAACAACGGCCGCCACCGGTGCTGTTGACCTACAGGGTACCGGTGGAAATTGGACTAGTGTTGGTTGAAGACGAAGAAGGAGAGGAGGAAGGTGTGTTCGTAGGCAGAGAGACAAGAGGAAAGCTAAGAATGTAGGACTGACAGTAGGGACTTTAAATGTTGGGACTATGATAGGGAAGATCAGAGAGTTGGTTGACATGATGCAGAGAAGGAAGGTGGACATACTGTGTGTCCAGGGGACCAGGTGGAAAGGTAGCAAGGCTAGAAGCTTAGGAGCAGGGTTCAAGTTGTTTTACCATGTGTCAGATAGGTGGAGAAATGGAGTAGGAGTTATCCTGAAAGAGGAGTTGGTGAGGAATGTTCTAGAGGTGATTAGAGTATCAGACAGGTTGATGAGTCTGAAGCTGGAAATTGAAGGGGTGATGTTCAATGTTGTGAGTGGTTATACCCCACAGGTAGGATGTGAGTTAGAAGAGAAGGAGAAATTCTGGAGTGAGTTAGATGATGCAGCGCGTCCCCAGAGGTGAGAGAGTGGTGATTGCTGCAGATTTCAATGGGGATGTAGGTGAAGGGAACAGAGGTGATGAGAATGTGATGGGCAGGTTTGGTCTTCAGGACAGGAATGCAGAAGGACAGATGGTGGTAGACTTTGTAAAAAGGATGGAAATGGCTGTAGTGAACACTTTCTTCCAGATGAGGCAGGAACATAGGGTGACGTATAAGACCGGAGGTAGAAACACTCAGGTGGCCTAGAAAGAGAACAACAGATGCAGTATTTGCTTTGAGGATGCTGATGGAGAAGTACAGAGAAGGTCATAGGGAGTTGCATTGTGTCTTCGTACATTTAGAGAAAGCGTATGACAGGGTGCAGAGACAGGAGCTGTGGTATTGTATGAGGAAGTCTGGAGCGGCAGAGAAGTATGTTAGGGTGGTGCAGGACATGTATGAGAGCTGTAAGACCGTGGTGAGGTGTGCTGTAGGTGTGACAGAGGAGTTCAAGGTGGAGGTGGGTCTGCATCAAGGATCAGCTCTGAGCCCCTTCTTGTTTGCTCTGGTGATGGACAGGCTGACAGATGAGCTTAGACAGGAATCTCCATGGACTATGATGTTTGCAGATGACATTGTGATTTGTAGTGAGAGCAGGGAGCAGGAGGAGGAAAATCTAGAGAGGTGGAGGTCTGCTCTGGAAAACAGAGGAATGAAGCTTAGCCGCTGCAAGACAGAATACATGTGTGTCAATGAGAGGGACCCAGGGGGAACGGTGAGGTTACAGGGAGCAGAGGTGAAGAAGGTGCAGGACTTTAAGTACTTAGGGTCAACGGTTCAGAGCAACGGAGAGTGTGGAAAAGAGGTGAAGAGGCGAGTGCAGGCAGGTTGGAACAGGTGGAGAAAAGTGTCAGGTGTGTTGTGTGATAAAAGAGTATCAGTGAGAATGAAAGGAAAGGTCTTCAAGACGGTGGTGAGACCAGAGATGTTGTTCGGCTTAGAGACAGTGGCACTGAAGAAAAGACAGGAGGCAGAGCTGGAGGTAGCAGAGCTTAAGATGTTGAGGTTCTCTTTGGGAGAGACAAGGATGGACAGGATCAGGAATGAGGACATCAGAGGGACAGCTCATGTTAGATGTTTTGGAGATAAAGTCAGAGAGGCCAGATTGAGGTGGTTTGCACATGTTCAGAGGAGAGACTGTGAATATATCAGTAGAAGAATGCTGAGGTTGGAGCTGCCAGGCAGGAGGTCTAGAGGAAGACCAAAGAGGAGATTTATCGATGTAGTGAGGGAGGACATGAAGTTAGTTGGTGTGAGAGAAGAGGATGCAGAGGACAGGGTTAGATGGAGGCACATGATTTGCTGTGGCGACACCTGAAAGGGAACAGCCGAAAGGAAAAAAAGAAGCATAATTTATATATTTAATCTATAGATCATGTAAGAAAAATCAAAGTAGATAATTTACTGATATACCAGCATATAGACCCAATATACCAACCACAGTGAGATATATCCTTAAATGTTCAACTACACTAATAGAAATATTTTTTTAATTATTCCATTAAGATGATAGATGGTGTAAATCCAAGCAGTATGTTTCCTGGTTTGTGTCCCACGTCGTCTTCAGTGTGTTGACAGCAGAGAAATCATTTCCATAGAGAGGAGGCTTTGCATCGTCAGCTGATCCTCCAGTGAACTGAGAAGGTTTATAGTCCTGGGAGTTCAACACTGCAGGACTCAGATCTGTCAGTCAACACAGCAGAAACCACAACCACCATGACTCTCATCACCATCCTCATCTGGACGCTGCTCTGCTGCTGCTTTACAGGTTCATTCACTCAGCAACATTTCAAACATGATGTGCTGCTTTTTCTCTCATTTATTTCTGCTGATAAATGAAGGATTTGTTTTTGTCTGTAGGATGCAGCGGTCAGGTGACTGTGACTCAGCCTCCAGTAAAGACTTTTACTGCAGGATCCACTGTCACTATGAGCTGTAAAGTCAACCAAGCTGTTTATGTAGATAGTGATAGAGATGAGTATATTTTCTGGTATCAGCAAAAATCTGGACAACCTCCAAAGCTCCTGATAAGATATGTGAGCACACGTGAATCAGAAACACCAGCTCGGTTTAGTGGCAGTGGAAGCAGCACTGACTTCACTTTGACCATCAGTGGAGTTCAGGCTGAAGATGCAGCAGTTTATTACTGTCAGAGTGCACATAGTGGTGGTGTGTTCACACGGTGATTTGTAGTCGTACAAAAACCTCCTCAGTCAAACTGCAGAGACACTGAGCTGTTACAGCAGGAACCAACTGCAGCTGCTGAAGAGGAAGAGACTCTGACACAGACCAGTGAACACAGAGCTCACACTGACCTCACCAAGCACTAAATACTGATTCATAACTATAAATATATTTTACAAAAATTAGTATAATGTTATTAAAAAATAAATCTTAAAATATAACTGTACATTATCCACTTTCTAAAAACCTGAAGATTTTTCCCAGAACACATTTTTGCCTTCATACTATTTATGAATTCTTTTTACTATTGCTGCTCAAATTGCAACCTATTTTTTGCTTGGTTACTAATAAATTATCAATTTATTAGTAGTCTTTAAGAGACAAACATTTTTCACAGAGATGTGCATCATTAGCAAAAACACCTTAACATGTTAATATTCATTTCAATAATCACATTCACATGTAGCTGCTGAGTGTTTATCACACACTCACAGATGTTACTTTGACTGAACAGGTTGTGTCCTAGAAAAACTGCTCTTATAGAAGTATAAATCAGATTTATATCAATATGTCAGTTGAGTTGTTTCCTTCAGAAAATAATACAGATAGAGATGTTAAACCAAATCCTGTGATGATCAATTGGAGATGTCACATTAAAATAAAATAGACTGTAAATAAATGTCAACCAGAAATGACATGATTGAATCAAATCTTTATTTCTCTTAGAAAAGCACACAACACACAGCATGTGACTGTGATAATATCTAAACCATAAAGAAAATACCAAATGAAAATGAAACAGTTCAGCATGTTTTATTTGTCTCTACAGGCAGAATTAGTCTCAGCAGAGGTTCATTGTTGTTCCTCTACTCTGAGCAGTGATCAGGGTTCAGGGTTTGAGTGACAGGGCTCTGTCCTGTCAGACTGGCCTCACAGCTCACTGAGCCCGCCCCCCTCCACTGCTCTGCATTGAGGCTCAGGGTGCTGCTCCTGCTGTAGCGGCCGTTCCCCTCCAGGAGCTCCGGGCTGTGTGACACCCCTGAGGAGCTGCTGCTGCCCCCCACCTTCCAGCCCAGACTCCAGGCTGAGGGGAAGCCCCCGCTGGCCAGACACACCACTGTGGCACTGCCCTGCTGCAGCTCCTTTCTGGAGGGGGGGAGGACGGTCAGGGTGGGCCGCACCACACCCACTGGAGGAGAGAGAGGGGGAGGAGAGGGGGAAGGAATGACAAGAAAGTTTTTCAACAGAGAAACATGACATACTGATCATTTCTTATATTGGATTAAATCAAACTGAAGAACTTGTTCCACTGTGGCACTGATGAATCTCTCAGTATCAGACCATCAGACAGATGATTCAACTTGTTGAAAATAATTATTGATACATGTTCACATCTGTTTTAAGATGAGTGACAGTCAGTAACTCGTCCCTGTGATGATTTTCTCATGTTGAACCTGACTGAGCTGAAACACTCATGTGAAAACACTTCAAACCTTTATCATGTGTGTAGTTCACTTCCTTTTAACTACATGGAAAATAACTGAACCGTGAACACAAAGTTAAGCTGCATTTACTGATAAAAACATATTTGTCTTTAACGGGAATCAGACGTTAAATAAATATTACATTTTTTATTGTAGTTTCAAAATAAACAATTATGAAATCAAAGTATTTACTAATATTTTTTTTGTGTTTTTTGTTTTTACATGTTCATTGTATTACAAAACATTTTTAAACAGAAAATAAATTGAAATTAATATCAAAATTATACTAAATAACAACTAAATTTTGTTTTTAAAAACTTCCTTATCATCATTACTGAATTAATATTGATCTCTGCTAAATAATCTTCTCTGGTTGTGTGATCAGCATTGTTTGATAAATTTCATTAACAACACACCAACACTGAAACTGATCACATTCTCAACTTAAAAAACTATAAACTTTATCATCTGTGTCTTTCACTTCCTTTTAACTACATGGAAAATAACTGAACCGTGAACACAAAGTTAAGCTGCATTTACTGATAAAAACATATTTGTCTTTAACAGGAATCAGATGTTAAATAAATATGATATTTTATATTGTAGTTTCAAAATATACAATAAGGAAAATAAACAATTTACTATTATTAGTAGTATTATTACTACTTACTATTTTATTGATGCTTTTGAATTTACATGTTCATTTTACAATAATAAAATTGAAATTAATATCAAAATTATAGTAAACAACAAAAAAATTCTGTTTTTAAAAACATCCTTATCATCAGCACTGAATTAGAATTGATCTCTGCTAAAGAATCTTCTCTGGTTGTGTGATCAGCATTGTTTGATAAATTTCATTAACAACATACCAACATTGAAACTGATCACATTCTCACTTTAAAAAACTATAAAATGTATAATTTCTATCTGCTGTACAAAGTAAAAGTGTTTGTTACTTACAGTCAACAATGAGTTTGGTTCCTCCACCAAAAGTGTACCACAGTGATACAAACTCATTAAGTGCTCGTACAAAAACCTCCTGCACTGTGAACAAGCAGCACTGAACTGAAAACAATTATATTGTTTTAATTACATAACAGAATATTGCAAAATTTGGACTGTGAAAAGCTTTGTAATGTGAGGACTATAGAAACTTGGAATAATAATATAATTTTGTTGTCATGTTTGAATTTTTTACACCTCAATGAGAAATAATGTGTGTCTTTGTATCTTTTTCACTTTTTAATATAATAGATTACTAAAAAAAATAATGACTTTAAATCATGCTGATTTTAAAAATGTTATTAAGCATAATTTATATATTTAAACTATAGATCTCGTAAGAAAATTCAAAGCAGATAATTTACCGATATACCAGCATATAGACCCAATATACCAACCACAGTGAGACCTATCCTTAAATGTTTTTAATTATTTCATTAAGATAATAGATGGTGTAAATCCAAGCAGTATGTTTCCTGGTTTGTGTCCCACGTCGTCTTCAGTGTGTTGACAGCAGAGAAATCATTTCCATAGAGAGGAGGCTTTGCATCGTCAGCTGATCCTCCAGTGAACTGAGAAGGTTTATAGTCCTGGGAGTTCAACACTGCAGGACTCAGATCTGTCAGTCAACACAGCAGAAACCACAACCACCATGACTCTCATCACCATCCTCATCTGGACGCTGCTCTGCTGCTGCTTTACAGGTTCATTCACTCAGCAACATTTCAAACATGATGTGGTTCTTTTTCTCTCATTTATTTCTGCTGATTAATGAAGGATTTGTTTTTGTCTGTAGGATGCAGAGGTCAGGTGACTGTGACTCAGCCTCCAGTAAAGACATTTACTGCAGAATCCACTGTCACTATGAGCTGTAATGTAAACCAAGCTGTTGCTAACTGGTGTAGTGGTGACTGTCTGCACTGGTATCAGCAGAAATCCGGACAGACTCCAAAGCTCCTGATAAAATCTGTGAGCACACGTGAATCAGAAACACCAGCTCGGTTTAGTGGCAGTGGAGGCAGCACTGACTTCACTTTGACCATCAGTGGAGTTCAGGCTGAAGATGCAGCAGTTTATTACTGTCAGAGTTACCACAGTGGTGGTGTGTTCACACGGTGATTTGTAGTCGTACAAAAACCTCCTCAGTCAAACTGCAGAGACACTGAGCTGTTACAGCAGGAACCAACTGCAGCTGCTGCAGAGGAAGAGACTCTGACACAGACCAGTGAATACAGAGCTCACACTGACTTCACCAAGCACTAAATACATGTTCAAAAGCACAAACATATGAAAGACAAATAAGTTTTAATAAAAAGATGTTTCTAATTTTTTTTTTATTTTTTTATTTTTGACTTGAAAAAAACAGTTACTAGTTACTATTTTTGCCCATTTTTAAACCCAACAAAAACAGCAACTTTCTTATTTTAATTGCCACGTTATATATAACTTAGATTAAAGGGGCGGCTATAGCTCAGTTGGTAAAGGACCACAGGGTGAGTGGTTCGATCCCCGGCCCTGGCTATATGTCGAAGTGTCCCTAGGCAAGATACTGAACCCCTAACAGCCCATTCCCCTCCCCAGCTGTGCTGGTCCAAGCCCGGTAGAAATTGGGGAGGGTTGTGTCAGGAAGGGCATCCGGCATAAAAACTGTGCTAAATCAACATGCGGATCCGCTGTGGCGACCCTGAACTCTCGGGATAAGCCGAAAGGAGAGTAGTAGAGATATAACTTAGATTAACAGTGTTTAATGTAGAGACATCTGTATTTACACCATCTGAATGTGAAACTTCATTTTCTGTAGATATGGACATATTTCACTACAATGTTTAATTTCTTACTGGTCATTGTGACATTACAAAGCACAAAACATCAACATGTTGTGTATCAGATCGAGCTTTATAGTAATAACATCAATTATCAGTGACAGTCATAAATCACATGTAGCTGCTGTTTTTCACACATTACTTTACTTCAAATTGTTGTCGTCCAACACTTTGCAGCAGTGTTGTTCTGTCACACAAAGCTTTAGTTTCCCTACAAACATTAAAACTCATATTGATCAGAGCAGCAGCTTTGTGCCTCCTGCTCCCCACAGACACAGCTCCTGTCCTGGGCCTCACTCAGCTCCTCTAGGTCTCACAGTGGCTCCTGCGGAGGGACTGGATCTGGCTGTGATCATGATGGAGGACTCTGCAGGAGTACACTTCTCCTCTCATTCAGTTCTCCTGGTTCAGGGTCAGGGTGCTGCTGCTGCTGAAGCGGCCGTTCTTCTCCTCCTCTGAGCTGCTCAGGACCCCCTCTGTCACCTCTGTACCGTCCACCTCCCAGCTCACCACAGCTCCCTGAGGAGAGTAGCCAGTCAGCAGGCAGGCCAACGTGGCCGAGCCCCCGGAGATCTGCCAAGAGGAGGGGGGGAGCATAGAGACCGAGGGCCTGAGCTTGGGGCCAGCTGGAGGGGAGAGCAGAGACACACAAGGAGCAGATGAACTTCTACTGAAGCATCGACGTGAGACAGTTATGATACATGATAGAGGTTCACAGATCAGTGACCAGACAGAGGAGAGGAGGAACGAGAGGAAATGAAGGGTTTACACGTTTTTTCAAATGGAAAAATTGTTTTAGAATTTTCTCTGATAAACTGATCACCACTCAGGATAATTACATAACATGCACCATGAGTTAGGTGTAAAAATAAGAAAAAAAGTATTTGTTAAAAACATGTTTCAGACTTTGTCATCTGTTTGTTTCACTTCCTTTTAATGACATTAAGACTAACGACCCGTGAAGCTACAGCTACAGCAAACTTACATAAAAACCTACTTTTTAGTTTGGTGGACATGTTTGTTCTTTGTTCGATTTAAGACATTTTCAACATCACAGATGTAAAAAATTTCATTTTCATATTGTTGCAAATGTGTAAGAATGTTAAAACCTGAACTTTATGAAACAAATATTTTATTTAAAAAGTACAGATTACTGTATAAGTACAATTTAAAATGTACATTTCTGTCAACATAACAAAACTGCTGACTCTGCAGTACAATGTTTATCCAATAGTCATCACCACCTCAGCTAATGAAGAAGCCCAAAAAATATAACATCTAAATTATCCAAGATGATTTGTTGTTAGACTTTTCAGCAATATTTGATATAATAATCCGTGTTGAACCAAATAAGTAAATTCTGATTCTTACAGTGGATAATGAGTTTGGTTCCTCCACCAAAAGTCCACCACAGTGACACAAACTCATTAAGTGCTCGTACAAAAACCTCCTGCAGTGTGAACAAACAGCACTGAACTGAAAACTATCATATTTTCTAAAAATAAAACAACTGAATTTTACAATATAAGACTGTGAAAGCTTTGTAATGGGAGGATTAAAGAAACTTACTAAGAATGATATATTTTTATAATCATTGTTCAATATTTACATCTTAATGAGAAATAATTTGTGTATTTGTGTCTTTTACACTTCATCATATAATAGATTATTAAAAATGCAACTGCAAGGGGGAAACAGGCCAGTGTCTTCTTGTGCAAGTACCAAGTCTGGATAAATGCAGAGTGTTGTGGCAGGAAGGGCATCCGACGTAAAACACATGCCAGATTAAACATGCGAATGACAGTGACTTCCATACCGGATCGGTAGGGGCCCGGGTTAACAATGGCCGCCACCGGTGCTGTTGACCTACAGGGTACCGGTGGAAATTGGACTACTGTTGGTCGAAGAAGAAGAAGGAGAGGAGGAAGGTGTGTTCATAGGCAGAGAGAGAAGAGGAAAGCTAAAAATGTAGGACTGACAGTAGGGACTTTGAATGTTGGGACTATGACAGGGAAGATCAGAGAGTTGGTTGACATGATGCAGAGAAGGAAGGTGGACATACTGTGTGTCCAGGAGACCAGGTGGAAAGGTAGCAAGGCTAGAAGCTTAGGAGCAGGGTTCAAGTTGTTCTACCATGGGTCAGATAGGAGGAGAAATGGAGTAGGAATTATCCTGAAAGAGGAGTTGGTGAGGAATGTTCTAGAGGTGATTAGAGTATCAGAAAGGTTGATGAGTCTGAAGTTGGAAATTGAAGGGGTGATGATCAATGTTGTGAATGGTTATGCCCCACAGGTAGGATGTGAGTTAGAAGAGAAGGAGAAATTCTGGAGTGAGTTAGATGATGCAGCGCATCCCCAGAGGTGAGAGAGTGGTGATTGCTGCAGATTTCAATGGGGATGTAGGTGAAGGGAACAGAGGATATGAGAATGTGATGGGCAGGTTTGGTCTTCAGGACAGGAACACAGAAGGACAGATGGTGGTAGACTTTGTAAAAAGGATGGAAATGGCTGTAGTGAACACTTTCTTCCAGATGAGGCAGGAACATAGGGTGACGTATAAGACCAGAGGTAGAAACACTCAGGTGGCTTGAAAGAGAACAACAGATGCAGTATTTGCTTTGATGATGCTAATGGAGAAGTACAGAGAAGTTCATAGGGAGTTGCATTGTGTCTTCGTACATTTAGAGAAAGCGTATGACAGGGTGCAGAGACAGGAGCTGTGGTATTGTATGAGGACGTCTGGAGCAGCAGAGAAATATGTTAAAGTGGTGCAGGACATGTATGAGAGCTGTAAGACCGTGGTGATGTGTGCTGTAGGTGTGACAGAGGAGTTCAAGGTGGAGTCGGGTCTGGATCAAGGACCGGCTCTGAGCCCCTTCTTGTTTGCTCTGGTGATGGACAGGCTGACAGATGAGTTTAGACAGGAATCTCCATGGACTATGATGTTTGCAGATGACATTGTGATTTGTAGTGAGAGCAGGGAGCAGGTGGAGGAAAATCTAGAGAGGTGGAGGTCTGCTCTGGAAAACAGAGGAATGAAGCTTAGCCGCAGCAAGACAGAATACATGTGTGTGAATTAGAGGGACCCAGGTGTAACGGTGAGGTTACAGGGAGCAGAGGTGAAGAAGGTGCAGGACTTTAAGTACTTAGGGTCGACGGTTCAGAGCAACGGAGAGTGTGGAAAAGAGGTGAAGAGGCGAGTGCAGGCAGGTTGGAACGGGTGGAGAAAAGTGTCAGGTGTGTTGTGTGATAAAACAGTTTCGGCAAGAATGAAAGGAAAGGTCTTCAAGACAGTGGTGAGACCAGAGATGTTGTTCGGCTTAGAGACAGTGGTACTGAAGAAAGACAGGAGGCAGAGCTGGAGGTAGCAGAGCTTAAGATGTTGAGGTTCTCTTTGGGAGAGATGAGGATGGACAGGATCAGGAATGAGGACATCAGAGGGACAGCTCACATTAGATGTTTTGGAGATAAAGTCAGAGAGGCCAGATTGAGGTGGTTTGGACATGTTCAGAGGAGAAACTGTGAATATATCGGGAGAAGGATGCTGAGGTTGGAGCTGCCAGGCAGGAGGTCTAGAGGAAGACCAAAGAGGAGATTTATGGATTTAGTGAGGGAGGACATGAAGTTAGTTGGTGTGAGTGAAGAGGATGCAGAGGACAGAGTTAGATGGAGGCACAAGATTCGCTGTGGCGACACATCAAAGGTAACAGCTTAAAGGAAAAGAAGATATAATAGATTAATAAAAAACATAATGACTTTAAATTATGCTCATTTTAAAAATGTTATTAAGCATAATTTATATATTTAATCTATAGATCATGTAAGAAAAATCAAAGTAGATACTTTACATATATACCAGCATATAGACCCAATATACCAACCACAGTGAGACCTCTCGTTAAATGTTCAACTACACTAATAAAAATATTTTTATTTATTCCATTAAGATGATCGATGGTGTAAATCCAAGCAGTATGTTTCCTGCTTTGTGTCCCACGTCATCTTCAGTGTGTTGACAGCAGAGAAATCATTTCCATAGAGAGGAGGCTTTGCATCGTAAGCTGATCCTCCAGTGAACTGAGAAGGTTTATAGTCCTGGGAGTTCAACACTGCAGGACTCAGATCTGTCAGTCAACACAGCAGAAACCACAACCACCATGACTCTCATCACCATCCTCATCTGGACGCTGCTCTGCTGCTGCTTTACAGGTTCATTCACTCAGCAACATTTCAAACATGATGTGCTGCTTTTTCTCTCATTTATTTCTGCTGATAAATGAAGGATTTGTTTTTGTCTGTAGGATGCAGCGGTCAGGTGACTGTGACTCAGCCTCCAGTAAAGACTTTTACTGCAGGATCCACTGTCACTATGAGCTGTAACGTCAACCAAGCTGTTTTTACATATTCTGATGGAGATGAGGCTATGTTCTGGTATCAGCAGAAATCTGGACAACCTCCAAAGCTCCTGATAACATATGTGAAAAACCTGGAATCAGAAACACCAGCTCGGTTTAGTGGCAGTGGAAGCAGCACTGACTTCACTTTGACCATCAGTGGAGTTCAGGCTGAAGATGCAGCAGTTTATTACTGTCAGAGTACACATGAATTAGATGATGGCACTTGGACGTTCACACGGTGATTTGTAGTCATACAAAAACCTCTTCAGTCAAACTGCAGAGACACTGAGCTGTTACAGCAGGAAACAACTGCAGCTGCTGAAGTGGAAGAGACTCTGACACAGACCAGTGAACACAGAGCTCACACTGACCTCACCAAGCACTAAATACATGTTCAAAAGCACAAACATATGAAAGACAAATTAGACAATTTCTAATAAAAAGATGTTTTATAATTTTAGTTACACTATGTTTTAATTTGTTTAATAGACACGTTACCTGAACACATATAAAAGTTTAGTTTTTTGACTCAACAAAAACAGCATCTTTCTTATTTTAATTGCCACGTTATATATAATTTATATCAACAGTGTTTAATGTAGAGACATCTGTATTTACACCGTCGGAATGTGAAACTTCATTTTCTGTATATATGGACATATTTCACTACAATGTTTAATTTCTTACTGGTCATTGTGACATTATAAAGCACAAAACATCAACATGTTGTGTATCAGAGCGAGCTTTATTGCAATAACATCAGTTATCAGACTCTGACACAGACCAGTGAACATAGAGCTCATACTGACCTCACCAAGCACTAAATACTGATTCACACTGATGACATTTTAAAAATGATTATGCCGAATAATCTTTTATTCAAATTTCTTTTTATCCTCGTGAGTTTTGTAGAGGTTTGTTCAGAAGCCTAAAGAGACAGATTTAAAGTAATTCAAAGTAGTTTGATCGTGTTTTAAGACAACATACGTTTCTTTGTTAAAGTTAGTTTAAACTGTAATGTATAAAATTTGTTTTTTAATGTAAATCCCTCCATTATCTGTAACTTCTTATTCCGTTTGGGTCCTGCGGGAGCTGGAGCCTTTCCCAACTGTCATCAGACAAGAGGCGGGGTCCATGCTGGACAGGTCTCCAGTCTATTATAGATTATTATACAAATAATAACATTCAATATTTCTATTTTGGTGGGAGTAAGGGGGATGTGAATGGGGAGTTCAGTGTCTTGCCCAGAGACACCCAGAGAGCTCTCTGGGGAGTTGTTGTCCATGTTTAATTGAAAGTTGATAAAGGTTTATTAAAACCCTTAAACACTGACTATAAGTTATGTTTACGGCCTCTCTTTTAAAATATACTTTATGTTTTGTAATGCTACACTGAAACATCTGTATTAACAGTTTGATGTACATGATTATGAAAATGCAAAATCAGTCTCATGTCAGTTTGTACAGGTGTTGGTTGTGAACCTGTCACAGAGACTCTGAACAAAGTATATGTCTCAATATTATACTAATTAACTAACACTTGCTTTATCAGGATCTCTATCAAATTCAAAGAATCATTTCCAGACAGGAAGTGACAGGATTCATATTTGTGTTTCAAACTTTGTTAATGGTTGTTTCACTTCAACAACAGATTTCCATCATTTCCACCCAGATTCCAGGAACATCTTTTAGCCCAACACAGTGTTGTTACATCCTATAAAAACTGCACTTATAGAAGTGGAAATTAGATTTACATCAATATGTCAGCTGAGCTGTTTTCTTCAGAAAATAAAACATTTAGAGATGTTCAACCAAATCCTGTGATGATCAATTGGAGATGTCACATTAAAATAAAATAGACTCTAAATAACTGTCAACCAGAAATGACATGATTGAATCAAATCTTTATTTCTTTTAGAAAAGCACACAACACACAGCATGTGACTGTAATAATATCTAAACCATAAAGAAAATACCAAATGAAAATGAAACAGTTCAGCATGTTTTATTTGTCTCTACAGGCAGAATTAGTCTCAGCAGAGGTTCATTGTTGTTCCTCTACTCTGAGCAGTGATCAGGGTTCAGGGTTTGAGTGACAGGGCTCTGTCCTTTCAGACTGGCCTCACAGCTCACTGAGCCCGCCCCCCTCCACTGCTCTGCATTGAGGCTCAGGGTGCTGCTCCTGCTGTAGCGGCCGTTCCCCTCCAGGAGCTCCGGGCTGTGTGACACCCCTGAGGAGCTGCTGCTGCCCCCCACCTTCCAGCCCAGACTCCAGGCTGAGGGGAAGCCCCCGCTGGCCAGACACACCACTGTGGCACTGCCCTGCTGCAGCTCCTTTCTGGAGGGGGGGAGGACGGTCAGGGTGGGCCGCACCACACCCACTGGAGGAGAGAGAGGGGGAGGAGAGGGGGAAGGAATGACAAGAAAGTTTTTCAATAGAGAAACATGAAGTACTGATCATTTGTTATATTGGATTAAATCAAACTGAAGAACTTGTTCCACTGTGGCACTGATGAATCTCTCAGTATCAGACCATCAGACAGATGATTCAACTTGTTGAAAATAATTATTGATACATGTTCACATCTGTTTTAAGATGAGTGACAGTCAGTAACTCGTCCCTGTGATGATTTTCTCATGTTGAACCTGACAGAGCTGAAACACTGATGTGAAAACACTTCAAACCTTTATCATCTGTGTCTTTCACTTCCTTTTAACTACATGGAAAATAACTGAACCGTGAACACAAAGTTAAGCTGCATTTACTGATAAAAACCTATTTGTCTTTAACAAGAATCAGATGTTAAATAAATATTTTATTTTTTCTTGTAGTTTAAAAATGACCAATTTTAACTATTATATTTTGTTGATATTTTTGATTTTACATGTTCATTTTACTACAAAACAACAGAAAATAAATTGAAATAATATCAAAATTTTACTGAATAAGAAATAAATTCTGTTTTTAAAAACTTCCTTATCATCAGCACTGAATTAATATTGATTTCTGCTAAAGAATCTTCTCTGGTTGTGTGATCAGCATTGTTTGATAAATTTCATTAACAACATACCAACACTGAAACTGATCACATTCTCAATTTAAAAAACTATAAAATGTATAATTTCTATTTGCTGTAATAAGTAAAAGTGTTTGTTACTTACAGTCAACGATGAGTTTGGTTCCTCCACCAAAAGTCCACCACAGTGATACAAACTCATTAAGTGCTCGTACAAAAACCTCCTGCACTGTGAACAAGCAGCACTGAACTGAAAACAATCATATTTGTTTTAATTGCATAACAGAATATTGCCAAACTTCGACTGTGAAAGGCTTTGGAATGTGAGGACTGTAGAAACTTGGATTAATAATATATTTTTGTTGTCATGTTTGAATTTTTTACAACTCAATGAGAAATAATTTGTGTCCTTGTATTTTTTACACTTTATAATATAATAGATTATTAAAAAACATAATGACTGAATCATACTGATTTTGAAAATGTAATTGAGCAGAATTTGTATATTTAATCTAAAGATCTTGTAAGAAAATTCAAAGCAGATAATTTACTGATATACCAGCATATAGACCCAATATACCAACCACAGTGAGACGTATCCTTAAATGTTCAACTACACTAATAGAAATATTTTTTAATTATTCCACTAAGATGATAGATGGTGTAAATCCAAGCAGTATGTTTCCTGGTTTGTGTCCCACGTCGTCTTCAGTGTGTTGACAGCAGAGAAATCATTTCCATAGAGAGGAGGCTTTGCATCGTCAGCTGATCCTTTAGTGAACTGAGAAGGTTTATAGTCCTGGGAGTTCAACACTGCAGGACTCAGATCTGTCAGTCAACACAGCAGAAACCACAACCACCATGACTCTCATCACCATCCTCATCTGGACGCTGCTCTGCTGCTGCTTTACAGGTTCATTCACTCCGCAACATTTCAAACACGATGTGCTGCTTTTTCTCTTATTTATTTCTGCTGATAAATGAAGGATTTGTTTTTGTCTGTAGGATGCAGCGGTCAGGTGACTGTGACTCAGCCTCCAGTAAAGACATTTACTGCAGGATCCACTGTCACTATGAGCTGTAAAGTCAGCCAGCCTGTTTATATTTGTAACGGTGTTAACCTCTGCATACACTGGTACCAACAGAAATCTGGACAATTTCCAAAGCTTCTAATAAGACATTTAAACGTACGTGAATCAGGAACACCAGCTCGGTTTAGTGGCAGTGGAAGCAGCACTGACTTCACTTTGACCATCAGTGGAGTTCAGGCTGAAGATGCAGCAGTTTATTACTGTCAGAGTGTCCACAGTGGACCAGTGTTCACACGGTGATTTGTAGTCGTACAAAAACCTCCTCAGTCAAACTGCAGAGACACTGAGCTGTTACAGCAGGAACCAACTGCAGCTGCTGAAGAGGAAGAAACTCTGACACAGACCAGTGAACACAGAGCTCACACTGACCTCACCAAGCACTAAATACTGATTCATAACTATAAATATATTTTACAAAAATTAGTATAATGTTATTAAAAAATAAATCTTAAAATATAAATGTACATTATCCACTTTCTAAAAACCTGAAGATTTTTCCCAGAACACCTATAATATTTTTAATTTTTGCCTTCATACTATTTATATCTTCTTTTTACCATTACTGCTCAAATTGTTTTTTGCTTTTTTACTATTAAATTATCAATTTATTAGTAGTTTTTAAACATTTTTCACAGAGATGTGCATCTTTAGCAAAAACACCTTAATATGTTAATATTCATGTCAATAATCACATTCACATGTAGCTGCTGAGTGTGTGTTTATCACACACTCATAGATGTTTATTTGACTGAGCAGATTGTGACTTGTGAAAACTGCACTTATAGAAGTAGTAATCAGATTTACATCAATATGTCAGCTGAGCTGTTTTCTTCAGAAAATAAAACAGATAGAGATGTTAAACCAAATCCTGTGATGATCAATTGGAGATGTCACATTAAAATAAAATAGACTGTAAATAAATGTCAACCAGAAATGACATGATTGAATCAAATCTTTATTTCTCTTAGAAAAGCACACAACACACAGCATGTGACTGTAATAATATCTAAACCATAAAGAAAATACCAAATGAAAATGAAACAGTTCAGCATGTTTTATTTGTCTCTACAGGCAGAATTAGTCTCAGCAGAGGTTCATTGTTGTTCCTCTACTCTGAGCAGTGATCAGGGTTCAGGGTTTGAGTGACAGGGCTCTGTCCTGTCAGACTGGCCTCACAGCTCACTGAGCCCGCCCCCCTCCACTGCTCTGCATTGAGGCTCAGGGTGCTGCTCCTGCTGTAGCGGCCGTTCCCCTCCAGGAGCTCCGGGCTGTGTGACACCCCTGAGGAGCTGCTGCTGCCCCCCACCTTCCAGCCCAGACTCCAGGCTGAGGGGAAGCCCCCGCTGGCCAGACACACCACTGTGGCACTGCCCTGCTGCAGCTCCTTTCTGGAGGGGGGGAGGACGGTCAGGGTGGGCCGCACCACACCCACTGGAGGAGAGAGAGGGGGAGGAGAGGGGGAAGGAATGACAAGAAAGTTTTTCAATAGAGAAACATGAAGTACTGATCATTTCTTATATTGGATTAAATCAAACTGAAGAACTTGTTCCACTGTGGCACTGATGAATCTCTCAGTATCAGACCATCAGACACATGATTCAACTTGTTGAAAATAATTATTGATACATGTTCACATCTGTTTTAAGATGAGTGACAGTCAGTAACTCGTCCCTGTGATGATTTTCTCATGTTGAACCTGACAGAGCTGAAACACTGATGTGAAAACACTTCAAACCTTTATCATCTGTGTCTTTCACTTCCTTTTAACTACATGGAAAATAACTGAACCGTGAACACAAAGTTAAGCTGCATTTACTGATAAAAACTTATTTGCATTAACAAGAATCAGACGTTAAATAACAATTTTATTTTATATCGTAGTTTCAAAATATACAATATGAAAATAACCTATTTACTACTATTTTGTTGATATTTTTGGTTTTTACATGTTCATTTTACTACAAAACATTTTTAAACAGAAAATAAATTGAAATTAATGTCAAAATTATAGTAAATAACAAATAAATTCT
This sequence comes from Channa argus, assembly GCF_033026475.1. Classification (NCBI taxonomy): domain Eukaryota; kingdom Metazoa; phylum Chordata; class Actinopteri; order Anabantiformes; family Channidae; genus Channa; species Channa argus. The sequence continues at coordinate 15,540,111 of NC_090212.1, forward strand.
GTTTTTAAAAACTTCCTTATCAATTACTTATTAATATTGATTTCTGCTAAAGAATCTTCTCTGGTTGTGTGATCAGCATTGTTTGATAAATTTCATTAACAACATACCATCACTGAAACTGATCACATTCTCAATTTATAAAACTATAAAATGTATAATTTCTATCTGCTGTACAAAGTAAAAGTGTTTGTTACTTACAGTCAACGATGAGTTTGGTTCCTCCACCAAAAGTCCACCACAGTGATACAAACTCATTAAGTGCTCGTACAAAAACCTCCTGCACTGTGAACAAGCAGCACTGAACTGAAAACTATCATATTGTTTTAATTACATAACAGAATATTTCAATATTGGACTGTGAAAAGCTTTGGAATGTGAGGACTATAGAAATTTGCATTAATAATGTATTTTTATACTCATATTTTACTTTTTACACCTCAGTGAGAAAAAAATTGTGTCATTGTATCTTTTTCATTTTATCATATAATAGATTACTAAAAAAACATTATTAATTTAAATCATGCTAATTTTAAAAATGTTATTAAGCATAATTTATATATTTAATCTATAGATCTCGTAGGAAAATTCAAAGTAGATAATTTACTGATATACCAGCATATAGATGTTCAGAGAAATGTTCAAAAGCACAAACATATGAAAGACAAGTTAGACAATTTCTAATAAAAAGATGTTTTATAATTTTAGTTACACTATGTTTTAATCAGTTTAATAGACACATTACCTGAACACATATAAAAGTTTAGATTTTTGACCCAACAAAAACAGCATCTGTCTTATTTTAATTCCTACGTTATATATAATTTATATTAACAGTGTTTAATGTAGAGACATCTGTATTTACACCATCTGAATGTGAAACTTCATTTTCTGTAGATATGGACATATTTCACTACAATGTTTAATTTCTTACTGGTCATTGTGACATTATAAAGCACAAAACATCAACATGTTGTGTATCAGAGCGAGCTTTATTGCAATAACATCAATTATCAGTGACAGTCATAAATCACATGTAGCTGCTGTTTTTCACACATTACTTTACTTCAAATTGTTGTCATCCAACACTTTGCAGCAGTGTTGTTCTTTCACACAAAGCTTTAGTTTCCCTACAAACATTAAAACTCATATTGATCAGAGCAGCAGCTTTGTGCCTCCTGCTCCCCACAGACACAGCTCCTGTCCTGGGCCTCACTCAGCTCCTCTAGGTCTCACAGTGGCTCCTGCGGAGGGACTGGATCTGGCTGTGATCATGATGGAGGACTCTGCAGGAGTACTCTTCTCCTCTCATCCAGTTCTCCTGGTTCAGGGTCAGGGTGCTGCTGCTGCTGAAGCGGCCGTTCTTCTCCTCCTCTGAGCTGCTCAGGACCCCCTCTGTCACCTCTGTACCGTCCACCTCCCAGCTCACCACAGCTCCCTGAGGAGAGTAGCCAGTCAGCAGGCAGGCCAACGTGGCCGAGCCCCCAGAGATCTGCTGGGAGGAGGGGGGGAGCAGGGAGACCGAGGGTCTGAGCTTGGGGCCAGCTGGAGGGGAGAGCAGAGACACACAAGAAGCAGATGAACTTCTACTGCAGGACAGAAGCATCGACATGAGACAGTTATGATACATGACAGAGGTTCACAGAGCAGTGACCAGACAGAGAAGAGGAGGAACGAGAGGAAATTATTCACCAGTCAGAATAATTACATAACATGCACCATGAGTTAGGTGTAAAAATAAGAAAAAAGTATTTGTTAAAAACATGTTTCAGACTTTGTCATCTGTTTGTTTCACTTCCTTTTCATGACATTAGGACTAACGACCTGTGAAGCTACAGCTACAGCAAACTTACATAAAAACCTTCTTTTTAGTTTGGTGGACATTTTGGTTCTTTGTTCGATTTAAGACATTTTCAACATCACAGATGTAAAAACTTTCATTTTCTGATTGTTGCAAATGTGTAAGAATGTTAAAACCTGAACTTTATGAAACAAATATTTTATTTAAAAAGTACAGATTACTGTATAAGTATAATTTAAAATGTACATTTCTGTCAACATAACAAAATTGCTGACTCTGCAGTACAATGTTTATCCCAATAGTCATCACCACCTCAGCTAATGAAGAAGCCCAAAAAATATAACATCTAAATTACCCAAAATGATTTGTCTTTAGACTTTTCAGCAACATTTGATGTAATAATCCGTGTTGAACCAAATAAGTAAATTCTGATACTTACAGTGGATGATGAGTTTGGTTCCTCCACCAAAAGTGTACCACAGTGATACAAACTCATTAAGTGCTCGTACAAAAACCTCCTGCACTGTGAACAAGCAGCACTGAACTGAAAACTATCATATTTTTTAAATTACATAACAGAATATTGTAAAGTTGGACTGCAAAAGGGTTTGTGATTTGAGGACTATAGAAACTTGTGTTATTAATATATGTTTATAATCATATTTAAATTTTTTACACCTCAATGAGAACTAATTTTTGTCTTTGTATCTTTTTCACTTTATTATATAATAGATTACTAAAAAAATATAAGTTTAAATTATGCTGATTTTAAAAATGTTATTAAGCATAATTTATATATTTAATCTATAAATCTCGTAGGAAAATTCAAAGCAGATAATTTACTGATATACCAGCATATAGACCCAATATACCAACCACAGTGAGACCTATCCTTAAATATTCAACTACACTAATAAATATATTTTTAATTGTTCCATTAATATGATAGATGGTGTAAATCCAAGCAGTATGTTTCCTGGTTTGTGTCCCACGTCGTCTTCAATGTGTTGACAGCAGAGAAATCATTTCCATAGAGAGGAGGCTTTGCATCGTCAGCTGATCCTCCAGTGAACTGAGAAGGTTTATAGTCCTGGGAGTTCAACACTGCAGGACTCAGATCTGTCAGTCAACACAGCAGAAACCACAACCACCATGACTCTCATCACCATCCTCATCTGGACGCTGCTCTGCTGCTGCTTTACAGGTTCATTCACTCCGCAACATTTCAAACATGATGTGCTGCTTTTTCTCTTATTTATTTCTGCTGATAAATGAAGGATTTGTTTTTGTCTGTAGGATGCAGCGGTCAGGTGACTGTGACTCAGCCTCCAGTAAAGACTTTTACTGCAGAATCCACTGTCACTATGAGCTGTAATGTCAACCAAGCTGTTTACAGATGGTCAGATGGAGATGAGGGTATGTTCTGGTATCAACAGAAATCTGGACAACCTCCAAAGCTCCTGATAAGATTTGTGAAAAAGTTGCAATCAGGAACACCAGCTCGGTTTAGTGGCAGTGGAAGCAGCACTGACTTCACTTTGACCATCAGTGGAGTTCAGGCTGAAGATGCAGCAGTTTATTACTGTCAGAGTTTCCACAGTGGACCAGTGTTCACACGGTGATTTGTAGTCATACAAAAACCTCGTCAGTCAAACTGCAGAGACACTGAGCTGTTACAGCAGGAACCAACTGCAGCTGCTGAAGAGGAAGAGACTCTGACACAGACCAGTGAACACAGAGCTCACACTGACCTCACCAAGCACTAAATACATGTTCAAAAGCACAAACATATGAAAGACAAATTAGAGAAGTTTCAATAAAAAGATGTTTCTAATTTTAGTTACACGTTTTAATCAGTTTAATATATGTTACCTGAACACATATAAAAGTTTAGATTTTTGACCCAACAAAAACAGCATCTGTCTTATTTTAATTCCTACGTTATATATAATTTATATTAACAGTGTTTAATGTAGAGACATCTGTATTTACACCATCTGAATGTGAAACTTCATTTTCTGTAGATATGGACATATTTCACTACAATGTTTAATTTCTTACTGGTCATTGTGACATTATAAAGCACAAAACATCAACATGTTGTGTATCAGAGCGAGCTTTATTGCAATAACATCAATTATCAGTGACAGTCATAAATCACATGTAGCTGCTGTTTTTCACACATTACTTTACTTCAAATTGTTGTCATCCAACACTTTGCAGCAGTGTTGTTCTTTCACACAAAGCTTTAGTTTCCCTACAAACATTAAAACTCATATTGATCAGAGCAGCAGCTTTGTGCCTCCTGCTCCCCACAGACACAGCTCCTGTCCTGAGCCTCACTCAGCTCCTCTAGGTCTCACAGTGGCTCCTGCGGAGGGACTGGATCTGGCTGTGATCATGATGGAGGACTCTGCAGGAGTACTCTTCTCCTCTCATCCAGTTCTCCTGGTTCAGGGTCAGGGTGCTGCTGCTGCTGAAGCGGCCGTTCTTCTCCTCCTCTGAGCTGCTCAGGACCCCCTCTGTCACCTCTGTACCGTCCACCTCCCAGCTCACCACAGCTCCCTGAGGAGAGTAGCCAGTCAGCAGGCAGGCCAACGTGGCCGAGCCCCCGGCAATCTGCTGGGAGGAGGGGGAGAGCAGGGAGACCGAGGGTCTGAGCTTGGGGCCAGCTGGAGGGGAGAGCAGAGACACACAAGAAGCAGATGAACTTCTACTGCAGGACAGAAGCATCGACGTGAGACAGTTATGATACATGACAGAGGTTCACAGAGCAGTGACCAGACAGAGAAGAAGAGGAACGAGAGGAAATGAGGGGTTAACACGTTTTTTCAAATGGAAAAATTGTTTTAGGACTTTTTCTGATAAACTCATCACCAGTCAGAATAATTACATAACATGCACCATGAGTTAGGTGTAAAAATAAGAAAAAAGTATTTGTTAAAAAGATGTTTCAGACTTTGTCATCTGTTTGTTTCTCTTCCTTTTCATGACATTAAGACTAACGACCTGTGAAGCTACAGCTACAGCAAACTTACATAAAAACCTGCTTTTTAGTTTGGTGGACATGTTGGTTCTTTGTTTGATTTAAGACAGATGTAAAAAATTTCATTTTCTGATTGTTGCAAATGTGTAAGAATGTTAAAACCTGAACTTTATAAACCAAATATTTTATTTAAAAAGTACAGATTAGTGTATAAGTATAATTTAAAATGTACATTTCTGTCAACATAACAAAATTGCTGACTCTGCAGTACAATGTTTATCCCAATAGTCATCACCACCTCAGCTAATGAAGAAGCCCAAAAAATATAACATTTAAATTACAAAATATGATTTGTTGTTAGACTTTTCAGCAATATTTGATGTAATAATCCGTGTTGAACCAAATAAGTAAATTCTGATTCTTACAGTGGATGATGAGTTTGGTTCCTCCACCAAAAGTCCAACACAGTGATACAAACTCATTAAGTGCTTGTACAAAAACCTCCTGCACTGTGAACAAGCAGCACTGAACTGAAAACTATCATATTTTCTAAAAATAAAACAACTGAATTTTACAATATAAGACTGTGAAAGCTTGTAATGTGAGGATTAAAGAAACTTACTAATAATTATATATTTTTATAATCATTGTTTAATTTTTACACCTTAATTAGAAATAATTTGTGTCTTTGTGTCTTATACACTTCATCATATAATAGATTATTAAAAATGCAACCGCAAGGGGGCAACAGGTCAGTGTTTTCTTGTGCCAGTCCCAAGTCTGGATAAATGCAGAGTGTTGTGGCAGGAAGGGCATCCGACGTAAAACACATGCCAGATTAAACATGCGAATCGTGACAATGACTTCCATACCGGATCGGTCGGGGCCCAGGTTAACAACGGCCGCCACCGGTGCTGTTGACCTACAGGGTACCGGTGGAAATTGGACTACTGTTGGTCGATGACGAAGAAGGAGAGGAGGAAGGTGTGTTCGTAGGCAGAGAGAGAAGAGGAAAGCTAAGAATGTAGGACTGACAGTAGGGACTTTAAATGTTGGGACTATGACAGGGAAGATCAGAGAGTTGGTTGACATGATGCAGAGAAGGAAGGTGGACATACTGTGTGTCCAGGGGACCAGGTGGAAAGGTAGCAAGGCTAGAAGCTTAGGAGCAGGGTTCAAGTTGTTCTACCATGGGTCAGATAGGTGGAGAAATGGAGTAGGAGTTATCCTGAAAGAGGAGTTGGTGAGGAATGTTCTAGAGGTGATTAGAGTATCAGACAGGTTGATGAGTCTGAAGCTGGAAATTGAAGTGGTGATGTTCAATGTTGTGAGTGGTTATGCCCCACAGGTAGGATGTGAGTTAGAAGAGAAGGAGAAATTAGATGAAGTGATGCAGAGCATCCTCAGAGGTGAGAGAGTGGTGATTGGAGCAGATTTCAATGGGGATGTAGGTGAAGGGAACAGAGGTGATGAGAATGTGATGGGCAGGTTTGGACTTCAGGACAGGAACACAGAAGGACAGATGGTGGTAGACTTTGCAAAGAGGATGGAAATGGCTGTAGTGAACACTTTCTTCCAGAAGAGGCAGGAACATAGGGTGACGTATAAGAGCGGAGGTAGAAACACTCAGGTGGACGACATCTTGTGTAGACGTTGTAATCTGAAAGAGATCAGTGACTGTAAAGCATTGGTAGGGGAGAGTGTAGCCAGACAACACAGGATGGTGGTGTGTAAAATGATACTGGTGGTGAGGAAGATGAAGAGGACTAAGGCAGAGCAGAGGACGAAGTGGTGGAAGTTGAAAAAGGAAGAATGACGTGTAGTTTTCAGGGAGGAGCTGAGACAGACTGAGGAAAATGAAAGGAAACGAAGAGTAGAAGAGGTGACTGGTGTGGAGCAGGAAGTAGCAAAGATTAGTAAGAGTGAAGTGAGGAGGACGATGAAGAGGATGAAGAGTGGAAAGGCAGTTGGTCCTGATGACATACCTGTGGAGGTATGGAAGTGTCTAGGAGAGGTGGCAGGAGAGTTTCTGACTAGTTTGTTTAACAAGATCTTGAAGAGTGAGAGGATGCCTGAGGACTGGAGGAGAAGTGTACTGGTACGAATTTTTAAGAACAAGGTAAATGATGTGCAGAGCTGTGGCAACTACAGAGGAATAAAGCTGATGAGCCACACAATGAAGTTGTGGGAAAGAGTAGTGGAAGCTCGGCTAAGGGCAGAGGTGAACATTTGTGAGCAGCAATATAGTTTCATGCCTAGAAAGAGAACAACAGATGCAGTATTTGCTTTGAGGATGCTGATGGAGAAGTACAGAGAAGGTCAGAGGGAGTTGCATTGTGTCTTCGTACATTTAGAGAAAGCGTATGACAGGGTGCAGAGACAGGAGCTGTGGTGTTGTATGAGGACGTCTGGAGTGGCAGAGAAGTATGTTAGAGTGGTGCAGGACATGTATGAGAGCTGTAAGACAGTGGTGAGGTGTGCTGTAGGTGTGACAGAGGAGTTCAAGGTGGAGGTGGGTCTGCATCAAGGATCGGCTCTGAGCCCCTTCTTGTTTGCTCTGGTGATGGACAGGCTGACAGATGAGCTTAGACAGGAATCTCCATGGACTATGATGTTTGCAGATGAGATTCTGATTTGTAGTGAAAGCAGGGAGCAGGTGGAGGAAATTCTAGAGAGATTGAGGTCTGCTCTGGAAAACAGAGGAATGAAGCTTAGCCGCAGCAAAACAGAATACGTGTGAATGAGAGGGACCCAGGTGTAACGGTGAGGTCACAAGGAGCAGAGGTGAAGAAGATGCAGGACTTTAAGTACTTAGGGTCAATGGTTCAGAGCAATGGAGAGTGTGGAAAAGAGGTGAAGAGGCGAGTGCAGGCAGGTTGGAACAGGTGGAGAAAAGTGTCAGGTGTGCTGTGTGATAAAAGAGTATCAGCGAGAATGAAAGGAAAGGTCTTCAAGACGGTGGTGAGACCAGAGATGTTGTTCGGCTTAGAGACAGTGGCACTGAAGAAAAGACAGGAGGCAGAGCTGGAGGTAGCAGAGCTTAAGATGTTGAGGTTCTCTTTGGGAGAGACAAGGATGGACAGGATCAGGAATGAGGACATCAGAGGGGGAGCTCATGTTAGATGTTTTGGTGATAAAGTCAGAGGCCAGATTTGTCACACTTTCTATTGTGTTTTAATTTTTGCAGGACCCGAAAAGGAGGAGACGGCAAGGGGTTATAATAAATTAAAGTTTATTTAAACAAAAGGCAACAACAGAAAATCACTCCGTAAGGAGGACGGGAAAACACACGCTAACACTCACAACATAAACTAAGTAAAACAGACCAAGAACTTAAACAGCTGGAGAGAGGAGATTAACTAAACTATAACCACACAGGGAAGGCAAGGGAAGTAAGAAACTAGAGGAAATAACACAGAAAACCTAAACAACAAATATACGCTGAAATAAACGGAAAACCAAACCTCAGAACAAAACTCAAGGAACAGGGCACAAGAGGGCAAAGTCCAAAGGGGTAATCCACAGGTGCACAGGGGAAGCAGGAAAAGACAAAGTCCAAATGGGTAGTTCACAAGGAGAGATCTCTAGGGAAGCAGGGGAGACGATCTGGCAGTGAGCAGTGGGGAAAGCTGGGTATAAATAAACTGGGGAACAGGTGAAACCAATTAGAACAAAACGAGGAAGGTAAAGATACTAAACAGACTCAAAGGAAGGGACACGGGAGGAGCAACAAAATAAAAGCCAAAAACAGGAAATCAATTTAAACAAAACTAGTCCAAAACCAGGGACTGTGACAAGATTGAGGTGGTTTGCACATGTTCAGAGAAGAAATTGTGATTATATCAGTAGAAGGATGCTGAGGTTGGAGCTGCCAGGCAGGAGGTCTAGAGGAAGACCAAAGAGGAGATTTATGGATGTAGTGAGGGAGGACATGAAGTTAGTTGGTGTGAGAGAAGAGGATGCAGAGGACAGGGTTAGATGGAGGCACATGATTTGCTGTGGCGACACCTGAAAGGGAACAGCTGAAAGGAAAAGAAGATATAATAGATTATTAAAAAACATAATGACTTTAAATTATGCTGATTTAAAAAATGTTATTAAGCATAATTTATATATTTAATCTATAGATCATGTAAGAAAATTCCAAGCAGATAATTTACTGATATACCAGCATATATACCCACCATTTGAAAAAACGTGTTAACCCCTCATTTCCTCTCGTTCCTCCTCTCCTCTGTCTGGTCACTGCTCTGTGAACCTCTGTCATGTATCATAACTGTCTCATGTCGATGCTTCAGTAGAAGTTCATCTGCTCCTTGTGTGTCTCTGCTCTCCCCTCCAGCTGGCCCCAAACTCAGACCCTCGGTATCTCTGCTCCCTCCCTTGTCTCGGCAGATCTCCGGGGGCTCGGCCACGTTGGCCTGCCTACTGACTGGCTACTCTCCTCAGGGAGCTGTGGTGAGCTGGGAGGTGGACGGTACAGAGGTGACAGAGGGGGTCCTGAGCAGCTCAGAGGAGGAGAACAACGGCCGCTTCAGCAGCAGCAGCACCCTGACCCTGAACCAGGAGAACTGGATGAGAGGAGAAGTGTACTCCTGCAGAGTCCTCCATCATGATCACAGCGAGATCCAGTCCCTCCGCAGGAGCCACTGTGAGACCTAAAGGAGCTGAGTGAGGCCCAGGACAGGAGCTGTGTCTGTGGGGAGCAGGAGGCACAAAGCTGCTGCTCAGATCAATATGAGTTTTAATTTTTGTAGGGAAACTAAAGCTTTGTGTGACAGAACAACACTGCTGCAAAGTGTTGGATGACAACAATTTGAAGCAAAGTAATGTGTGAAAAACAGCAGCTACATGTGATTTATGACTGTCACTGATAATTGATGTTATTGCAATAAAGCTCGCTCTGATACACAACATGTTGATGTTTTGTGCTTTATAATGTCACAATGACCAGTAAGAAATTAAACATTGTAGTGAAATATGTCCATATCTACAGAAAATGAAGTTTCACATTCCGATGGTGTAAATACAGATGTCTCTACCTTAAACACTGTTAATCTAAGTTATATGTAACGTAGGAATTAAAATAAGACAGATGTTGTTTTTGTTGGGTCAAAAATCTAAACTTTTATATGTGTTCAGGTAACATATATTAAACTGATTAAAACATGTAACTTAAATTAGAAACATCTTTTTATTGAAACTTCTCTAATTTGCCTTTCATATATTTGTGCTTTTGAACATGTATTTAGTGCTTGGTGAGGTCAGTGTGAGCTCTGTGTTCACTGGTCTGTGTCAGAGTCTCTTCCTCTTCAGCAGCTGCAGTTGGTTCCTGCTGTAACAGCTCAGTGTCTCTGCAGTTTGACTGAGGAGGTTTTTGTACGACTACAAATCACCGTGTGAACGTCATAATGACTTTAAATTATGCTGATTTAAAAAATGTTATTAAGCATAATTTATATATTTAATCTATAGATCATGTAAGAAAATTCCAAGCAGATAATTTACTGATATACCAGCATATATACCCAACCACAGTGAGACCTATCCTTAAATGTTCAACTACACTAATAGAAATATTTTTTTAATAATATTTTTTATCTGGACGCTGCTCTGCTGCTGCTTTACAGGTTCATTCACTCAGCAACATTTCAAACATGATGTGCTGCTTTTTCTCTCATTTGTTTCTGCTGATAAATGAAGGATTTGTTTTTGTCTGTAGGATGTAGCGGTCAGGTGACTGTGACTCAGCCTCCAGTAAAGACTTTTACTGCAGGATCCACTGTCACTATAAGCTGTAATGTAAACCAAGCTGTTGCTAAGTGGTGTAGTGGTCGTGACTGTCTGCACTGGTATCAGCAGAAACCCGGACAACCTCCAAAGCTCCTGATAAAATCTGGGAGCACACGTGAATCAGAAACACCAGCTCGGTTTAGTGGCAGTGGAAGCAGCACTGACTTCACTTTGACCATCAGTGGAGTTCAGGCTGAAGATGCAGCAGTTTATTACTGTCAGAGTTTCCACAGTGGACCAGTGTTCACACGGTGATTTGTAGTCGTACAAAAACCTCGTCAGTCAAACTGCAGAGACACTGAGCTGTTACAGCAGGAACCAACTGCAGCTGCTGAAGAGGAAGAGACTCTGACACAGACCAGTGAACACAGAGCTCACACTGACCTCACCAAGCACTAAATACTGATTCATAACTACAAATATATTGTACACAAATTAAGATCATATATGTACATTATCCACATTTTTCCCTGAATACCTTAGAGAAATATAATTTTGCTGTCATAATAATTTATTTACATCACTGCCCAAGTTTTATTGTATTTTTTGCTTTTTTACTATGAAATTATCAATTTAACATCAGTTTGTAAAAGAGAAACAGTTCTCACAGAGTTGAGCATCATTAGCAAAAACACAAAAATCAACATGCTATTAATCATGTTATTAATCACATTCACATGTCGCTGCTGAGTGTGTGTTAATCACACACTCACAGGTGTTTATTTGACTGAGCAGGTTGTGTTTTGAATGACTGCTGTGCATCACTGCTCCTAAACTAGTTTAAGATGAAGCACTGAGACAAGTCTGTGCAGAGTCTGCGACAGTGAGATTAATCCTAATGATGATGGTACTGACTCCACTGCTGAGCACACTGCTGCTGCTCACACTTCAAGGTCAGATGACGTGTTTCTCACTGTTAAATAGGGATTAAAAGCGTTTAAATGCAAGTTACATGTATTGTATTTTTTGTATTTAATGAAATAGTTGTCCAGTGTCTGTCACTGTTAAAAACTTTTTTTTAATTTCCAGGAGCAGGTTCCAGTCCGTCAGTGACTCAGTCTCCAGTGTCAAAGTCTGTTGGTCTGGGAGAGACGGCGTCTCTGAGCTGTACAGCCAGTTCAGGAGTCGATGATGATCTCAGTTGGTACCTGCACAAACCTGGACAACCTCCCAAACTCCTGTTTTATAAAATAAGTAGTCGCCAATCTGATACTCCGAGTCACTTCAGCAGCAGTGGATCTGAACCTGAATTCACTCTGACAATCAATGGAGTTCAAACTGAAGATGTAGGAGATTATTACTGTATGGGAGCATATAGAGGCCCCGTGTTCACACAGTGATACAGAGTCATACAAAAACCTCCTTCAGTCTGATCACACATTATTAGTTCAGTTGCAGCTGTTTCTGTAGCAAACTCTGACATGGACGACCGCTTCCAGGAACAACAATGTGGTATCAGACGTGGAAGTATTTTCATTGCACTATTTTATTAATTTAGATTTAAAAAATTTCAGTTTGAAGAAACTGAAACTAGAGTATTTGTTCTCCACATTTTCCTACAAGATATTATCTACATTTGAGATATGTTCTCCTGCTTTTATCAGTGATCAGTGATCATAATCAAATGTAAAAGTGAAGGGTAGTACCTGTGCATACACTACTTAATTTAAAAAAAGAATTGTATTAGATAAGTTCAGAAATTCTGTTTCTCTAATTTTATTTATCTTAATACTGAATTCTAAAATGTTTAGTTTCAGGCTATGAGATCAGCAGTGTTTGACAAACACTGAAGTGATCACAGTCTCAATAAAAACAAAACATTCAATGAAAACTTTCTATATGTTGTAGAAAGTAAAATTCTAAATTTTACAGTATTTACATTCAATGAAAATTTTGGTTCCTCCACCAAAAGTTCACCACAGTGACACAAGCTCATTAAGTTGCTGTACAAAAACCACCTGCTCTGTGAACATGCTACTATCTACTGAGTAAAATCTTTACTTTTGGTTATAACGCAGCAGAAAGTTTACTGAAGAGGAAGAACTCAGAGAACATGAGGTTACATTTCTGTCAATTCAGAGTCTGACAGGGAGTTTGAAGGCGACGATGAGATTGATCGTCAGTGAGCCAGAAAAAAGCTCATTAGCCGCCAGCTACTGTCTTTGCTGGACATCAAAATATGGTGAAATTGAATTGAATTCTGCAGCCACTGTGAGAAGGATTGAGGAGGACGATGCTGGAGCCTCATCCATCCAATCCACAGAACTACCATGTGTGAGGCCTTTAATGCTGTTGCTGTGTGTAGAGCTTATGTCTGTTTTGATGGCTCATGATTAATGGAACAAACTAACATAATTACAAACATAATTATTGTTTTTAATATTTACAGGAACATCCTTTACAGTCCATGAAGTTCCTGAAGTCTGAAACAAATGGACAACGGCAAAATGCTCAATCAACATTTAGTGGCAAATGTTGAGTTTCACACTGATGAAATTTGTAATAGACATTTTAAAAATTATTATGCGGAATAAGCTTTTGTTCAAATTTCTTTTTATCCTCATGAGTTTTGTAGATGTTTGTTCATAAGCCTAAGAGACAGATTTACCCCAAGTAATGTGATCGTGGTTTTTACTGTACATCCATCCATTATCTGTAACTTCTTATTCTGTTTGGGTCCTGGGGGAGCTGGAGCCTTTCCCAACTGTCATCAGATGAGAGGAGGGGTCCAGTCTATATCAGGGCCACAGAGAGACAGCTATTTACACTCACACTCACACCTACAGGCAGATTTAGATTCACCAGTTAAACTAACATGAATGTACCTGCAGGAAACCCACGCAAACACGGGGAGAACATGCAAACTACATACAGAAAGGCCACGACCTGCAACCTACTAGCTGTGAGGTGGCAGTGCTAATACTGTTCATATAGATTTTTTTTTTTTCGTTTATGACATAAACATTATAGAAATAATGAAATTCAATATTTCTATTTTGGTGGGAGAAAAGGGGGATGGGAATGGGAATTCTGGTTTCAGTGTCTTGCCAAGAGACACTTTGACATATAGCCGGGGATCGAACCACTGATAAAAGAAAATAATTTCTGAGCTGTCTGAGGAGTTGTTGTCCATGTTTAATAGAAAGTTGAGAAAGGTTTATTAAAACCCTTAAACACTGACTATAAGTTATGTTTACAGCCTCTCTTTAAAATATACATTTTAGTTTTCGTAATGCTACACTGAAACATCTGTATTAACCGTTTGATGTACGTGATCATGAAAATGCAAAATCAGTCTCATGTGAGTTTGTACAGGTGGTTGTTGTGAACCTGAGCTGTCAGTAGGAGGCAGTCAGCATCTACTTATGATCCCAGAGGTCAGAGAAGAACAGAAAAGACACAAACTGCAGAGAAATGAAGAAATCAAGAACTCATTCCTCCCTCTCAGTTTCATAAACATAGATGTGCTCAGATGTATTTGCATGACTTTCCTGCACTGTTGCTCCTCAGAGTTTAAGTTCTTCTGTCACAGAGACTCTGAACTGTTTTCATGCTCTCACTCTGAAAACTGCATCAGGACGATGTTGCCAATAACTCTGTTGGTCATGTTGGTTTTTCTGAGTCAGGGTGAGAAACTTTTAAACATTTCTTGTTCTCTGATTTCTACATTTGGTATAAATTCATCTTAGCTTGAATTATGTCTCAAGTCTGGCTTTGAATAACGTTAGACAAATCAAACCTAAAACAATAATTTGTTACAACGACATTTTTCATTTCAGAGTCTTCTGCCAACAACTTTCTGACTCAGACTGACAAATCCAAGTCTGTTAGTCTTGGAGAAGCAGTTACTATCAGCGCCACAGGGAGTTCAAATATTGGTGCTGATCTCAGTTGGTACCTTCAGAAACCTGGACAGGCTCCTAAACTTCTTATATATAGTTCATCAACTCTAAACTCAGGAACTCCATCAAGATTCAGTGGCAGTAGATCTGGTTCTCACTACACTCTAACCATCAGTGGAGTTCAGGCTGAAGATGTTGGAGATTATTACTGTCTTGGTGACCATGGTGGTGGAGTGTTCACACAGTGATTCAGAGTCGTACAAAAACCTCCGTCAGTTTGACTGAACTGAAATCAGCCTGTTGCAGGTGCAGATAGATGATGAAAAGACTGATGAGGAAATAAATGGTGCAGTGAACACAACCCAGTAGTTCTCAAGCTGAAACACAATGAATCCAAAAACTTACAACTGAAATGATTTTCCACATATCACAATATTTCACAGTATATGTCTCAATATTATGCTAATGACACTATCAATAGCTTTATCAGGATCTCTATCAAATTCAAAGAATAATTTCCAGACAGACACTATGAAATTCATAATTTCTATTTGCTGTACAAAGTAAAAGCGTTTGTTACTTACAGTCAACGATGAGTTTGGGTTCTCCACCAAAAGTCCACCACAGTGATACAAACTCATTAAGTGCTCGTACAAAAACCTCCTGCACTGTGAACAAGCAGCACTGAACTGAAAACAATCATATTTTTTTAATCACATAAAAGAATATTTCAAAATTGGACTGTAAAATGCTTTGTAATGTGAGGACTACAGAAAGTTGCATTAGTAATATATTTTTATAATCATATTTAAATTTTTACCCCTCAATAAGAAATAATTTGTGTCTTTGTATCTTTTTAACTTTATGATATAATAAATTACTAAAAAACATAATAAGTTTAAATCATGCTGATTTAAAAAAAATTATTAAACATAATTTATATATTTAATCTATAGATCTGGTAGGAAAATTCAAAGTAGATAATTTACTGATATACCAGCATATAGACCCAATATACCAACCACAATGAGACCTATCCTTAAATGTTCAACTACGCTAATAAATATATTTTTAATTATTCCATTAGAATGATAGATGGTGTAAATCCAAGCAGTATGTTTCCTGGTTTGTGTCCCACGTCAGTGGAGTTCAAGGATCAGCTCTGAGCCCCTTCTTGTTTGCTGTGGTGATGGACAGGCTGACAGATGAGCTTAGACAGGAATCTCCATGGACTATGATGTTTGCAGATGACATTGTGATTTGTAGTGAGAGCAGGTGGAGGAAAATCTAGAGAGGTGGAGGTCTGCTCTGGAAAACAGAGGAATGAAGCTTAGCCGCTGCAAGACAGAACACATGTGTGTCAATGAGAGGGACCCAGGTGTAATGGTGAGGTTACAGGGAGCAGAGGTGAAGAAGGTGCAGGACTTTAAGTACTTAGGGTCAACGGTTCAGAGCAACGGAGAGTGTGGAAAAGAGGTGAAGAGGCGAGTGCAGGCAGGTTGGAACAGGTGGAGAAAAGTGTCAGGTGTGCTGTGTGATAAAAGAGTATCAGTGAGAATGAAAGGAAAGGTCTTCAAGACGGTGGTGACACCAGAGATGTTGTTCGGTTTAAAGACAGTGGCACTGAAGAAAAGACAGGAAGCAGAGCTGGAGGTAGCAGAGCTTAAGATGTTGAGGTTCTCTTTGGGAGAGACAAGGATGGACAGGATCAGGAATGAGGACATCAGAGGGGGAGCTCATGTTAGATGTTTTGGAGATAAAGTCAGAGAGGCCAGATTTTGGTGGTTTGGACATGTTCAGAGGAGAGACTGTGAATATATCAGTAGAAGGATGCTGAGGTTGGAGCTGCCAGGCAGGAGGTCTAGAGGAAGACCAAAGAGGAGATTTATGGATGTAGTGAGGGAGGACATGAAGTTAGTTGGTGTGAGAGAAGAGGATGCAGAGGACAGGGTTAGATGGAGGCACATGATTTGCTGTGGCGACTCCTGAAAGGGAACAGCCGAAAGGAAAAGAAGATATAATAGATTAGTAGAAAACATAATGACTTTAAATTATGCTGATTTAAAAAATGTTATTAAGCATAATTTATATATTTAATCTATAGATCATGTAAGAAAAATCAAAGTAGATAATTTACTGATATACCAGCATATAGACCCAATATACCAACCACAGTGAGACCTATCCTTAAATGTTCAACTACACTAATAGAAATATTTTTTAATTATTCCACTAAGATGATAGATGGTGTAAATCCAAGCAGTATGTTTCCTGGTTTGTGTCCCACGTCGTCTTCAGTGTGTTGACAGCAGAGAAATCATTTCCATAGAGAGGAGGCTTTGCATCGTCAGCTGATCCTCCAGTGAACTGAGAAGGTTTATAGTCCTGGGAGTTCAACACTGCAGGACTCAGATCTGTCAGTCAACACAGCAGAAACCGCAACCACCATGACTCTCATCACCATCCTCATCTGGACGCTGCTCTGCTGCTGCTTTACAGGTAAGAAAATACAGTATGTTTAGAAAATAATTTTCCTAAACCATTTATGTACATAGAGACATTGATAAATTTAAAAACATGCACATTCTACATCTTAATAAGTCAATTAATATAAAGTTTTTCTGTGTTTTTCAGGATCTCATAGTCAAGAGTCAGAGTGCACATAGTGGTGGTGTGTTCACACGGTGATTTGTAGTCGTACAAAAACCTCCTCAGTCAAACTGCAGAGACACTGAGCTGTTACAGCAGGAACCAACTGCAGCTGCTGAAGAGGAAGAGACTCTGACACAGACCAGTGAACACAGAGCTCACACTGACCTCACCAAGCACTAAATACATGTTCAAAAGCACAAACATATGAAAGTTGAACCAAATAGGAACATTCTGATATTTACAGTGGACGATGAGTTTGGTTCCTCCACCAAAAGTGACCCACAGTGATACAAACTCATTAAGTGCTCGTACAAAAACCTCCTGCACTGTAAACAAGCAGCACTGAACTGAAAACAATCATATTTTCTAAAAAAAAACAACAGAATTTTAAAATATTAGACTGTGAAAGCTTTGTAATGTGAGGATTAAAGAAACTTAGTAATAATAATATATTTTTAGAATCATGTTTACATTTTTTCAACTCAATGAGAAATAATTTGTGTCCATGTATATTTTACACTTTATAATATAATAGATTATTAAAAAACATAATGACTGAATCATACTGATTTTGAAAATGTAATTGAGCAGAATTTGTATATTTAATCTATAGATCATGTAAGAAAAATCAAAGTAGATAATTTACTGATATACCAGCATATAGACCCAATATACCAACCACAGTGAGACCTATCCTTAAATGTTCAACTACACTAATAGAAATATTTTTTAATTATTCCACTAAGATGATAGATGGTGTAAATCCAAGCAGTATGTTTCCTGGTTTGTGTCCCACGTCGTCTTCAGTGTGTTGACAGCAGAGAAATCATTTCCATAGAGAGGAGGCTTTGCATCGTCAGCTGATCCTCCAGTGAACTGAGAAGGTTTATAGTCCTGGGAGTTCAACACTGCAGGACTCAGATCTGTCAGTCAACACAGCAGAAACCGCAACCACCATGACTCTCATCACCATCCTCATCTGGACGCTGCTCTGCTGCTGCTTTACAGGTAAGAAAATACAGTATGTTTAGAAAATAATTTTCCTAAACCATTTATGTACATAGAGACATTGATAAATTTAAAAACATGCACATTCTACATCTTAATAAGTCAATTAATATAAAGTTTTTCTGTGTTTTTCAGGATCTCATAGTCAAGAGTCAGAGTGCACATAGTGGTGGTGTGTTCACACGGTGATTTGTAGTCGTACAAAAACCTCCTCAGTCAAACTGCAGAGACACTGAGCTGTTACAGCAGGAACCAACTGCAGCTGCTGAAGAGGAAGAGACTCTGACACAGACCAGTGAACACAGAGCTCACACTGACCTCACCAAGCACTAAATACATTTTCAAAAGCACAAACATATGAAAGACAAATAAGTTTCAATAACAAGATGTTTCTAATTTTTGTTTTATTTTTGACTTGATAAAACACAAGTTACTATTTTTGCCCATTTTTGAACCCAACAAAAACAGCATCTTTCTTATTTTAATTTCTACGTTATATATAACTTATATTAACAGTGTTTAATGTAGAGACATCTGTATTTACACCGTCTGAATGTGAAACTTCATTTTCTGTAGATATGGACATATTTCACTACAATGTTTCATTTCTTACTGGTCATTGTGACATTATAAAGCACAAAACATCAACATGTTGTGTATCAGAGCGAGCTTTATTGCAATAACATCAATTATCAGTGACAGTCATAAATCACATGTAGCTGCTGTTTTTCACACGTTACTTTACTTCAAATTGTTGTCATCCAACACTTTGCAGCAGTGTTGTTCTGTCACAAAAAGCTTTAGTTTCCCTACAAACATTAAAACTCATATTGATCAGAGCAGCAGCTTTGTGCCTCCTGCTCCCCACAGACACAGCTCCTGTCCTGAGCCTCACTCAGCTCCTTTAGGTCTCACAGTGGCTCCTGCGGAGGGACTGGATCTGGCTGTGATCATGATGGAGGACTCTGCAGGAGTACACTTCTCCTCTCATCCAGTTCTCCTGGTTCAGGGTCAGGGTGCTGCTGCTGCTGAAGCGGCCGTTCTTCTCCTCCTCTGAGCTGCTCAGGACCCCCTCTGTCACCTCTGTACCGTCCACCTCCCAGCTCACCACAGCTCCCTGAGGAGAGTAGCCAGTCAGCAGGCAGGCCAACGTGGCCGAGCCCCCGAAGATCTGCTGAGAGGAGGGGGGGAGCAGGGAGACCGAGGGTCTGAGCTTGGGGCCAGCTGGAGGGGAGAGCAGAGACACACAAGGAGCAGATGAACTTCTACTGAAGCATCGACATGAGACAGTTATAATACATGACAGAGGTTCACAGAGCAGTGACCAGACAGAGAAGAGGAGGAACGAGAGGAAATGAGGGGTTAACACGTTTTTTCAAATGGAAAAATAGTTTGAGGACTTTTTCTGATAAACTCATCACCAGTCAGAATAATTACATAACATGCACCATGAGTTAGGTGTAAAAATAAGAAAAAAGTATTTGTTAAAAACATGTTTCAGACTTTGTCATCTGTTTGTTTCACTTCCTTTTCATGACATTAAGACTAACGACCTGTGAAGCTACAGCTACAGCAAATTTACATAAAAACCTTCTTTTTAGTTTGGTGGACATGTTGGTTCTTTGTTCGATTTAAGACATTTTCAACATCACAGATGTAAAAAATGTGAATTTCCAATTGTTGTAAATAAATTTAAAACCTGAACTTTATGAAACAAATATTTTATTTAAAAAGTACAGATTACTGTATAAGTATAATTTAAAATGTACATTTCTGTCAACATAACAAAACTGCTGACTCTGCAGTACAATGTTTATCCCAATAGTCATCACCACCTCAGCTAATGAAGAAGCCCAAAAAATATAACATCTAAATTACCCAAAATGATTTGTCGTTAGACTTTTTAGCAATATTTGATGTAATAATCCGTGTTGAACCAAATAAGTAAATTCTGATACTTACAGTGGATAATGAGTTTGGTTCCTCCACCAAAAGTGTACCACAGTGATACAAACTCATTAAGTGCTCGTACAAAAACCTCCTGCACTGTGAACAAGCAGCACTGAACTGAAAATTATCATATTTTTTAAATTACATAACAGAATATTGTAAAGTTGGACTGCAAAAGGGTTTGTGATTTGAGGACTATAGAAACTTGCCTTATTAATACATTTTATAATCATATTTAAATTTTTTACACCTCAATGAGAACTAATTTTTGTCTTTGCATTTTTTTCACTTTATCATATAATAGATTACTAAAAAAACATAAGTTTAAATCATGCTGATTTTAAAAATGTTATCAAGCATAATTTATATATTTAATCTATAGATCTCGTAGGAAAATTCAAAGTGAATAATTTACTGATATACCAGCATATAGACCCAATATACCAACCACAGTGAGACCTATCCTTAAATGTTCAACTACACCAATAGAAATATTTGTAATTATTCCATTAAGATGATAGATGGTGTAAATCCAAGCAGTATGTGTCCTGATGTTGTGTCCCACATCGTCTTCAGTGTGTTGACAGCAGAGAAATCATTTCCATAGAGAGGAGGCTTTGCATCGTCAGCTGATCCTCCAGTGAACTGAGAAGGTTTATAGTCCTGGGAGTTCAACACTGCAGGACTCAGATCTGTCAGTCAACACAGCAGAAACCACAACCACCATGACTCTCATCACCATCCTCATCTGGACGCTGCTCTGCTGCTGCTTTACAGGTAAGAAACAAATGTTTAGAAAATTATTTTTCTTAAACCATTTATAGAAATAGAGTCACTGATAAATTTAAAAACATGCACATTCTACATCTTAAGAAGAGTCAATTAATATAAAGTTTTTCTGTCTTTTTCAGGATCTCATAGTCAAGTTACTGTTACTCAGCCTGCTGCAGTAACACAATCTCCTGGATCCACAGTCACTCTGACCTGTAAAACAGACCCAAAGGTTGATAAATGGTCAGATGGGGATAGTAGAGTGCACTGGTATCAGCAGAAATCTGGACAAACTCCCAAGCTGGTTATTATCCTTGGTCAAAATGCTACAAGTGAGTTTTCCTCACGATTTTCTGGCAGAGGAGATGGTGTGAACGCAGTGGTGACCATCAGTGGAGTTCAGGCTGAAGATGCAGCTGTTTACTACTGTGAAGCTGTGCATAAGATTAATGATGCTTGGACGTTCACACAGTGATTTGTAGATGTACAAAAACCTCCTAAGTCAGAGACACTGAGCAGTAACAGTAAAAACCGACTGCAGCTGCTGCAGAGAAAGAGACTCTGACACAGACCAGTGAACACAGAGCTCACGCTGATCTCACCAAGCACAAACCTGATAAACACACCAACATACAATAAGCACATACATCTTTCAGACCCATTTTTTTCAGTATAACAAAACAATCTGTAAAATCTATTAGTGTTATTGTGATTAATTATTTATAATATAGTGAAATATATTTTTGTGGGACCTTGCAAGATTTAGCAGAGAAATTATTCACAGCAACATTTGCTTGAATATGAAGCTTATATGTTATTAGGTTGGCAGACATGACAAACACAAGTTTACAAGTTTATGACTTTCTTTTAGAAAATGTTTCTATTATTAACAATACAATATAAATTAACCTACTTATTCTACTTCATACTACTCTATATTTACCACAGCTGAAATCTAAATCATGGGGCAGTGATCATTTTTCAAACACATTCGTCTCAACAGCCTTCAGGGTTTACGTTCACACTGACACCTGCTGGTCCATCTCATGCACGGCACTGTTTGACAGCCTCGATGCCAAGTCCTGACGTTAAGGCCTCTCAGCCTGACTCCTGCTCAGACGAAGACGTCATGTTAAGATCAAGGGACAATTAAGTATCAGGGCATGTTCTGAACACTGAGGACGGATAGTGGCGTCTCACCTTTGGCCTCTGATAATCCTGCTCGCACAGTTTAAATGACTTTATTTACACACAGTGACATCAACTTCCACAATTCTTATGTTCCTAGGCAGCAGCAGCTGTATCAGTGTTCATTTAAACAATGACAGCATCTGTATACAATGTTATTCCTTATTCTTACTATTATTATTAATCATTAACCACTTATTATTAATCATTACTTTCTGGGAGAATGTTGAACATTCATGTTATGTTAGAAATGTTGCTATGACCTTGTCCAAATGAGAATTCAAAGCAAGTCAAAATGCAAGCCCTGTTTTATGACATCTTGGAGGCAGGTAGCAGTAACTCACAACCAGGTATGAATGGAGGAGCTAATCAGTCCTGAAGTCGTGCGTCTTTCATAAGCCTTTGTATCTGTGAAGGATCCTCTGTTAGCATGGGATGGGGGTAATCCTTTTAGGCAGTGCTCTACCGGGAATCAATTTGTGAACACTTCCTCTCTCAGACTGGATGAGCTCCTCAATGCGAGACAGGACCAACGTTTGACCAGAATCACTGGCCGTCCTCTGCCTCGGATCTTGTGGGATACATACTCATCTAACCAACTCACCAGGTGATCCTGACATCTGTATTCAGTCAGGGGGGAGGGGGGGTCTGCTGGGATACAGAGTGAGCCTGAGTCAGGATGGAAAGTTCAAAAAATCTACTGAAGAATATGGTGTCGGTGAAAATCAGAGAGTACGTGAAGGACTACTGCAAGAGGAATGGCCTGCTTACTTTGTCCGTGTTTGCTGTGGTCACGGGCTGCGTGCTTGGATTTATCCTCAGGTCGCTCAATCTCTCGACACAGGTATGGATGAATGGAAGGAAGACAATTCAACTTCCTGGTAGAATATAATGGAAAGTTAACTCAACATTCAAGAGAGACAAAGGGACTTGAAGGGGAGTCAGCCAGTCTGTCCTGTAGGACTGCAGCTAAAGCCAGTTATGTAACAGTGAGAGGAAAGCATGTATATGGGCAATCAGAGGCCCCAAAGGAAGTGCAGATATATTGTAGCATCTTTTTCTTTGGTTTTGATCTTGCTGCCCACAGATTCCCTGTTTTGGTTCACTCTTGCCATAGTGTACACGACCGGCTCAGCGAAAACAGCAGATATAAGTAAATCATTTAGCAACCAAAGAGCCTGACTGTGTGTTCTGTGTGTTTGCTTCCATTGTTCAGCAACATTTATTACTGGAAGGCCAAATACACTCCTCACATCATGTTCATTTGATGCTCCTGTGATGCTCTACATGGACCAAGTAGCTTGTCGGGCAGATTAAACCTTGTGCACTGGCAGCAGCCTATAAAACACACTGTATATTATTCTGATGTTAAAACTCAGAAAGCATTAACATTAATAGCAAATTGCAACAAACTTTTTATAGCAGTCACCATAAGGTGTGAACAACACTGTCTTTGCTGCATTGAATCCAGTTTTAGCAGACTACCATTTCATTTCCGTTACCATGGATAAACAGTGCTACGATAAAATTCAAATTAAAATTCACATCCATATAGTTTTTGACAGAGAAGAACAGAATTCTTTGCACTCAGTATAAGTTAAACTAAATCAGCCCTATTTACAAACCGTGTTTTTAAAATGTATTCCCTGTAGCATTATTAGATGCAATGTTTACTTCAGGTGTTTTTCTTTCACAGGCCAAAATCTATTTTTCTTTCCCTGGAGAGCTGCTGATGAGGATGTTAAAGATGCTGATTCTGCCACTCATCACCTCCAGGTAAGAAACCAAACTCCAAACTGAGGTACACCTGACGTGTTTTGAAGCTTTTGTTTCAAACCTGTCCTGGGATGGACTGTGACAAAAGTGTGTGAACTTCTTGGATTCTCAGTTCATTTAAGGAGAAATGTAATGATCTGGCCCGTTAGCGCCACTTCCTGTTCTGGACTTTTATTTTGTAGCCCTTTTGCCCACTTCTGGTTCCCAGCCCAGCTTACACCTGTTTCCCCACCTATTTAACCTTTAGACAGTTAGTTTGCTAATATTAGCCATTTACTGTTTTAACCAGTTTGCACCTGTTCTGTTGTCTGTGCTCTACTTTGATTCTTAAATCAGATTTGTGTTTTTGTATGTGTTTTGTGTTACCTTTTAAGACCAAGTCAGCTTTTTTCCTCCCTCCTGAAGTGATTTTAAGTTACATCTCTTAATATCCTGTGCTTTTTAATTAAGCTGTTAATTTCCTACAACCATTTTCTCTGGTTTGCGGCCTTGTCCAGGCTATTCCCTAGTTTATGTATTTGTGTTCACGTGTGAATTCTGACTCTAAGCTGAAGTCTGGTTTTGGTATTTATGTTTGGAAATGTTAGTATTGCAGCACTAGTTGCATGTTGATTTTCCATAGATATGTTGATTTTCTAGATTCTTAATAGTCACTTACTGTCTTTTGACACACCTGTCTCTGATCTCCTCCTGGATAGTGTTTTATTATTTTTGTTCCCTGGTGTCTCTGATTAAAGTTCTCATATTCTACCACATTCCCTCTCACTGTGTTTACTCCGGGGTCCGTTGTCATACACAAATCCTGACACGTAAATTGTGAAATGGTGAGCCAGAGAGGCTCTGCCTCATTAAAGAAGAGAAAGCTGAGTCTTTACTTTCAAAGCCTGATCATGAAGACACGTTTTGTGGAAGTGTGTTATGGCTTTAACAAAGAAAATTAATGATGACCTTAAAAGCACATTGCTGAAGGGTAGAAAGGATTACAAGAGATTTTCTAAAGAGTCTGGACTCCTCCAGTCAACTGTTAGGCAAATTGTGTACAAAAAAACCCATTGTTGCCCTCCGAAGAGGGGTCAACCCACAAAGATCAAATAAATAGAGATGTGAGTGATTGTCTGAGAGGCCACAAGGAACCCAAGGTAACATCTGCCAAATAAAAGGTCTCTCTTCCACTGGCTTATGTCAGTGTTTGAGTCCACCATCAGGACAACATTGAACAACAATGATTAAAAATAGTGAAATTGCAAGGACGAAACCACTTTTGTCCAAGACCATGTGGATAAGTCAGAAAGCTACTGGAGGAATGTATGGAGACCAAAGCCGAACTTTGTGGCCTCAATGAGAAGCATTATGTTTGACAATGACCAAACACTGTATTTAAGTGTAATGACCTGATCCTATCTGTTAAATGTAGTGGTGGCAGCATCATGATATTAATCTGAGTTATTCAAACAAATCAGAACAAGGTATCCGTCCTTGAACTGAAACTAAGCAAAGAGTCAAACAGCAAGATTACTGCAAACATACAAGTCATTCTCGCAAAGAATAAATGAATGCAGATGAAATGTATTGTTTTTGAAAGAGTAAGTCAAAGTTCTGACTTCAGTCTTGTAGACATAATGTGACAGGACCTGACCCAGGCACTTAAAGGAACCCAGCCACCATCTTTGAGCTGAAGCCGTACTGTAAGCGGGAAGGTTCTGAAAATCCTCCAAGCTGATGTGCAGGGCTGATAAACAGTTATAGGGAACATTTAGTGAAAATGAGGGTCACACCAATTACAAGTCACATACTTATGCCTCACAAAGATATTTAAGATATATAATTTTCGCAATAAATAAATGAACAGTTTTAGTGTTTGTCTAATTTGTTATATTCAGTATCAGTAAAGGACAGAATTCCAACCTTTTAATTTGTATTTTATCTTAATTGAACAATATTTAATTCTATAATATGGCCAAAAATAATGTAGATTTTCTTATAATTTGCAGCTACAAAAATCTAAATTATACGTTAAAACTGTTATTTTGTGATTTTCTTCTCTTGATTCATTACTCATAATTAAATAACTCAATACGAAAACGTAACAATTCACCGTTCAAACAAGCGTTAACCAGTAACTTTGTCATTTTCCAATCCAGTCTTATGTCCGGCCTCTCAGCCATGGACACGAAGGCAAGTGGTCGGCTGGGAGTCCTGACTATCACCTACTACCTGTGGACGACTTTCATTGCCGTCATCGTTGGCATCGTGCTGGTGCTCATCATTCACCCGGGGACAGGCTCAGAGATAGATGGTCACCACGCAAGTTCAGGGCCTGTTATGACCTCTGCTGATGCCCTGCTAGACCTCATCAGGTAAACATCCCACTTTGACAAGTTAGGCTTCAGTAAGAATCTAAAGAAATCTCCACTTTGGTAAAGGCTTTTCGGATTTCTGTTTTTTTTACTTTTATTTCCCAAGATGAGGATTTGCTGTGTAATACCCTGGAACACCTGGGGAAAACCACTTCAGACCAATTAAATCCAGTACAGATCCAGTTTAGACCTTGTGAGCTCCCTGTGCCTCGTTAGGAACAGGAAGCTCCCTAAGTTCAAAATGTCAAAGGATCAGTTTGATCCTGGGGGCTGACACAATAGCTTCCACAAAGTCACATAGTCAGATATCCTCAGCAAGTACATGTTCTGGATATGTCCTGGATACAGGATGGACAAGACATTGCATTCAAGACAAAAGTCGAATCTTAAAATAAATTGAATTAAAGTCAGTTTTCTAAGCAGCAAAGTCACTTCAGAAGTGCTTGCAACATAGTTGGAGTGTCACTTCTACGCAGCAGGGCACCTAAGAATAGGGAGACACTTAATTGCAATCTTTTAAGCCTGTGCTTTCTTAGAAGGACCTTGTGCAGTGTTACGCCATTAACAAGCCTGCAAACCGGTGTGTGCTCATGCTAATTCCTCCTTCTTAAACCTGATTGTTTTAGAGAGCTCTAGCTGCAGAACCTTTCACTGCCTGAGTTCTGTGTCATTGACTTGAGCTGTATAAATACACTCGCAGGACATGATGCTGGTTGTCTCCTTCAACCCTCCATCTTGTCAACATTTGAGGGTCTTTCTTTACTTTTTTTGAATTATGTTTCACACACATGCCCTGATACACGTGTCTATACACTGTCTTTTATAGGAACATGATTCCATCAAATCTAATTGAAGCAACTTTTCAGCAGGTGAGTGGACAAAAGGAAGAAACTGTACAATGACGTATATTAATACTTTGTACAATTATATCATCTCTCCATGGTTATTCTCTGTCCTCTCTCTTCCAGTACCGGACAGATTTGGTTCCTATTGTGCAGAACTCAGATGTAAAAGAGTCTCAGGCCAACTATGTGTATGTCATGCCCGACTACCACAACCCTCATCTGGGGCACCCAGTCTTCCTGGAGATCACCCCTGCTCCTGACGTCAAGTACAAGATTGTCCCCAGTACGAGCAAAGGCATGAACGTTTTGGGGATTGTCATCTTCTCAGCTACCATGGGTGAGACAATGAAACAGCTCAGGCACCTAGCCCCTCTTTATGAAAGTATAATCTTTATGGTATGAAAATATTATAGCTGCCTTTACTGACTGTTTATAAATATAATTTTATTTAGGTTGCTAGGTTGTGAAAAACATATCCTTCTCCAACATGGAGTATTGGATAATTGTTCATTAAGAGCTTTTTGACAAAAAGAATCATATAATTGTAGAGAAAGTGACACTATTCGAATATTTTGTTAATGACCAATGGTGAAAGAAGGAAAAATTCTATATAAGTAATAGTAATAAATTATGTTACAATATTTGACATCATTTTATAGTTTTACCTGTTTCTTTTCAGAAGGTCACAAAGTCGATAGTGGAATAAGGAAGAAAAAAAATGTTCTACTACAAAAATCTATACTTTCTGTGACATTTTTTAAAAATTGTTGCTTTAAATTTCTAAAGCATTGGTCCTAAAATTGTGAGAGGGGAAAATGGCGCCATGTGTTTGGAAAGCTTTTTGACATTTAGCCATGTGTGCGATTGATCTCCTTCTGAAATGTACTTGAGAATAAAGTGGCAAAAAAATAGAATTAGTTGAGGAAAGTATAAGTATTTATTTAGCTAATCTATCAGGGTATCTATGTAAGTCTCTATCTGTACTTCAGTACAGTGGAGTAAAAAATATTTCTCAATGCTGGTAATGAATTACTAACATTGTTCATTGCAGACATAGTAACTAACCAAAGGTTGTTGTTTTTTTTTCAACCTGGCAACACAAATGTTTCTTTTATTAATGTTGTTTCTAGCACGATCGAAAAGGGGGTTAGTAAATACTTTGTTATTCAGTAAGCGACAAGTTAACACGGGGAAAGAAAGTGGGGACATGAGAATGAACTTTAAACATATGGATGTACTCTGTGTTCTCAGGTCTGCTGCTGGGGAAGATGGGAGAACGTGGAGCACCACTGGTCAACGTGTGTCAGTGTATCAACGAGTGCGTCATGAAGATCATTAATGCGGCTATGTGGTAAGGCTGCACTCACGCGCACAGACACACACACACACACACACTGTTACGCACATATATCCAAAAAAAGACAGATGACGCGGGACAGAGCCAGATTATGTCTAAAAATAAATCTCATGCAGTAAGTGGCAGTATGCTTGCGCAAAGAGAACGAGAAAAAAACAAATACACATGGTTTGGAGGGTGAATAACGTCACACTCTATGTCCAATAGTATGCAGACAGTCAGGAAAACAGTGTGGTTTTAGTGTAAGTCATGGGCCTTATTCTGCTGCTGTAGCACCCTGCAGGCTGCGGGGATTTGCTCCCTTTCAGGCACAAGAGCATTAGTGAAAATGCCGGGTGATGTCAGATGATGAGGCCTGGCTTTTATTTGTTGTTCCACTAAATTCCAAAGGTGTTTCGATGAGGCTGAGAACAGCTCACAAAGCCAGAAAATGTCTCTTCCTGATGGATTTGGCCCAGCAGCATTATCAAATTAAAACAGGTCCAAATCCAAATCCATGTTTTCTTTTTTTAATCATAATCACATCCCTGATGTTATTCTTAAAGCAGTAAATAAAAAGTGATCAACAATGACAACATACAATATCAGAAAAAAAGAAAAGAGTATTGTTACTCATATTCTCTCCTCTCCTGTGTGCAGGTACTTCCCCTTCGGTATTGTGTTTCTTGTAGCAGGGAAGATCCTGGACATGCACGACCCAGCTCACCTGGGGGAGAAGCTGGGCATGTACTTCATCACTGTGTTGTGCGGTCTGTTTGTCCACGGCCTCATCCTCCTGCCTCTCTTCTTCTTCTTCTTTACGCGCAAAAACCCCTTCCCCTACATCAGAGGGCTGCTGCAGGCTCTTGTCATTGCATTGGCTACATCATCAAGGTAAGAGTATTTGTTTATTTATTTATTCATATTATTTAACCCATAGATGCAGCTGCGGACCTTCTTTCAGATCACGCGTTCTCTTCCTCTGCAGCTCAGCCACGTTGCCGATCACCATGAAGTGTCTCTTGGAGAACTGTGGAGTGGACCGGCAGATAGCTCGCTTCGTACTGCCAGTGGGAGCCACCATCAACATGGATGGGACAGCTCTGTATGAGGCAGTGGCAGCCATCTTTATTGCTCAGGTCAATGAGTATGACTTGGACTTTGGCCAGCTGGTCACTATAAGGTGAGAATAAACTAAGCTCATCACCCTCCCATGAGAGGTTTACCGTGTTAGAACAATTGTGTTTTACATCTCGGCTCTTGTCTCATCAGTATAACAGCAACAGCAGCCAGCATCGGGGCAGCTGGGATCCCTCAAGCAGGCTTGGTTACCATGGTGATTGTCCTAACCTCTGTGGGGTTACCGCCTGCTGACATCTCGCTGATCGTGGCCATCGACTGGGTTCTGTGAGTCCCACTAAGAACAATAATTCTACATGGAGCATCAATAATGCTTGTGGGGACAAACGTGTCAATGATCTTTTTCTGACTGCTTTTCAGTGACCGCTTCCGGACAATGATCAACGTTCTTGGTGATGCCTTAGCTGCTGGGATTATGGCTCATATATGCAAGAAGGACTTTGATAAAGCCGCCGCTGCTGCTGCAGCTGCCGCCACCGTTGCTGTTAACGCCAATAATGGAGGTGGCCCCAAACGGGTAAGGGTGACAATTTCCAGTTGTTCATAAAACAGTGCAAATAGATGTGGTGAAAACCGGATTTTTAGGTATATTTTTCAATGGAATTAAAGATTTTTTTTAATGTATTATTGTAAGCCCCTATAGTTGATAGTGGATGGCTGATTGAGGAAATATACACTTTATTGATCATTTTAATCCCTATGTTCATTTAAATCTATAATAAACCTCAACTTTTAAAAACTTCTTTAACCATCTTCTTTACTACCTGTATCGTCATTGGCTTCCCTGCAGAGAGACACAGTCATCTCCTTTGGTAATCAGAGCGTGGCCCTGTCCGATGTTCCTCTGATAGCACACCGCTGCGATTACGTGTTCGAGGTGGATGGAGACAATGTGCTGGAGAGACCCATGGCCTGCTACAACCTCTGCCATGTCTGAGACACCTTCACAGGATGAACAGAAAGGGATACTGCCTTTTACAGCACACCTGAAGACCAAAGGGACCATCGTCTGAGGTCCGAAAAATCCCATTTGGTTACAATTCCATTAGGTTTCCATCCTGAATGACACCAGAGTTTGACTTCGCTGTGGTGAGAGGGTTTAGCAGCTTTAATGGGCTTTGTCTGTGCCATGTCGAAACAGAAACCTTCATAACTTGATTATAGGGAGCTGGACAGGAGCTGAACCTAAATCTCACATCGACGCTCAATGCTGTTTGACCACGATGTGTTGCAATGACATACATTAAGTAGGATTAGTGTTTAACAAGACAATCATTGTAGTCCTGTCATAATTTAGTTTGATGGCAGGTTTAGATTTACCATCGAGGGTCTGAGTTGCCTTAACATCATCTCAGTTAATGGTCAATAATGCTGAGAACTTGAAAGACTTGAAGAGTAAACAGAAACTGATAATCAAAGAGCAAATAAATTTTGTTGGTTAACCTGTATTGAATATGGTATTTATAAAAACATATTACAGCAACATTTAACAGAAATACATTATTCTAGTACAGAAGTTACATTATTATTACATTCATGTTTTTATACATTTTATTTTAATTTTATGGTCATATTTTCTAATAAAAAAAAAACTGCTGTAGTCCAGGTCCCAATGAGTGCTTTTATTCTGAAACTTTACTCAGCTAAAACGCATTTGGAATTTTATTGGAGCCTGATTGTTGCCTTAGAGGAGACTGGACAGTTTTTATTTTTAGGCTACTTTTCTATATTCCACCACAATTATTTCACTGCTGGAGTTACTTGTGACCTTTTGTAGATGAGGATTCTTAATGCAAAATCTTAATAACTAACAAATGATGGACTAACCACCTGTAAGATGGTAAAAACAGCTTGAACTATACCTACTGTGCTGGGTGTTTTTTCTCTGCACCACTTGGCTACAGTAAGAAACTTTGGCCCATATTTCCTCATCAAATACTCAATGAAAGTAATAAAAACGCATCAAGAGCATCAAATTCAATTCTATTTAAGACAGTTTTCTTAGTTGAGTAATTGCACTTTCCTATTTCAAGTCGAGTAATTTGAAATTGTATTTGTGCTTGTAAACTATTTTTAGGTAAAGACTTGAGTATTGAGTTTGTGTACTTTACCGCCTCAGATTATGGGACCATGTTACGGTTACAATAAGATACAATACAGAGCATTTTCAATTGTCCATGCTCTTTTCAAAACATGAGTTAATTTTAGACTAATGGAAAACTACTAAAACTGCATAGAAACAATTTGTTACTAACGTGAAGTGAAAGCAACTGAAAGTGCAGAACTTCTTCGTTGTTCATGCTGGTGTCTGTTACAATGAATGGGACACACCTCCCCTGTCCAGTCTAAGAAAAACTTATATAATCAGCTAAATACCAGGTAATTTTACAAGATAAATGATGTAGAAATCATTTTTCTATACAAATTCTACAACATTATATACTTCTGCACCCATCACTTCAACTGTGTCCAGATCACCATGCTGATGAGCAAAAATGGAAAGTCATCACACAATAACGTTAACTCAGGAAACAGGCATAACTTTGATGTGAAAGTCAGTGCATAAATACAGCAATTGCACAAAAAGCTTCTGAAGACATTTAATTCGTAAAATTTTGAAAAGCCACCATATTTTTATTGAAATGATCCAATGTTGATATTTAACGGACTTCAACTTAGTGTCTGTTCAAAACCATGGAAACAAAAAATAAACCATTAAAAACACTACAATAAGTCAAGTGTGACTGCATACGCTGTCAAATAAATATTTGCACCTCCTATGATGTAAAATACACAGTTCCACTTATAAATTAAGGCAGAATGCTGTTTATTCTGACTGCCACTACAAATTAACTTTCATCTTTCATGCAAATCCAATAAGACTGCTAAGAAAACTGAGCATTAACATAACGTCAGTTTTAAAATAATTATCAAAAAGATAAGAGTTCGTGGTGACAAACTTCTCTCACCATCTTAGAGCAAGGCATGAAATATTGCACAAAAGGATTGTGACACAAAAATTACATGGAAATACTAAACAAACACTTAAGACCATGATCTGAAGCTTGTGGTGTACATACTCCTTCATAACTGGGCTGATTATATTGGCAACTAATGAAGCATTGGGTAAAAATTATTGCTGGGGAAAATAATGATTTTGAAAGCGAATCCTTGCCAAGAATATGCTACCTGTAACCCTCACAAAATAACTATTGACTTTGTGGTTAATCATAATGATTACAGTACCAATACTGATGCTTCAATGCTAAATCCTCTTCAACAAGACAATTTTGTACATTTGAAAAGTATTTTACAGGAAAAACTAAACAAGGCTAACTCCTTAAAGGAACCCACCCATCCTTAAATAAAGATCGGAGCAATGGGTTAGGGGTTAAAAGCCTAAATCTTCAAGTAAACTTTACTCATTTTATGTGTAAAAATATCACATCACTGACTGACAATAAACTTGGATTGACATTAGAATAACTATACTCAAAAGCCAACAAGTCTAACTTATTCCAAATGTAAATTGCCGTTCCTTAACAGCTGAGACTCAATAAGCCAATTTACTGAGCCAGGTGTCAATAAATCCCAACAATCAACACACAACTGCAAAAAGGAAAATCGTGTCCGGAGTGTCTCCAGTGGTTTAAACATTTGAGACTGTCACAAATGTTATTTCATTAAATATCTTCTGTTTCGCTACTTACAAGCATCTGTGTACAGTTTAAATCACCTTATCTAAATTATCATTGGTCCATAACTCTTAGACTCTGGTGGAATCATTTGTTGTAAAAGCCTGTTTTTGCCTAATGGCTAAAATGTATTAGCTATGCAAACTGGCTAATAGAAATATAGACCAAAAATCCAAATCAAATATGAAAAAGGTAAATTAAAAAAAACAAACCAAACAAAACTTTGAGCAAAACAAAATAAAATTTAATGGGTTATGTTCAAAGTGAAACAACCAAAACAAAACGAGAAGGGGAAAAAAAACAAAAAAAAAAAAAAAAAAAAAAACAAAATTAAACTGAAATGATCAAAGGCCATTATTCCTTGTCCAAACTTGAGATAAGCACACAATAAAACAAATGTGTAACTCACATTGTAACAAACAAACACCTATGCATCTAGAAAGAAAATATATATATTTCAAACAAAAACAAATGTAAAGGGGGGGGGAAAGAAATAAAATAAGAAAGAAAAGAAATTACCGGTAAACTAAGCCTGAAAGATGCAGCTCTTAGTAAGCATCACATATCCTTAGCACCTCAACAAACAAAACAACCCCAAATGATGTAAATGTATCGTTTGAAAATTTGCTCAGAAAAACTCTGCCATTACAGACTCAAATCTCTCCTTGTCCCAGTCTCCCTTTGGTCCACCTTAATTCCCTACTCATCAATGAGGGTTTATTTTTAACAGGACTCTCCTGAAAAACAACTTATAATAAAAAGACAAGTCATACAGGAACAACAGAACATTTTCCTTCCGAGTCGATCGTCTTTAAAACGGTTTACCTGGTCGGAGGGTGAGCAAGAGTCATAGATCTGCGTCATAAAGACTGATAGCAATAGTAATCTAAAACAGTTTGGTGAAAAGTGCTTTGCTCTCAGATTGACTTAACAGTAAATGGTACTGTGGGTCTGTGTCCACTGGATGATATTTTAAGGCATCTATTTCTACTATGATGACCCAGGACAGAGCACTGCTTTCCAAAAATCGAACAACCTGGCAAAATACTGTTCTTTACCTGCTATACGTTATATTGTGCACTAAAAATTTACACTTAGACAACAATTTGCCAGACTTCTTCATACACTGGACTTTCAGTGCACTCTTGGCCTGCATTTTTATCTATTCCCCACAGTTAAACATGCAACACATAGACAGTATTTTAACTTTTTAGATAGTTTTCTAGAGTTATCTTGGGGATGTCCATACCCTTTCTAAATATTAAAACTACTGAGTGTCATAAAGCCCCAAGAATGAATATAAAGATTGGGAAAAGGGAAAAAAAAAAAAAGCGCCTGCAAACTCTTAGACAAGTACAAAGGTGCAGAAGAGTAAACCTTTCATTTAACTCTGAATACATTAAAACCCACACTGATGTCCCAGACTTTGCAAACACATACTTCTGCTCTCTGCAACAAAAGCCTGATTGTCCAGCTCTCTATTTGTGGCCCTTGCTGGTCTTAAAGGACACTTGCAGTATCTTGTCTCCAAGCCGGTAGCCATTCAGGCTGGCGATGGCCATGGCAGCCTCCTCGTAATTCGTCATAGTAACAAAGCCAAAGCCCTTGCACTTGTTGGTGTTAAAGTCGCGGATGACCTTGACGTTAGTGACGGCACCAAAGGGGCCAAACATCTGCCACAGGATGCTCTCGTCGGCATCCTGGCCCAGATTGTAGATAAAGATGCACCAGCCTGAAGTGGAGTTCCCAGGGACACTAACGCTTCCCATGCTGCTCATGTGATCAACACCCATAGGAGAGAACCTGAACAGTGCGACAAAAAGGGAAAGTGCCACTAAAATAGTAGTAAAAACTCATAACAAGAGCTAAAGTTGAAACTGTCCAAAGACAGTTCAAAACACAAGGTCAATCAGCTTAACATTAAAGAAGATAAACTAACCCACCATATTGTAGGGGGTTTACAATTTATTATCCAATTTATTATCCAATTACTTGACAGATTAACACGATAAGACCCCATTTACATAATCTCACTGTATATTTAACATTTACCTACTTTGGGGAGAAGCCAGGTTTGTTTAAAAAAATAATTTACACCAAGCACTGCCTAAAAGTGTAAAGATTTTAGAGACAAAAAGGGAAACAATACATGTATACCAATTGAATAATCGTATTTATTTCAAAAAAAATTTGCAAATGCACTGGTTCTCGGTCGATCAGTTGTTACAATACAAGTGTGTGCGAGTAAATGTGAACTTTTCTCTCTCTCACCTAAAACGCTGTGCTTGGTGGTGTAAGGGCCCACCAAAACGTCGGGACTGGTTGTGGTACAACTGAGAGATTAGCTGCGTGTTCTTCGCCTGGTTTGGGTTGGCAGCAAATTTTACAGTGATTGGCTCCGAGGCTCCTGGCGGTTTTTGGCCATTCAGGTTTTTGACTGCCTCCTCTGCTTCCGCTCGTTTGTCAAACCGGATGAATGCCACCCCACGAGACACACCTAAATACAAAAAAAAACGCAGCTGATTACTGCCTATTCAGATACCAGCATCATCACTAGATGCCAGAATGAACCCATCAGCCCTCTGGTGGCTGCTTTATTTTCTTTTTTGTCATGTTACTAAATCTTTGTAAAAAGCAAGGAAGTCATTCACCTGTCGTACCTGTACCCTGATCAACAAGTACCCGCGAGTTAATGATGCGTCCATAATGTGAAAACATGTCCTCCACATCCTTCTGGGTCATGGACTTGGGCAGGCCGCTGATATACAAGTTGGCATCCTTTATTGTATCAGAGCTGGGCCGTGCATATGAAACCTGCGGGAAACAAAACTCTCCTGTTTAAAGTTCTTAAAAAAAATAATAAAAAAATAAAAATAAAAAAAATACAATGAGGCCTCATCTATACAACTGTTTTTTATTTAAAGACATTTCCAGGACATTTGCAGTTTACAAGTTACAATCAATCTTTTAGATGAAGTTACCATAAGAAACACTGACTAGTTAAGAAAACAAAAGGCCAAACTGTCACCTATGTAAGATATTAAGCCTTCAGTCTGTGTAAAATGAGCAAAGTCAGAAGCATAAAAGAACATTACAGCCACAAACATATGAAACCAAACTGATCAAAAGTACTTTGCAGAATTAAATAAAATACATTGAATCTGACAGAATGCGTCAAATAAAATGAGTAAAATTAAATTCAAACTCAACAGACATGTCAGATAGGGCAGTAAGTGAGCTGTAAAAGCAGGATCACTTCTTCGGGCTGACATGTACTAGCTAGTTAGCGGACAGCACAGGAGCCACAGGAGAGTTATATGACATGACATCTTTGGTTTGAGAAGTGTAGAACACCTTATGGCACGTTACCTTGATAGTTTTGGACTGTAGCCTTAGTCCATTCAGAGTACTGATAGCTCTGTCTGCATCACTAGGGTTAAGATAGTTAACAAATCCGTACCCTAAACTGTGGCCTAGAGAAAAAAAAAGGAAAACAATAAAATAAAACAAAAAAACGTTGTATAGTTCAAAAAAAGCTGCAAACAAATATTAAAAAACAAAAACAAATCTTAACATTGCATGCTAGTCTAAATAAACAAATAAACAGTCTACAGTTGAACAAGGTTGGACTGGATGAAATAAATAAAACAAGTCTAAGCTAGTTAAAAACTAATACTCTACTGAAACAGGAAATAAATCAGGGATGTCTTACAAAACAAGAATTACATTATAAAATCTCTGGGGACCAGAGGAGCCAGAAAACAGACCTGTAGTACAGAACCTGCAAATATATATAGACACAAGGTCTCTTGATACTGAGGCCAAAGCTGTCACTAGCTCAAAGCTGAACCACCACTCATAATCACAGGTTGTTGCCACAACTTGTATTTATTTTATTTATTTTTTTAAGTCTGTAAGAGGAAACCAATTGCCATTTAAAACAATATCATGTTTAAGCGTCAGTCTGGTCAGCCACACATCTTAACACTTCGGAGTGTAGCATACCTGCGACTTTGTCTCGAATCAGCTTGGCAGACTCCACCTCTCCGATGCTGCTGAAGAGGCTCCGAAGCTCATCCTGAGTCATGCTTTGTGGCAGATAGTTCACTATCAGGTTGGTCTTGGCATCCTTCCCCTCATCCCCTCCCATGTGGTCTTCATAACCGTTTGACATGTCATACACCTCCTGCAGGTCAGCCAGGTGGGACAAAAAACACAAAGCAAGGTAAGCACTATCAAATAACTTTCAGCTATTCAGTCAACCAGCATGCTCCAGTGCGTCAAAAGATCAGTTCTATTGCCGTTTTCTTTTTTTTTTTCAGTCAGGGAACAGGAAAAGAACAGGCACTAAAGAAAATCAATTGAAAACATTTCAACTGCCCACAAATGTCCCTCTTCTCTGCCACCTCTGACGGCTTAAAAAGCAACACAGAAAGTAAACCAATTATCAGGTACAACACCAAAAGCCAACACATGAAGAATTTTAGAAATTCATGAAAAGCAGACTTGGTCAGCTGATGCGAACAGTTAGCACATTTACTTATCAACAGGAAAAGGATCTGCTACAGAGGTAGTACTTTCATGAACTCAAGTAGTTGAATTTGTATAGCTGATTGTGACAAGACTAGTTAATTCTACTCACGTGTCTTTATGACATTGATATAAAATAAATGTGATGATTAAACTTTGAAATTTGTTCATTTATTTAAAAAAAAAAAAAAAAGGCCTTGGGTTTGTCATTTCCATCATGTTTAAAAAAAGAAAAAAACTTGTTACAAAATAACTTGAGTAAAGAGATCTTCTTGCTGACAATTTTATTATGCTCCGTCTCTAAAGCAGAGAGGAATATCCATAAACAATGACTATAATGTTTACTTTAGAGACAGGCTTTCACTCTTGTTCATCTGTCTCCTAATTCATTCATTACGCCGCCATATTTAAACCAATACCAATCAAATTTGCCAAAACTTTACAGTTAGTCAGATGTGGAGGAACCAGTAGTCAAGTTCCTCTCCTTCCATAGGAACTTGGACTTTTGGGTCAACCATTACCAACACTGTCTGTGTACTGCAATTACAGCTCAAAAGTAAATTAACATGAGTCAAAGGTAATAGGGCCACACAATACCAACTAATACTATTACACAACCGTGTAAATGTACTGGATGCCAAATGGTCTCAATGTAGTTGTTTAAGCTAAACCAATGACAAGTTTAAACCATGTACTGTAATACAAAGGTCAATGACAAAATGTCTGCATTTGCAACGTATGTAAGCAACTCTTTGTCCCCCAGATTATGAGTCACATGTCAACTGCAATTGGAAAACTCTGACATTATCTTAAATGTTTAGCTAACTACTCACAATACAAATAGATTCTCAATTAATTTTTCTTATTTCAATGGTCACTTTTGCCATCTACTGAGATAGTGTGCAGACAGAATGGTTCCTGGTGGACACACTTTCTAGAGGCTAAAATGGGATTAGGCCTAAAATGGGAACCAGTCCAGTGGTCAACCTGAGAGAGAGCCATTCATGCAAAAGAAGGGTTGTAATTGTGTATTCTGGTGGGTACGATAGACTGCCCGAGAGAATGAAAAGAGTCCTGTATCAAATCAGTAAACATGAGCCAATCTGTTGGGAAAAATATATTTAACTGAGCAAAAATATTATATCATGTACACAATTTCATTACAAGGCTTTTTCCAATCCATAAGTCTGTACATTTTGTGCAGCTAAATGTTTGAACAAATACAAAACTGCCATTGTTGATTTTAATTGCTGGCAACTCAAATTATCTGATCATGTGGTTAACATTTAGCTGATAAGGTCACATAGTGCAGTGCTGCTTGAAGCGAGGGCCTCTTACTCACTTTCAAGTACTTAATGTGTCCTCGACGAACTGCCATGAAGACACTTCACTGCTTCTGAAGCTGCGTGGGGACAGAAATCCAATAACACTGTCAATGTGGCAGTAAACAAGCAAACCTTTTGTCTGATGCACACGTCATTAATAAAGTACAGAATTATCAGAGGTGTGGCAAACAACTGAAAATGTACTGCAATGAAAAGACATCATCACAAGATGTTCACTGTGGAATCATGATAAAGATGGAGGATGGGAGCTTTCAAATAAAACAAAATGTTGATTGTCAGGAGGGGAAAAACACATATTGGATTCTCACACTAGTGGCAAAATACTAGAACCCTTTTAATACCTAATAACATGCAATTTAAAACCTAAATCCTAGTATTACAAATAATTCATTTACCACAACCTGGACCTGGTAGATTGAGAACACAGGGATACATTGTGGTTTTTGAATTTCATAGTGCTCCTGCATATTCAAGAAGATGAATCCCAGTACTTGTTGGACCTACTAGACTAATGTCACACCACCTGTGCAAATGGGGACATCAAAGTGGATCTGTTGTGGCAGAAATCAAGTCAGACGTCGAACATAAAGCATTTGAAGGTAACTATTTAAAAAAAAAAAAAGAAAGAAAGAAAAACAGCTGAGGCCCTCACAACTGGACCTGCAGTCAGATGAACATTACCCCAAATATTGAGCCAAAACCGCCGGAAAACCCTTTTTGATATTTCCCCTTAAAAATAACGGCGCTAAGCGACGTATCACGGGTAGAAGGGCAATGTTATCTGCGATTTAACTAACATTACATTTGACCTTTATGATGTGATCAAAACTAATTAATTTGTACATTTTGTTTTTGAATTACCGATTAATTAAAAGGAAAGTTCGTGAAATTATCCCCAGATCTGAAGCGTGCAGAGGCCTAGCTAACCAACTAGCTAGCTAGCTCACTAGCACCCTAGCAAGCTGCATGCTTATTCTCTTTGATCAGATGGGTTAGGTAAACGTCCAGTAAGTGTCGACATAAATAGAGCACAACATTACTTAATAAAACTACAAAGCGTAAAGATAACAGAAAGCACTCGAAATATATAAGAAAGACACGCTTCGTGGCGGTCTCTTTTTGGCCAGGCAAGCAAAGCACCGTGTCCTTATTTTAGAGAGCTGCGAAACGACGCATTTCTTTCCCCGCGCCGAAACCCCAGCGGCCTGCTAACAGGCCGCGGACGCTAATGTTAGCCAACCGCTAGCTCGAAGGGGGCCGCAAGAGCAGCATGGCAGTCGGCTAACACATCCACAAACACCAAAATGTCAGGGTATACATTCCGGGGCCTTCGGGAAACATGTATAAACACCTCCACTCTTACCAGCTTGTTGGGGGTAGTTGCTATTGCGGCTCTCTACCCCTAGTTCTTCTTATAACAAATATCCCTTCCCTCCAAATCAGACTCGCGTAGTGCAGAAACTGGGAGAGAAAGGAGCTAAGGCTACGTGATGAAGTCCGCCACACCCACTCGCGCGCAGTCACGCCTCCTGCAGAGGTGACAGCGTGGGGCAACAATAAATACCTCACATGCTCTCCTCAAATCGTTTCCATGTTAGCGTCAGTACACGGGGTTTGACATGATACATGCAAGCGGAGATGACATGTTAAGGAAGCTGGCCACCCGTTGTCTAAATTGCCATTGTGTTTCTCTCCAACAGATTTAAAAGCTGTGACAGATGAAATACTCAAATAAGTACTTCCATCAGTTCTACCTCACCCGTTGGAGAAGCTGTGGCTTCCCTGTCTCACGTTTGCCTGTTCCCACGTCAAATACAGGGGCTATTGGCTTCAGCCCAGATTACATTAAGATAATTTCATTAACATTTTCAAGGCATGTCGTGACATGGAGTAGTTTTAGGCTGCTATTAGTGCTTTTATTGAAGTAGATGATCTCAATACTTCACCCACCAGAAGCAATCACACCTAAAGTTATTTGGATGCACTGATCTCTTTCAGTTCAGACATGTAACACAAATTAACTGAAGTAAGCTCATTTAATTCAGTCCAGCATATACAGAACAAGGTAGAATATCATCTGAATAGATTCATCTATTTAATATTTTACAACACTTAACATTAAGGTTTACTTTGAATCCACATAAATACTGTAACTGCAATACTGTGGAAAATGAAGAACTTACAGTATGAACCATAATGTAATATGTATTTATTACATTCCAATGACAAAAAAGGCAAGTGGCAACTTATCTACACTTATCAACATTTTACCAATGACTTAAATTAGAGAGAATAATGTGATGAAACTCCTGTGCTGTAAAAACAATCCACAGAGAATTATTACTCATCTCTACAGTTCCTCTCAGCTCTGTGGGGATTTTTTTTTAGCACGTTGTTTTGTTTTTATGGCCATAATTACTTTTGGTTCACTCTTGGTGGTCACATTAGCCATGTTTCAAACAGCAACCAGTATGTTTCAAGTGAAAGGAAGAAATGAAAGTATATTAGCTAATTGACACAAGATAAATTAGCAAGCAATTTGCTATTTGGATTGTGAAAATTGTGATGAGTATTCTTTTAATGATCAGAGGCATTGAGAAACCAGCTGCCTTTTTAATTAATAATGAAAACTCATTAGCCTCTGTACACTAACATGAAAGGACAGACGGACACAGTCAGCAAAGAGCTGGTGGACACAGTGGAACATCTGGCAACTACTGAGCCAGATAAAAGTTGATGGAGGACAAAACAGGGACAAACGAGGGGGAATACTGAATTTCACTCAGGGGATAAGAGACACAGCAAAGGATTGTTAATGCTGCTCAATACATGCTGGATGTGTAAATATAGTTTGTTTGCAGAAACCTCGCCCCATCAACATTATAAGGTGATAAAAGTGATGTCACTGTGGTGTAAACAGCTGGACTACAGCGCTGCGGCTTTAAGCAACAACTAGTCTACCATGTATTTCTGTTAAAATTTCAATTGGGGTCAATTTTGTTTTCAGTGTCTGAAAAATGATTCTTTGTGTTATGAAATCTTTTGCACCTCCACCAGAAGACCTAGTGCAAAGTCCCATATAATAAACTTTAGCACAAACCGTAAAGTCATATCCAGCTTCATCTGGCAGCCCTAAGAGAGATACACAATCAACAACGGATAGTGCTTGAAGTATTGTTTCTGAGTGTAGATGCACACATCTAGCTGTGTGTACAGCTGCCATGGTAGGTTCACAGTGCCAATGCAGAAGAGGTAAGTAGAGTTGCAGCAGCTGTGGGGGACAGTGAGTCCTCCAGTTTGGATAAACCAGGTTTCTAGCCAAACAGATAAGAACACACAGAAGAACAAAAAAAATGTCTTCATTGTTAAATAATAGAAAAATATCAATAATCCTACCACAGACTACAGAAGCTGACATGCTAAATGAAGCAGTGTTTTGAGATTTGTTCTTCTCACACATTTTCAGACTGAATGAGGAGGTGCCAAACAAGTCATCAGCACATTGATGTGTATGGTTATAACAACAGAACCCGAACAACACATCTTGTGTACAATGTACTTATTATTCAACTGAAAGCAAAACAAATCTGA
Source organism: Channa argus (assembly GCF_033026475.1). Taxonomy (NCBI): domain Eukaryota; kingdom Metazoa; phylum Chordata; class Actinopteri; order Anabantiformes; family Channidae; genus Channa; species Channa argus. Next base: position 15,582,715 of record NC_090212.1, read on the forward strand.
ATATAGGAGGCATTTCAAAGTCGCCTTAAGTTAAAAAAGAAGTTAATTATCTAGTTCACCACAATTCATATAAAAAAGTGTTATATTTAAATGTGATTGTCAGGTGAACCTTCACCTGTGTCTGGACGTGGGCCTGGACAGTGTCTGTGATAGTTTAGAAACATGCTTCAGGTCAACAGTGCCCTCTTGTGAATTTAAGAAAAAAATGTATTGCTTTTGGCCAACATGTCAGTGTATATTTCTAATAATAAGCCCAGTCTTTGTTCTGAAGAATGGCACAGATATTATTGATATATTATTGGATAAGCCGTACTTTACAGTTACTCTATAAGCTAATGTACTACTCCTAGAAGTTAATCAGTAACAATACATACAATTGTTATTTGTGTTTCATGTATAAACTCCTGATCTGTAAAATGACATAAACACACTACTGCAGCTTTTCAACAAATGTAAAACAGCAAAAAATTGAGTGGCTTAAAGTAACAGAAAATGTTCAAATTAATCGATCACGTTTGTGTTAGTATTTGGTCAGTGTGAGCTCTGTGTTCACTGGTCTGTGTCAAAGTCTCTTCCTCTTCAGCAGCTGCAGTTGGTTCCTGCTGTAACAGCTCAGTGTCTCTGCAGTTTGACTGAGGAGGTTTTTGTACGACTACAAATCACTGTGTGAACGTCAAAGTGCCATCATCAAATATATGAAAACTCTTGTCCATATGTTTGTGCTTTTGAACATGTATTTAGTGCTTGGTGAGGTCAGTGTGAGCTCTGTGTTCACTGGTCTGTGTCAGAGTCTCTTCCTCTTCAGCAGCTGCAGTTGGTTCCTGCTGTAACAGCTCAGTGTCTCTGCAGTTTGACTGATGAGGTTTTTGTACGACTACAAATCACCGTGTGAACGTCCAAGTGCTTTCTAAAAAATGTGCACTCTGACAGTAATAAACTGCTGCATCTTCAGCCTGAACTCCACTGATGGTCAAAGTGAAGTCAGTGCTGCTTCCACTGCCACTAAACCGAGCTGGTGTTTCGGATTCACGTGTGCTCACAGATTTTATCAGGAGCTTTGGAGGTTGTCCAGATTTCTGCTGATACCAGTGCAGACAGTCACCACTACACCAGTTAGTAACAGCTTGGTTTACATTACAGCTCATAGTGACAGTGGATTCTGCAGTAAAAGTCTTTACTAGAGGCTGAGTCACAGTCACCTGACCGCTGCATCCTACAGACAAAAACAAATCCTTCATTTATCAGCAGAAATAAATAAGAGAAAAAGCAGCACATCATGTTTGAAATGTTGCGGAGTGAATGAACCTGTAAAGCAGCAGCAGAGCAGCGTCCAGATGAGGATGGTGATGAGAGTCATGGTGGTTGTGGTTTCTGCTGTGTTGACTGACAGATCTGAGTCCTGCAGTGTTGAACTCCCAGGACTATAAACCTTCTCAGTTCACTGGAGGATCAGCTGACGATGCAAAGCCTCCTCTCTATGGAAATGATTTCTCTGCTGTCAACACACTGAAGACAATGTGGGACACAAACCAGGAAACATACTGCTTGGATTTACACCATTTGTGATCTTTGTGGAATAATTACAAATATTTTATAAATGTAGTTAAGGATTTATTTATCTGAATAGCTCACTAGACTCATTATTGACTGGAAGCATAATTTTACATTGTACAGCATATAAAATTAATACTTAATACTTAATAAACATTTTATTGTTATTGATGAGAACAGGGTGTTTTTTTTGGTTAATATTTATTTTTCAAATAAATTGATCACAAGAAACTGAAAATTCCCCGTTTTTTAATTTATTTTTCATTGTTTTGTGATTTTAAATGATGTCTGCTTAGTAATTCTTTAATTGTTTGGGGGGCACATGGATTCATGTTAATTTATCTAATACACAAATAGGTTTTTATCAGTAAATGCAGCTAAACTTTGTGGTCATGGTTCACTGACTTTACATTTAGTGAAAAGGAAGCGAAAGAAACAGATGGAAAAAGTTCTCATGCGTGTTTCAGCTGTGTCAGTTAAACATGAGAAAATCATCACAGGGACAAATTATTGACTACGATACAATATGCAACACTAGGATGATGTCATCAATAATCTATGCTCAATAATCAATAATCAATAATGTGCTCAATATGCATCAATAATCTAATCTATGCAAATGGTCTGACTGATTTACTGTATCAGTAAAACGGTTGAACAAGTTTTTCTGTTTTAATTAATCAAGTTTAAGAAATGATCAGTACTTTGTATGTCTTTATTGAAAAACTTTATTGTCATTCCTTCCCCCCTCTCCCCCCACCGCTACAGCAGGAGCAGCACCCTGAGCCTCAATGCAGAGCAGTGGAGGGGGGCGGGCTCAGTGAGCTGTGAGGCCAGTCTGACAGGACAGAGCCCTGTCACTCAAACCCTGAACCCTGATCACTGCTCAGAGTAGGGGAACAACAATGAATCTCTGCTGAGACTAATTCTGCCCGTAGAGACAAATAAAACATGCTGAACTGTTTCATTTTCAGTTGGTATTTTCTTTATGGTTTAGATATTATTACAGTCACATGCTATGTGTTGTGTGCTTTTCTAAGAGAAATAAAGATTTGATTTAATTATGTCATTTCTGGTTGACATTGATTTAGGGTCTATTTTATTTTTTTATTGTGACATCTAAAATTTTATCCTCACTGGATTATATGAACATCTGTTGAATATTTAAATCTGATTTCCACTTTTTGATGCAGTTTTTGAGAATGTAACAACAATTTGTTGTTGCTGGAAATTATGGAAATATGTTGTTTAAGTGAAACAACTATTACAAAAGTATGAAACACAAATATGAATTACATTATTATTAATATTGTTCTGAAAATAAAAGATTGGTGTAAATACTTTGGTATATTAAAAGTATATTTTCTTGATTAAAGAATTAAGAAATTGTATAACAAGCAATAATAATTGTGCTTAATACAATATATGTAACTTTATTTGAAATCATAGGGTTAAAGTTCATATACGAGAATGAAAAATGTTCTCATTATTCTAGTGATAGACTTTAGACTTCATATCAAACATCACTATCATATCACACTCATATATCATTCAAATCAGTTCAATTAAATTCAACTTTATTTATACAGCACCAACATACAACAAAGTCATCTCAAGGCACTTTACATAATAAAGTCAAGATTATAAAGATGTATGAACCCAACAAATCCCCCTTGAGCAAGCCCTAGGCAGCAGTGGAGAGGAAGAACTCCTTTTTAACAGAAGAAAGCTTGAGCAGAACCAGGCTCACGGTGGGCGTTGAGACTTTGAAAGAATAATTAGTTTCAAGAAATGCAGTGAAAGTGGATATGAATGTCATTGTAGATCTGAATAATAAAGTCTGACCGAAGTGAGGGAAAAAACAAACCACTGTCAAATAGTTCTTTGTCTCTTGTTGGGGACCTCATCATCCATATATGTTTACTTACTGTTCAAATGTTGTTGAAGTAGCAGCATCACTTGTATACTGTTGAATGGCACTGAAACTTCAAACCATTAGGCAAACACAGAAGTCAAACATCTTATTTTCCAATTTCTTTTTCACTGTTACCTTTCCACAAGATCACAGTCAAGAATGAGTTAATCTAATACTCTTTCATGGTTCAACACTCTCAGGTTAAACTAACATTTTGAAACAGTTAAATATTTATCCCTGCGACAGTTATATATTTAACTGAGGGGTGTAAAAGTAACACTGAAATGGATTTTGAAAAAAAGCGTGATTAGACTTTTGTGTAACACTTTAGTGGCAGTAGGATTGTGCGAGTGGTCTCAAGAACTCACTACTGTCGAAGTGTCAGTCCAATGTGAACAGGTGGATTCAAACCCAACAGCTTGGTATTGTAAGACAGCCACGTTAACCACTCCACTAACAGGAGATGATGACCTTGATACCATTGGTGTTCCCCAAACTTTTCCATAATTGCTTTCATTAGTTCAAAAATGTATGTTCAATTCTTGAGCCTATGTTATTTTCATCTTCTATTTTTGGTGTTAAGTGCTAATTTGCAAATACAAATTGCACATTATCAATATCAAATTTGATTTATATATATATATACACACACACACACACACAACTTATTTTGTCTGACAATCTTGCAAAAAAATAAAATAAAACATTTGAGTAGTTACAGAAACACGTTTATGCATTTGCTACACCATAAATTATTTCAGTATCATAGTATCTCGCCCTAAATAGGGCCTGATTCCCATTAGCAAAAAGCCAGGTTGTTTAAGAAAAACAATATGTAATACCTGGCAGAAGATCTGGTGTCTTGGTGGCTAACGGCATAGTGCTTCTGCCAAATGATGGTGAATACTGCCCTCTTGTGTCAAAAACAAAAAAAAGTAAACTCATTCCAATTATTTCACTAAAATTCCAACAATAAGTGTAATCCAGACACAGGTCTCTTTAGGTCCACTTTTAATAATAATTTATGTGGGAATTTTATTCAAAGCCAGAAACTGTTTCATAATAAACACAGAAATTTCAAACTGTCTGGTATATTACCCATGAAATTTCAATGGAATGTGTTCCAATCAAAAGCCACATGATAGTGGATTCCAGCGTGTTATTAGCATTTGTAAGTGCTGAGTATTTGTGTCAACCCGCTGAGTACCATATACGTTGTTTTGTTTCATTTTGCATCAGCAAAAAAGGCACATTTATTCCAATGCTTAAATACTTTCCAGTGATTGTCTCCACATTCTGTAATATGAGGTATAAACCTAACATATTTGGTACTCCACACAGGTTGAAACAAATCGCCATCTTCAAATGCTGACTGATCCAGTCCTGGCTAGATTTACATTTTGCAGTCTATAAATGCACATTTCAGGAAACTGAGGATGAATTTGTACACAAAGGCATGCTGAAAATAAAAACAACAAGATGGTCTTCTGTTGTCTTACTTAAAATATAAAATAATGATATACATACTTATAACTATTTGAGCCATTTAAAAATACAGGACATTACCAATACGCAATATACAAAAAAGGCTTCCTCCAGTTCAACACGTTAAGGCACAATGTTATACAGTATTTGTGTCAAACCTGAACACACACTGACAGTCAGGCAAAAAGATAGACACAAACAGAGCATCTAGTTGAAAACATCATACTGAGAAAAATGTGGAGATATGCAAAGCCCGAGCATTTTCATGCAGTAAACATCTCAGTGTTCAGATGGGTTTGCACAGCTTGTCGAAGAGCCTGCATACAGTTAGGTAGCTGGGTTGATGAGTGTTTTCTAAACAACCAGGAGATGGTTTATGTGGACAGTGTTTCATCCATCAACATTAAATTAAACTCTGAACGCAAAAAAAAGAAAAGAAAAACTTACTACTTCAATCCCACCACCTCCCTGGAATGGTTTAATATTCAGTGGGTAAAACAAGGACACTGTTATGGCTTTTTCACGGCACAAAGACTGAACTGTGCCATGTGGGCCGCCGGATGGCACAGTTTTAGCATACTGTAGTTTTCCATGCTGCTTCTGAAGTTGCTGGCCCATGTACCATAGCGGTGACAACCCGAGAACCCAGATGTAAAAGGTTCAGGTTGAAGTTTCTAACTTACAGAATGCAGTGCAGGGGAGATGATATCACTGTCTGCTGCAAGTTATGAATTAAAAGGATTTGTATAATACACTTGTAATTGCTAATCCTGTCAATTTACATCAGAAATTATGGATTGTCATGTCCACCAGCTGGATAAATGCATTTTGAGTTGCTGAAGAACTAAATAGGCCTTGTTGTAGTTATCTATCTTCATTTTTGCTCCTGTATACTAATTTTGGGTGTCTGCTCATTCTTTCATGCTTTGTCCCAATTCCATATATATACAAGATCTCTACACACAATAAACAATACATTTATCCCTATAGCCCACTGTTCACGCAGTTAGTATAGAAGAAATCAACACACTTTACATTTTCCTACCAACAGAAAATTTTGCAATCTTTGTACCATCAGATGCCAATCAATCAGTAATAACGACACAGAAAAGAAAAGCAAGAATTTTATAGCTACTTTTTGTTTCGTAGGGTGTTTCTGGAGCTGCGTCCTCAATTTCTCTTGTGCATTGCAATGTTAGAGTAATATTTACCAAAGGTACACTAAGAAATTTATACAGTCTATTGTGTTAAGTCTTTAGTACAACTACACACCCTGCTTTTAGTATGGAACTGGGACACAGCTATGATCGTAATAGTCTGAGTAAAAGCTGTTATCAGACGTTTGGTGAACAGATCCTAAAAGGACTCGTTCACATTTCTCAAGTATGTTTTAAAACATATGAATAGTAGAAACTCACAATATTTAAGCCTCATTTTGGGCTTCAAATATGCTATTATGCACAAAACAAGGACAGGGGATAAAATATTTTCTTGGACAGGGGGAATGATTACAACAAGACCTCTTTTACTGTTCATTTGAGCACCTGAAGGTTGTTTTAAGATAAAGATTAAAAAACCTGACCCATGTCCTTCAACGGGAAACTTTGGCAGGGAACCTTTAGTAGGACAACCTACTAGTAAGAAAGGTACTTTTAAAAATACGGCTCAAGTGTGCAAAGAACTTTTGCAACAAAGATCCTGCTTTCCAGTTATGTATCCTGTGGTATCCAGTGTCAACAACATACACGTGCAAGGGTTGTGACAAAAAGAAAACACATTTTGGCTGAATGCAGCTTTGGAACAAGGCACAGAGGTAAAATAGATAAGGCTTCAGTACAGCAACAATGGGAGGAGTGTAGAGGAATTTAAATAACCCTTTGGAAAAAAAATAAAAACTAAACAGTAGCAGGCCGATGGTAATCACGGGCAGATCACTGAAAGAAGCTGGACGTCATTGGCGCTTGTTCTTATAGTCTTTTGAGACTGGGATTTAGCGGTTGCTCCTCATGGCCTCCTTAGCAGCCAGGATGAGCGGGGTGAGGCTGGACAGAGGTTTGGCCAACTTCAGGAATGGATGCTACACACAGACAGAAAAATGCATACATATGATATAAACTGAGTGATAAACTTCATTTTCACGATCAAGCTCCTGAGAAAATACTTTACAACTCTAAATGTGCATCATTATAAAGCCTAAAGTCCAAATTCTTTTGTTAGTTTGGAAGATTACCCGCTTTCTTTTCCCATGTGATCCTATATTTTATGTCTTTCAGGTTTGGGATTGTTGAAAACTGCAACGGACCATTTTAATTATTTTTACATTAAAGGATAAAACATTTAAAGAACCACTTTGAGCATGCATGCCTGCATGTTTGCTTTCTTGCTCAGCATTAGGTGAGATATTGATATTATGATTGAATAATGAGATATGATCATATTTTAGCCACCAATAGGATATCTTAGCGTAACACACATGCTGGAAATGGTCAAAAGAGCTGGACTGCCTGCACAAATGTAACAAAATCAACTAACAGCCCCTCTACAACTCACTAATAAACATATATCTTAAGTCTTTTATCGATACAAAAACATATAATAAGCTAAACGTACAAACAACTTTGTGCTATTTTATGGTGGTTTATCTGAAGGACATTGCAGGTGTAAACGAAGTAAATGGCCTAGTTCTAAGTTAAGTTAAGCAAATCAGCTACTGACTCTATGCAGCGACATTTTTACGACTCAGACATGCGGTGTTCTCATCGAATTCTCGCTAAGAGGATGAATAGGTACATTTCCCAAATGTGAAACAAATAAAACAGACAGTAAAAGCTGCTCTGTATATGTTTCTTATTCATTTTTTAGGCATAACATAAAGATTTCTGATTCAGCATCTTCTACACTGAATCTTGTTCAGTGCATTTGGTGCAGTTGTCCTCTCCTAACACAAATATTACTTAAAAGTAAGGGAAACTGGCTCAGGTTTGCTAGGGCAGCACAGTGGTGGAGTGGTAAGTGCTGCAGCCTTTCTGTGTGGCGTTTGCATGTCCTCCCCATGCTTGCATTGGTTTCTCCACAGTCCAAAAACGTGCATATTAAACTTAATTGATGACTCTAAACTGCCCGAGAGTATGAATGGTTGTCTGTGTATGCCTGCCTGTGTTGGCTCTGAGATAGGCTGGCAACCTATCCAGGGGATTATTTTCGCTCTTTTTATTTTATCTTCTACAGCTACAACTGCAAAATAGCCTTCCAAATATTCAACCCAGTTCTCTCTATCATAGCAAAGGAATCACCATTTCATCCAACTAACAGATGTTTTCATTCCCCAAAAACTACCTATAAAAATTCAACAGGGTATTCAAAAGGATTTGACTTCAATAAGTAGAATCAATTAGATGTTGATTTGGTAAAATCCAACCAATCCCCACAAATAGGAGCAGAAGCAGACTGATGGTGAGTTGGTAGGCTAGATGTACCTGCAGCAGTTCTTTGCCTGATCCTCGTTTCTCCACCTCCATCTCCAGACAGCGGGACAAGAAGGATCTGAAGACAGGAGAAAGCTTCTCTGGACTCTGCAGCTCTGGAGTCCCATTGGTGGCGATTAAATACAATGCCTAAAACCAGCACAATAGCATGGTAAGAATTATTTCTAAATGGTCACTCACTCATCTCCAACATTTTAAAAGGTTTTTCTAATGAAGATCATAAATGCCATTTACATAACTTTTGCTAATTCTAAACATGCCATAGTGATGCTGATACAAAACCAGTGTTGGAATCAACACAGCCATGCTAGCAGGCTACTAGATGACAGTGATGTTTTGAGATAAATGTTATAGTCAACATGATAACATGCTCACCATAAAAATGATATGATGATGATGACATGCTGGCATTATCATATTCACATAATAATATTTGCTAATTAATGCTTAACACTACATTCAGGGCTGATAAGAATTAAAGATGAACACACATTTTGAACAGATGGTGGTGCTAGAGTGAAACAAACTTAGTGATAACAATTTATTCCGGTGCCAAAATGGATGATCGTACCCAATTTCATTGAAATCTGTACATTACACAGAATCTTAATTTTCCAACATTGAAAATTTCCAACATATGACACTTTTCAACCTGCATCAAAGCAGTAAACAGACCAAAGAACTGACTGACCAAGCACTTTAGCAATTATTAAGGTAGGCTGTGAGGATGGCAAAAATGCTAAATGTTAAACGAGCACGAGCATTCAAAGTGTAAATTATTTCTGTTGCTCTGCAGTTTATAGTTCTGAATGAAATATTATTAACTGTTGCTAAGATAAAACAAGTAATTCAGTAATGTTGCTTTCCTATATTTGGAAGTTGTACTTTGTTTTAAATTAACAGATATACTGAAAAATAGTCACTAAAAACGCAGCTACTAAAGACAGAAAACACACACACAAACACCCAACTAGCCAGCTGCCTGCTCATCACAGCATACACTCACCCTGAGAGGGTTCTCATTAAGATATGGAGGCTCTCCTTCCACCATCTCAATGGCCATAATCCCCAGAGACCAAATGTCCACTTTGGGTCCATAGGCTTTCCTGGTCACTACCTCTGGAGCCATCCAGTATGGGGTCCCTACCATTGTGCTGCGTTTGCTCTGCTCTGGAGTAATCTGGGCACAGAAGCCAAAGTCCGCTGCAAAGTGAGAAAAAAATATGTGTTGAAATCACATACTTTATTGTCCCTACAAAACTGCACATGCAAACTGAAATATATGTTATTTAGTCACATATGTGCAGTACAATATGTCTTTGTAGATTTGTGCATGTTTATGTTTGCTCTTCCTTACTGAGTTTGACTGATCCGTCCATCCCCAAAAGTACATTGTCACTCTTAATGTCTCTGTGGATGACCTGGTTGGCATGAAGAAACTCCAGAGCCTGAAGGACCTGCACAAAGAAAATAACGAATTACATTATTTATATATATTTATATTTTGAAATACAAAGAGGTATGAGCCTCATTTCTGAGATGTTATGTCAGGAAATGTCTCCTAACAATCCCACTGAAAGTGGACCCGGATTCAGAAAGCTTTCAGACTTCACGTGCCTTCACTTCACCGCCTGATACTACAATTGTAGTGAAAACTGAATTTCAGAAATGTTTGCAAATGAATGAAAAAGGAATAACTGAAATATCACATTAACCCTTTGAAACAACAATCAAAATTTAGTTTAAGGGCCTTTCATTTCTCTAGATCGTTGCTGACATGTATCTAAACCTTGACTGGAGTCCCCCTGTAGTAAATTACATTTAAATGGACATGATTTGGAAAGGCACACAGCTCTGTATAGAAGGCCTCAAAGCAGAAAATGCATACTGTATCAGAACAGAGGTCAAAAGAACTGTGTACAGAGCTCAGAAACAGGATCGTTACAAGGCACATATCTGGGGAAGGCTACAAACAATTTCTGCTGCTCTGCACCATCCCAAGAGCACAGTGGCCTCCTTATTCTTTAAAATTGAATATGTTTGGAACAAACATGGCTCCTTCGAGAAATGGTCGCCCGGCTTAGCTGAAAAATCTGGGCTGAAGTAAAAGAGGTGACCAAGAACCTGATGGTCACTTCGATTGAGCTCCAGAGATCCTGTGTGGAGCTGGGACAATGTCACATAAGTGCAAACAGGTAAAAGCATCTGAAGGACTCTCATGCTGTGAGGATCAACATTTTGTGGTCTGATGAGACCCAGATTGAACCTTTTGGCCTCAATTCTAAACGGTATGACTGGAGGAAACCAGGCCAGCTCATCACTTGCCCAATACCATTTACAGTGAAGCATTATTGTGGAAGCATAAAGCTGTGGGGGTGAAAACCTGTTCCACAGAGCTCAGGATCTCAGACTAGGCCAAAGGTTCACCTTCCAAAAGGACAATGGTAAATGGTCTGCACTTATATAGCGCTTTTCTACCTATTGGCACTCAAAGCGCTTTCCACTGCTTCTCATTCACCCATTCATACTCACAATCGTACAGACACACACACACACAAACACACACTCCTACACCGATGGGGGAGCTGCTATGCAGCTGGCCAACAATCCCATGCAAACAGCCGAGACAACACAGGAGTTGTTGAGGGACATCTCTTTGAATGTCCTAGAGTGGCTCAGTCAGAGCCCACAACCCTATATACCCATCTCTGGAGAGACCTGGCTGTCCATTAATGTTCCCCCTCTAACCTGACTGAGCTTGAGAAAATGTTTTCACTTTGCCATTACGGGCTACAAAGTGTAGATTAATGAAAAAAAAAAGAAAAGAATTCAAACAACTGTAATATCAGGCTGCAACATAACATAACATAACATTAAAAAATATGAAGGGGTCTAAAACTTTCTAAATGCACTGTACCTTCAAGTGGGACACATCTGGAACCAACCTACATATTCTCCACATTAGAGAATTATTTGCCAAGCTAACACAAGAATGCTTGTGTCCCTAGTGCTAAAAGGGAAAACTTCTAATAGGGATTCATAGAGGAAATGGTCTATTTTTGATTTTGGTCTATGCTAATCAAGTGTTTCCTATGATGAGTTGTCTAAGAAGAATACCTCTCTGCAAACAGCAGCAATCTGAGCCTCGTCCATGCACGTCTCCGTTACAACATCAGTTAGGGAGCCACCAGCCAAGTATTCCATCACCACATAAAGCTCGTCTCCTACAAGGAAACTAAAAATACCCAAACACATAGATTCAAAAAGCAGTCAACTCACACTGAGGTATTTGTGGGTGTGGTCTGTATGATTGTGTGTACAGTGTGTGTTATTTCAACGTTACCTGTCTAAGAAATTGACAATGTTGGGATTCTTCATCTCCTTCATGACCAGGATCTCATTGATAATTAGCTCTTTCTTTGGCTGCTTCTGCAAGTTGATCTGTTTAATGGCCACCTGCAAAACACAACATATTCTTAATGTTGGACCACAGATGCACACAAGTCTTTCTGGGTAAACAGTTCTATTTAACGAACCTGCAATGCTACTTACTCAGCTAACAGCTAACAGTATACTTTAGCTCCCTGAAATTTGGATACTAAAATAAGACTGAATGTACACAGACACAAAACACAGACAAATAGAGATTTGCACATCTGCAGCTAATGGTTCATCTAAGTGTAGTTAAATATTGCAAAGCACAGAGCAAAATTTGTAACCTACTCTGCAGGTGCTTAGACTGGCTTAATCAAACCTGCAAGATCAAGTCTCCTTCACTAAATCAATTACCATTACTCAAACACAGGAGCAATACATCAATTCTCTTAGATAATTTGACATATTTAAACTAGGAATGTTAAGACAATATAATGAGATTATTTTCTCATGTTGTCATTTTGACAATAGAGTTTATAAACACATTTTTGTATTTAATAATCCACATTTCTGTCTGATTCTGGGAATCCTAGGAATAGAGTAACCGATTTCCGGGAAGCAATCATTTCAAATTCACAGGAAAAGATTTTTCCACAGCTATGTCTAACCTTGTCATGAGCTTGAGGTAAAAATGTTGTGGGTTTTAAGGTGGTAGAATCACAAGATAAAGTTCCCTACCTCTTGTCCTGTGGCAACATCTATGGCTGTGTAAACCGTGCCTGATGCCCTGAAAGTGAAAAAACAGTGAGTTCTCAGTTTTCCTCCTACTATTGCAACTATGTTTTGATAGTCCATCCTTCACAGTTGAGTGTTCAGTACCCTACCTTTTTTGTCCAGTTAGAATCCTTAAACCCACCAAAAAAAATTTCTACCAAATGTCAGTATCATGTATTCTGACTCACCCCTGGCCAATCTTCTCATAGCGAGTGTATTTCTTCTTAGGATCTCCAACACTAACAATAGTTCCTAAGAGTCACAGTAAAATTGAAAGGTCAGCTGTACCGGTGCCAAAACCAGATGAGGCTATGACAACAATGTGTAATTTGAGTGTGTGTTTTTTATACTTAGTTTCTCCATGATCTCCTCATCTGTCATCTTGCCTCCCTTCTTTTTCTGTTTGTCAGCTGCCTTAGATGCGCCGTCTGTTTCTGAAGATGGAAGTGGATCTATCACTGATCTCGTGTACACCTGACAACACAGGAAAGAATTTTAGGAATACGGATCTTGAATCACCTTGAATCATCAAAAAAATGCCCAAAATAAAATTTAAAAAGTATCAGCATACCTTACTGGCTTTACATTTTCTAACAAAGAAGTACAAATATATTTTCATGTTGAAAAAAGAACAAAAGGTCACAATCTTTTCAGCACCACTTACTGATTTTGTGTGCTCAGGTCGCGGTGCCACAATCGGGGGTGGTGTATCATCATCGTCATCATCACCATCCTTGCCACCTGTTGGGGTGGTCACTGTACCCTTCTTGCCCGGCTGCAAGACCAAACACATGTAAATATAACAGAACAGTTAAAAATTTGCTGAATATATTTAAGGTAGTGCTATGTATGAGAGCGGAAACAATGACTGGAACTACTCACCGACTGCGAGTCTTTGTCTGAAAGAGACAAACAAGACAACGTAAGGATTGAGGAGTGAGTGTGCATATCTAGACTATAATTTGTAATTATCTGCTGAGGAAAAGAAAACTGACCTGAGGCAGAAAAACTGAGGTATTTCTGTTTTCCACTGGTAGAATCATAGAATTTGAGAATGTCAAGAACAGCCTGAGGATTCTGTTTCTGTTCAGATTTACTGATGTTAGAAGTTTGAAGGAGACGGGCCCACTGCTCCGGCATGCCCTGGACAAACACACATGAAGGCACACTGAAAACCATATACAGAGATCTACCCATAAAAGAAACACAAGCAACTTCAAACACTGATGCATCCAAATGGGATATGTAAAAGTCCTGTACCCGGGCATCAACTTTCAAAAGTTGAAGGGTAATATACATGGGCTTAAGGTACATGTGCAATGTTGATTCGCACACACACACACTTGACATCACAACAGGCAAACTTGTCTTTTCAGTTCCCCAAATCTCCATTTGTTCCCCAAAAACAAACTTGATTCTTGAAAGTGGTAACTACTAGCTGAAGAAAAATATATAGTATACACATATTTAGGGATGGTTTTACCAAATGCGGGTGCAACCAAATAAAAGTCTGTGAATGTCAACAATGATAACAAACGCGCTGCAGAGTATTAAGGTCAGATACTTACAGTGAACTCTCCAGTGACGGCATCAAAACCCACATGGATGGTGTGTTCAAAGTCAGACGGGGAGGAGATCTCAGGCCTATCCTTATCCCGATCCTTCTTTTTGCTGCCTGCAGGCAGAAATCAGGGGTCAATGTGCTGGTCGTCCAGTGTTAATCATATGGACTTTTACTTTATGTGTGTCCGTGGATCTATGTCATTTTTCACAAATCTCGCACCTTTTTCGTAGGCAAACATGGAGATGATCTTGTTCCTGGGCTTCTTCTCTTCTGGTACAGAAGGCAGTGGCCGAGAGCTGTGATTGGCTGACTGAGGGTCTTTGGTACCTCCTCCTTGGCTGCTCATCCTGACAGGGGGGGCGGGGGGCTTGTCCTCACACACACCGCTGTCACACATCTACACAAACGTGTACCTGCAGAGGTGCAATGAGGTGCATGAATTAAAATGTGTATAAGAAATATAGTAAGACTCTTGCACGCTGAGCTCACCTCTTCCTGTTTTTTAACATTTCACAATGCTACTCAAAGCATTACGTTAGCTCAAAATGCTAGCGAAGAACAGCTGCAAATCAAAGTTCAGTTCGCAATACACAAAGAAAAAACAACTGCACAGCCCGTCAAAGAAAGCGCACGCCGAACTTACCGATCCATCCGTGCCCCAATCAGTGGACCAGCACTGAGTGTTGGAGCAAAGGGAACAGAGAATGTATCCAGGAAGCAATGCTCAATGGGCAAAGTGACGTGTCGAGGCTTGTTCACGGTTATAAATGTATGAGGAAGGAAAGGAGGCAGTGAGACAGAGAGAGAAAGAGAAGCTGGTCTACAAGCGAGTGCGTAAGAATGTCGTGACAACTGGAGTAAAAGGGAGAAGAGCAAACAGCCAAGCAGTAAGAAGGAGAACTGAGTGCGAAACTCAGAAACATGATGCAGCCAACCGTCAAGTACTCTACATATATATTTAACTCCAGTATATCCATTAATGCAATTTAATACTCGTGCACTCTTTACAGGAAGATATGGCACTTCTTACCACACACTTTCTATCACTTATCTGTCCTTTTAGAATGTGATTTTACAGAAAACAAACAACACTACAGCAGTAACTCCTTCAGTCATAAAGGTGATGGTGTTCTTTTAACTTTAAGTTTTTTTTATATTAAAAGGGTGGACAGCATATATTGCACTTGTCTTTTTCATTGTAAATATTCTGGACAATGAGTACTTTTGTTTTTTATATTTTCACTACATTGACCTGACAATATTTCTGTGCTTTTTTTGTTCATAGTGCCTGAATGAAGGTCATTTACAGGTAGTTTAAGATGGTTATATTGGCATTTTCACAGAGGGATCTGAGTACTTCCTCTACAACCAGAAACAGACTGTTATCCAGTTCTGCGCAATACCTTAATACAGTGAAAACTGAAAATGCAGACTCACAATTGTAGACTCAGACACAAGCACACACATTATATCCAACCACAAAAAGCACCTTACACTCTTGCAGAGCAAGCAGTTTGAGCAACTCTGTGCTGCAGCCTGCATTTTTGGTGACATCACAGACAGGAAACAGGAAGCAAACAAAGGTTTCCTCACTTCCTCTGTCTGACCACGAGTGACATAGCGCCCGTTACACCCGAGTGCCAAACGTGGCTCAGGTACGTAAGTCTTTCAACTCTTCTTCACACATGAACAGCTCTGCTGACCTGATTAACTTCTGATCCTAAGTACCACATAATTAATCAAATCAGAACAAAGCTTTGAGGATATCTTGGTGCAGACTTCCTCAACACAAAAACCGATATACACATGCACACCAATTAAAGTGATAAAAAAAAAAAAAAAGGCCATTTCACACAATCTGATTTGTACTGTGTAACAGCCACAGGCTCATCAGCCCCAACTGGATTCAGTGCTACATTTTTTTGGTTTTCTGTACAATGTGTGAAACACTCACCCCTGTACAGTAATCCTCAGGCTTCATGATAGAAGGTACCCCAGCTAGCACTGCTAGAGTCTAATGTGCTGTAATTCTGAATCACAGGATGGTTGTGTATTCTCTCTAGTAGCTTTTCAAACTTTAATCCAAAAATTGATGATTATAAAGACATCAGAAAGACCTTGTCCACCTATCAATATGCTAATAATTAAGTACTCACCTGTTTGTCGTCTCTTCTGTGTCTCACAGAAGACCAGGTAAACGGAAACTGTTGTATTTCCAGCAGTGTCAGCACCTACCTATCTAGTGCTTATTTGACTACTCATGTCTCATGGTTTTTGTACTTCTCTTCTCGCCTTTCTCTGGGCAGGTCTTAGCTGGCTGCCTCATTCCTCTGCAACCTTGGATGGGACAAGTGTATTCTTGCCCCAGCAAGATAAAATTAGACCCACACCAGCTTTAAAGGGTGTTTTCAAATTCAGTTTGTGTGTGTAAGTCTACGTTTGTGTGCGGACTGAATACTGGGTGCTGGCTGGCCAGGCTGAGACAAGTTGTCTCTCAGCAGGAATTCCATAGCTGCAGGGTTGCAGCAGGCATGTTCTCTCTTTCTATCACACATGCACAAACACACACACATAGACACACACAAGGCTCCTCCTTATGCAGGCCTATCTCTCTCGCACACACACACATTCCCGACATTAAAATATACTGCTAACAGAGGCTCTATTGTGACCTCCTGAGCATCTTGTATGTAGCTTCAGTCTATACTTACTGAGCACAGTAGCCACAGTAGCCAAGGCTTTGAGGTGATTTGGCAGGTGCAGATATCAGTGCTGCAGGCTACATGGATCTGTGTTTTTGTATACTTGCCCACACCTTAGCACTACTACATGAGTGGAAGATATCTGACAACTGTCTGCTGACTTACTTGTACAGTAAGTGGGTAACTACAGCCAGCCGCTCAAAAGCTTTTCTTAACCAGAAGGTATAACCAAGATAAGACAGAATCTAAACGATATTAATTTCCTATATATATGTTTAAACTTTCTGCCTTTTCTCAAACTCTGGCTAGGAAGTGAACCTCAATACCTTTTGGCACCAAATGGCATGTGTCCATAGCAGCACAAAGTAGACTAATAAAAACAGCCAAAAGAAAGTTTATAATCTCATATACAATAGTTCCCTGCTCAAAATGTCACACGATGTCATGTCATGCTACACGAGAGCAAATAAGTATGTGAAATTGGCTGCTCATTGAGATGATCACCAGATGCTGCATTTGCCAACCTGTCTGCCCAACCTTAACCTTATGGTGTTGGTTTGGTGGCCTGTTGGACGGTTTTGCTCCATTCTCATTAGGGTCACTTTTAGCCAGTGCTGGCTATTTTTTTAATTCAGTCAAGGTATTTTAAAAACAATAATCAGCACAGTGAATGGAGACCAAAGCAGAGTAAACAGGAGAGTGAACATTGGGCTTGCACAGCTTCGAATTAATGCGAATGTTGCTCTGCTTAGTGTGTAAATGACAGCTGACAGGTGTTTTTTTCTGTTAATCAACTAATCAGTTGTTTTAGAACGTCAAAATTATTCTGCATTCTTGGTTACTAACTGTATTTTATTACTTCCAAGTGAGTCCTTTTCATCCTCACTGTACCCTAAAATATGTCACATCCCTCTGCCATTTCTCACTTCTATTAGTCATTATCCACTCTCTCGCTGCATAGGAGAACTTTCTATTCCCTTTGGTTGGGCAATGTCAGGGGAAGCCCACTTCCTCATCTTGGAACTTCCCAAGCCCCAGAGGTTCACAGGGCCAAACCGACTAGCACAAAACACAGCCACATAACTGTTTACAGGAAGTGGACAGCAAGCCTTTTGTATTCGTCTTCTATAAAAGGAAATACTGCGGAGAACTTCCTGGAAGGAGTGATGAGGTTCACACACACACACACACGCGCGCGCACACCCACACACACAAAAACACACACTTCCCATTTCCACCCCCATTCATTCACACAGTCAAATGTGACAACATGTATGCATGTATATGTAAGAGAGTGTGAGCTCCTCAACTTGAGTCACTAACTACGGGTCTGGTAGTGAATGAAGCATAAACACACTGCCCAGCTGCACACCCACGCTGAACACCTTATCCTGTTATTCAAACAGCTGCCTCACCCCTGTGTCAACATCATGACCGATCAAAATCAACCAGCCTGGCAAACTGAAGCCCCATGCTGCTGTTTGAACTTGACTCTGTAATCTGGAGCAGCTACAAAACAAGGCTCACAACTCACATTAGAGTCTGTTAGATTTAGTGGTCAAGTACATGAACAATTTGTTTAGTGAGAAATCACAGTGTGTTCATTTGGTATGTAGCTTTCACAGGCATCGCTATGGTCAAGATTTTAAAGATATAAGTTCATAAGTCTGACTCTTCCAATAAAACATGAATCCAAATAGGTTTCGTGAAACATTTGCATTAAATATTTATTATAATAGGTGCAGAACAACAAATCAAGTAAGCGTTTTCAGATCTAAGTAACTGAACAAAAGCTGAAAACCTGAAACATGGACATACATTATAGTGCGTGTATGCTGTTGTATGGAACACACAGTGTTGTTTGAGTAAATCATATTTCAGTTTCGTTTAAGTCATACAGACCAAACTCCGTTAGCAGATGTTTTGCATCACCGTCACATGTTATTACAATACTACAGTGCCCTTGTAGACTGTTATTACTTTGGTTTAAATTTAGAAGGAAGTGAGCCGCAAATCCCAGTAATGCTAGTAGCTGAGCTTTGTATGCTGCGCTTTGTTTTCATCGTCTTCACAGGCAGGAAAAGTGTCTCCTCCACAATTATGGAAGCACATGACACTCAATCTTATTGCTTAGTGTGCCGATTACTGTTTCAAACTACCGCGAATCTGTGTGTAAAACAAGCCTCGGAGTGACAGTAGTTAAAAAAAACAACTAAACTCACCGGTTACTGTCAACCGCAAAAACTCAACACTCCAGCCAAACTCCCGAAGCTCCACCCCGTTTTAGTCCGTTCAAAGCCCAGATTTGACACTGATTTAACAAATGTTCCCGGAGGTGAGCAGATCTAAATGGTTTGAACACACGGCGCTTTGAAGCCTTATCTCTCCCCGAGTCCTCTCAGCCTGGGTCTTTGCTTTGGCCCGGGGAGGAACCTGGCGGAGAGGAAGCGGAACGTCGCAGAAACGAACCAAGGAGTCTAACCCTCGCGGCTTCCGTAGCGCTCCAAAGGAAGGCGCGTACATTGTCAATTGTAAGTTGGAGCTTCCTGCAAACCAAAGCACAACACCGGAAACAAGGTGCGTATAGTTTTCAAAATAAAATCCACAAAAGCATTCATTAGCAGCGAGACAGAACTTTTCAAAGCTAAATGTCGACTTAATCATTTATATTTACTCAGCTTCAAAGGAGAAACGTAATTACAATTGACTCTTTCTTAGAAGCAAATATATTTTCTCATCTATTCGAAAAACATTTTTAAAAGGATACTTCCTGCTTTATTATGACAGCCTTTCTCACTGAATATACAAGCATACACATCACACATAAGCAGGTTATTCATGACACATAGTGTGTGAGTTCCAGTGTGAACAGAAAAACAGAGAATGTAAAATGTAAGCAAAAAAGAAATTCTTTCGCTAAAATTTAATAGTTAGAGGCGGCAATGTAGAATTATTTTCATCACTGATTTATCTAAGCCCACTGATTTCCTTCAATTCACCAAATCAGTCATTTTGTCTTTGAATGGTCAGTTATTCATGGAGAATACAAGCTCACTGAAATGTAATCAGAATGTTTGTTTTGTCTAACTTAAAGTCAAAATAAGTCAATTGTATTTAGAAGCTGGACCAGAAACTGTTTTGCATTGTTGCTTGAACTTAAACATTAAACAGCAATTTTTGACTTACTCTATGTGGAATTTTGATGTTGCAGCTTACTTGTTGCTAAATGCAGCCATTTTTTCATTTACTTGCTTGCAATCTATAGTAGTTTGTATATTTCGTCATCTTTTTTCAGCTTTCTTGTTCTTGTTTTTTGCTATATGTCCACACAATAGGCATTAAGGGTATTTGAATAAATGAATTTGTCACCCTACCTTGGACCTTACTGCATATCAAATACTTCAAAAATGTATTACATTTACCATTGGCAAATGTGGACAACCGTTGAATATCAGTGACTAATAACAGGTAGCCTGCTTAATAGAAACTATAGTTCAATATACAACTACACTATGTTTATTATCAATTTAATAAGATCCAATGGGCAACCAAAAACAAGAAGAGGAAGAAAAGTAGTAGTATCTCTCCATCACCCACCTCATTCCAGACACAATAAAAGTTTAGTCTCTCCATAAGGTTGGTGCCGTGGTGCAAAACTTAGGCAAAACCCAAAATCTTTTTAGAAAACAGAACTTAAACAAACACACACACACACACACACAACAATAAAACACATTTCAGAAAACAAATTTTACATAAACATTTTAAAACAAGGACAAGATAGAATCCAATTCAGTGTTCACAGCCTTTTACAAGTTGTGAAATTTGTTGAATTTTCTCTTTTGTTATTTTTTTTATAAGGATTTAGTGTTTTTGGTTTTGTTGTTTTGTCCTATGTCCTCATTTAGTACTGTTCCGTAAAATGCTTTTGTGTTGTGTCATTCTGTTTTGATTTTATTTTGATGCTCCCTACCGGAAGCTGTACAGTAACCGTAAACAGCAAGAGACAAAAATGTTCGCTTAAACATCGGCACCAGCGGCGAAGCAGAAATAGGGAAAAATTTTTTCCTGAAGATTGACGACCGTCGGGTGGATAGTACAATAGTATGAACATAATAACGAGTACAGATAAATGATACACTTTTTGCAACTCTAACTATGGAACTCTATAGGGACAACAAGACAGCACAGGCCTAGCTATAAAGTCAAACAAAGCATTGACGTTAGAAGCTAACGGAAATTGGTTTCTTAGATTGTCTAACGTAAGTCAATCATATTTTGACGGGAAAATAATAATCAAGCGAGGATTTCAATTGCATGTCTGCTAGATGCGGAAATGATACTTCTTGTAAAGCTGCGGGTTGGTGTTTTGGTCAGCTCACGATACTATTTAACAAAATTTTGGTTGCAATGTAATATTGGCCCAAGTATTACTGTGTGGGTTCTGACAGTTTTGTGCCTGGCTTAGTGTTTCCTGTCATTACAGTGTGCAGTTCCTAAAGATTTCCGATTCTGATGTCGGTTTATTTGTTGTTTATTTTGTTTTTAGTATGTCTCTGTGTGTGCTGCAGGCCTCATGTTTTCCAGGAGATGGAGGTTTGGTTGGGACAGATTCACTGACGTGGACCTCTTCACAGACCGCAATGAGAGCAGTGCAGAGTCTCTCTCCCAGGCCATCAGAGCTGCAGCATCTGAGGAGCCGGACGCTGATGGCAGCATCTTGTTCGGGCATCTGCAGGGCACTGTGGTCGGCCTCAGATATTACACGGGGGTGGTGAGGATCAATCAGGGTTCTCTATTTTATAGGAGTGCACCAACTTACTAAAAGACAAAACAGAACTGCCACATCTTGCCACATTATGCAGACATACACTAAGAAAAATCGTGCGCTTTACTTTCTGGACAGGTAAATCAAGGGGAGATGGTTGGATTGGTGCGTCAGCCCCAAAACCCCTATGACACCAATGCAGTCATGGTTGCTAATGTTTATGGCTACCAGGTTGGACACATCAAGAAAGAGCTGGCAGCTGCTATGGCCCATGTCATGGATAATAACTTGGCTAAAGTAGAGGGGTGAGTAGATTAAATGTCCTATAATTTATTTAAATGATTTTAAGACATTTCTTTTTCAATGACAAATTTTTTATATGTTTATTATTTAGTGATGTTAGGAGAAACCATGCTGCTGCCTCACAGCAAGCCGTGGCTCTTCTGTGTGGAGTTTGCGTGTTCTTCCCTTTCTTCTGGTTCTACCCACAGTCGAAAAACATGCACGTTAGGTTAATTGGTGAATCTAAAATTGCCCGTAGGTGTGAATGCGAGGCGGATGGTTCTCTATCTGCATATGTCTCTCTGTGCTCTTGGAAGAGAAACCATCAGATCAGGTGTCAGTGATTCTAGTTGAATTTTGTGGATATTCTTAGATGTTTTATTTCCTTGTCAGGGTGGTGCACTCAGGGACAAAAAACAAGTTTTATATGCCAGTGATGCTCTCTTTCTGGGGTAAAGAAGAAAACAAAAATGCTGTGATTGAATGTATGGCTCGTCGTGGTTATAAACTGAACACCGGTGGAACCAACCCAATAGGTAAGCACATAGCTCCACTATCTGCCCCGGCCTGCTCCCTGATGATACAGTTGTCATATGTGCATACTGTATGTGGGACGTTTGCCCAAAAAGCTCACATTTTGAAATTAAAATGTCTCATTGTTTATTGTGTATGTGTGTGTACACCTGCATGTTTTGGATTTCAGGTGCAAATCAAACATACAGTAGTCAAGGGGCTCGTGCAATGGCATCTAAAAAAGTTGTGACCATCCCACTAACTCCAGAAGAGGTAATCAACTCAAATGTAGTTTGTTTAACTTATAACAGTATAGCATGATATGTAGCATGAGTTTTTTTATGCCAATGATTAGCATTTTCATTAGGGCCATGTATGGCCAAACCAAATTTTTTTATAAAAATAGCATTGTTAATTTCAACAGTCATTATTATTATTATTATTATTATTATTATTATTATTATTAGGATTTGTACTGTTTAGAGAATTCTATGTATGTCATATTTAAACATTGTATCTCGTGCTAAATTGGAGTGACAGTGTATTTGTAGTCATGCTGTAAACATGTGAAACAAACTTAATAATGCTGAAGCCAGCAGCTATAAACATGTTTTACCTGCTTTCCTTTGTTTCAGCTGAAGAATGCTTTTGATAACTTGTTCGAAGGCTTGATGGAGAGTAAAGATGGGAAGAAAGAAGCAGCCAAGGTGCTTATGTCCTCTGTTTTGATGTGACTTTTTCATTCTTTATTCTGCCCTCCCTCGCTCCCTCCCTCCTTCCCTCCCTCTCTAGCTCCCTCCCTCTCTAGCTTCTTTCAGACATGCACTGGAATTCAGACATTTTCCAGACTTTCTCTGGTGTGGATGTATGTATGAATGCAAACCATACATACATCGTATGACATTGTCGGGACCTGATCCTCCTGACATTCTCTAGAGTTCATGTCTGAAACAGGTGTTTTCTCACCTCCATGCAGATACTTTCTTTGGCTGTTAAGAAATGTTTTGTCGCTTTAATGAGCACCACTATTTTTCTGCAGTCTGTGGGCACTCCCCTCCTGCCTCATCAAAAGCAGGCACTGTCCTGGATGTGTGCACGAGAAAACAAATCTGGACTGCCACCTTTCTGGGAGAGGAGAGGTGAGCTGTACTACAACAGCCTCACATGTTTCTCTGCCAAAGAAATACCAGATAGAGTTTGTGGGGGAATACTGGCTGATGACATGGGACTGGTGAGTTACACAAACGAACACTTTGCATATAAAGCAGAATCATGTCCTATATTTTATGATGAAAACACAGCACCTATCAAAGCTGTTTCTGTCTTTACCACAGACAGGCTTCACAATGCTGCTAACTAAGCAGACACGAATGAACAAACTCTTGTACGTTTTGTTTTTCAGGGGAAAACGCTGACAACCATTGCTCTGATCCTCACCAACTTCCATAAAGGAAAGCCCTTGCCTGTGGAAACATGTGTAAGTGTAGCTGTAACGAACTGTACTATATGTACTACATACTAGAATGTACATTAAATTGTATTTATATTTTAACAGGAGGAGCAGTCATCATTTGTCAAAGTGGCCTCCAAATTGAAAGGTAGTCTCAACTTTCAGTAAATGTTCTGCAAAGCGTTTTTTTCTCACTGTCTGTTAATGTATAAGATGACATTTGCATGAATGTACACATAATGAAACAGAAAAAGTGCACTAACAGGAGATGCGATGTGACATTTCTCTTCTTTTTTTTTTCAGGAAGCAGCAGTGCAAGTGATGGGACTGGTACTCTGTGCTCAGACCGGTAAGTGTGTGTGTTCGAGTCATATTGTCAGTGCTATATTTTCTACATAGCACTAACCTGATTTCTACGCACGTACCTTTTAAGTTTTTTTCTTCCATAACTTGCAATATTCCTGTGATTGTCAGTCCACAGGCAGCGTTGAGCTCTGTTGAAACACCAGACCTAGTGGAGATAACAGACAAGTCAGAAAAAAGTAAAAGCTAACTCCATATTTCTTTTACTTTTTTTTTTAATTTTGTCCCTATATCTTTTGTGATTGCTATGGATTTTTGCACTTACATACATTTATCTGAGTTTTCCATTCTCAGCTGAAAGCAAAGGAAAGAAAAAAGCCATCAAGCGAAAGGCTAGTAAAGGTACAATACGCTGACTTTGTGTATTTCAAATTAAAGGAATTTTAATTCAAATATAGATATTTGTCATTTTACCTGTGTTTGTTTTTTGTGGTTTTTTAGCTTGTATAACAATACAACCAGTGTTTCCTATTAACTAAGTCGTCATCACTGTGCAGAGGCCCCAGTCTTGCAGGAGGATCTGGACTTTGCTGCAGCACTGAGTGGCCCAGCATTAGATTCAGGATTAAAGAGGAAGAGAGCTTCCAAGACAGAGCCTCCAACAATGAGTGCGTCAAACTGGGTTTCTTCTTTGTTTGTCTGACTTACTGTAGTAGTGAAATTTAGCAGAAATGTGGAACCGTATAGTGATGTTGTTTATTACCTTTTTTGTAGGTTTGGACTCCTCCATGTCTAAAAGTGGAGCGGACTCATCAGCTAGGACTACTCTCATCATTTGCCCACTTTCTGTGCTCAGCAACTGGCTGGTAGGACACACAGTTTAAAAGACACAATTTGTTACTAAAATTAATTTCCAAGCAGCTAGCTTAATGAGCAGGGGATACATTTAAAAATAGAGGTGTCAGGTTAAACCCTGCTTTTCCATTGTGCAAATCTATATTTGTTATACTAGTCCTCTCTGTTTTGTGTGTTCATGCAGGACCAGTTTGAGCAGCATGTCCATGCTAACGTGAAGCTAAACGTGTACCTGTATTATGGCTCAGATCGTAACAGATGCAAGAAATTTCTATCCTCTCAGGATGTGGTGATCACCACCTACAATGTTCTGTCTGCTGAATTTGGGGTGAGTGGAGACAAGTTACATGGCTATCAGTGGTTACAAGGTGAACAAAGGGGTTTACACAAAGAAGAAGATGGGGAACAATCACAATAAGGAAGTTCAGATTGTGCCTCAAATCTTACAGGGGTAGACAAATGAATGTCTGTCCTAAGCCTGAACAGTGTGTCTTTCCATGTGAAGATTTAGTTAGGACAGTTCACAGATGAAGATAAGAGACAATTTATGTCTCATTTAATCAGTGGTGTTCATTTACCTTTCAGAATAAAGGTCCTCTCATTGCGATCAATTGGCTCAGGGTTGTGCTCGATGAAGGACACGTCATAAGAAATCCAAATGCATTGATGAGTAAGGCCGTGCTTGAGTTGACCGCCCAAAGGCGTTGGATTCTTTCAGGTATGCATTTAAACATACACACTTAATAAGAATAATTGTTTAGTTGCTTTGCATTTAATTCTACAGTCTAATAAGTCTTGTTTTCAAAACGTACCTAGAAAACTAATTTTAAAAAATAAAAATGTTGCAGATACTACTTGTCCTGGCTATTGGGATTATTCTGTAAATTTGGCAACTCATTATTTTATTTATTTATTTATATGTGTGTGTGTGTGTGTGTATGTGTGTGTGTGTATATATATATATATATATATATATATATATATATATATATATATATATATATATATATATATATATATATATACATATATACATATATACATATATATATATATATATATACATATATATATATATATATATATATATATATATATATATATATATATATATATACATATATATACATATATACATATATATACATATATATATATATACATATATATATATATATATATACATATATATATGTGTGTGTGTGTGTGTTAGTCTATCACAAATACATAATTTAATTAGTGACAGAGTTTTAAACATATGTGTATGTTAAAACTCCCTGCTTTCTTACAGGTACTCCTATCCAAAACAGTGTCAAAGATCTGTGGATGCTGCTGGCCTTCTTGCGATTGAAGCCCTTCGACGTGAGGGAATGGTGGAACAGAGTGATTCAAAGGCCCGTTACACAAGGAGACAGAGGCGGCCTGCAGTGAGTGGACCCTTAAATCTTATTAGTCAGTCCCTCCGGGAGTTTGTGGAAGTTTTTAAGATTGTTGTGGCCTGAAATGAGTAATTTGGGGACAGCTTTTATTTTTAAAATTGTTTTCCATGCGCAGATATTGCTGGGGGTTGGTGAAATTAGTAATCATACTCCAAAGGCTCCATTTGCTATTAGTTAAGTACAGATTTTTGCTGTGGTCTAGTCTTATCTCACACATGACAGATTTACCTTTAGGCTAATCCTGGTACAGGAATTCATGTCAATTTCAATAGACTTAAACATAGACACGTTTAACATTATAATTAGCCACATCCTTGTATGTAATTGTGTGTGTCAATAGGTGAATGAGGCAGATACAAAAGCACTCTGGAGAAATGAGTCGGTAAATGCATTTACCATTTAAATTTGCCTTCACAGTGAACACATTTGTTGTCTAGCTACAGTTGTGTAGGCATCTAAGCTATAATTTTGTCACCTACACTGAGTCCCTTGAGTGAGTTTGTACATTTAGGAATAAGGCAACAATTGTAATCGTTATACTATTGATAACTGGACACAAGATATTAAATTCAGGTGTATCAACCTTCCTGCAGGAACCTTCAGACACTGATTAAGTGCATCACCCTGAGGCGGACTAAGAGTAGTGAAGTGAGTGGGCGCCCCCTGGTGTCTCTGCCAGACAAGACAGTATGTGTGGAGCAGGTTGAGCTGAGCCAACCGGAGAGAGAGGAGTACGAACTGGCCCGCAAGGAAGGAAGAAACATAATTGGCAGGTAGAGTGTTTTTGTTGGATGTAAATGTAGATGTGCTTGAATAGCAACATTGCAAGTTATAAAACAGTAAATAGGTAATAATGGTTGACAGAACACTTTTGTTGTTAGCTGCATGTTAAATCTTATCAGCATTTCCAGTGTAATTTTGTGTGTGTGTGTAGATATGTAGCTGAAGGGACAGTCTTGAGGAATTATGCTGATGTGTTGGCCATCCTCATGAGGCTCCGACAATACTGCTGCCACCCTGATCTTCTGGCAAAAACATCCTCAGATTTAGGTAAAACCTACAGTCTGATAGTGATAGTATTGTGGAGTGCAAAGCTTCTAAACCCTCTTAATAAGGATAAGATAAGGAATAATTTATTTATTATACACAAAAGTTTTATAAAGTCAACTGTATAAACCTCAGGCAGATGAACAGTGACGCAAGCAGCTTGACTGTCAGCAGCTTCTAGTCATACTGTTTGTATCTACATTGTTCTATATATACTTATGAACTGATTATAGTATTAAATTATAAAGTAAAAAAATGAATCTCTAATTTCCTGAATTTGCACTTGCTCCTTCTCTGTGTCGTCCTCTGTAGGTGCTCCAGCAACACCCGCAGAGCTGAGGGAACATCTGATAGAAAAGCTGCGAATGGTGTTGGCCAGTGGCTCTGATGAGGAGTGTTCTGTATGTCTGGACTCAGTCCGTCTGCCGGTCATCACACATTGTGCCCATGTTTATTGCCGGCCCTGCATCGCCCAAGTCATCAGCACTGAGCAGGTAAATTTGCTGCTGCCCTTAACAGAGTTAGCGTTTGTACTTCATTGAAATTAATTAGCAACAAATCTCCACTACTGTATAAATATTCAGCCGTTAATCATTAATAGATGAATATTTCCCCTGTGGTCTGTTTGTGTCTGTGGGTAGGACACGGCACACTGTCCTCTCTGTCGAAGTGTGATCAAGACCAGTGAACTTGTGGAGTTTCCACAAGAGCAAATGGAGGAAGAGAGTCTGAGAACAAGCTCAGAGAAGTGGAGGACCAGCTCAAAGGTGCAGAGGCTGCACCATTTATCAGAGGATAACAATAGTGAAATTACTCAATAGACTAATAAATATATGCTGGATAGTGTTTTTGTTTTTTAAAGGTATTCTAGTGCAGAATCTTCACATCATTTAAACTCAGTTGTCTGTAACAAAATATTTACATTTTTACATTACATTAACAATCTCTGAAACATCTACCCATTTACAGTAGTGACTCTTTCTCCAATGTAGATTTCAGTCTTCAGTAGAACTACTGAGAGCGATAGCAATTGTCAGTTACCACATGAGAAGAGAGCTAAGCTGTTCCTATTTTAAAGTCTCTTTTTGTCTTTGCAGGTGCAGGCGCTGATGTCAAACCTACTCAGGCTCCGAAGCGAAGACAGCAGCATTAAGTGTTTGGTTGTCTCCCAGTTTACACGTTTCCTCACCATACTGGAGACTCCACTTAGGTAACACACACTCACTAGTGGTTTTCTAGAGGACTAAGCTATTGTTGTTTTATCAACCAGAGTACAAGGTTTATTAAGACAAGCCCTCGGAAGGAAAGGGTCTGCATCTCAGCTGTCATAGAAATAGATTTGACTAGAGAATTAATCAACAATTCAGTTTTGTAAATTCCACTCATACATGATCAATACAGTAGACAAGGTTAAACATCCTACTTCAGTGTTGATTAAAGGTGGGTAATGGACCTCATGTGAGCTACACTAAAAAAATAAAGAGACATCGCAGTGTGACCTGCTCTCATACATTTTATTTTATCTCCTTCTGCATTGTCCTCTTTCACCTTCACCAGAGAGAATGGATTCAGTTTTGTGCGTTTGGACGGCGCCATGACCCAAAAGAGAAGGACCCAGGTGATCCAAGAGTTTCAGAGCTCTGAAGTCAACAGCCCTGTCATCATGCTTCTGTCTCTCAAAGCTGGAGGGGTTGGGCTTAATTTGACTGCTGCTTCTCATGTTTTCCTTATGGACCCTGTAAGTACCTCATATTGTATGTGGTAATTTCAGGCCTCAGAAAAGTTGAGATGTATTGCCACAAACGTTTTAACTACTTTTCAATCATGCAAACACCAGATGTTACTTTTTAAGAAACTATTTTAAAATGAAAATGCAGGAAACCAATATTACCACTACACAAAAATGTACTTATTGACCATATCTTGGTTCAAGTGAGACCATAGCTGGTTTAGGAACCCACAGTGCACAAATATATAACTGATTTTGATTGTGTTAGGCGTGGAATCCAGCTACTGAGGAGCAGTGCATTGACCGCTGTCATCGTCTGGGCCAGAAGAGGAAAGTTTGTGTCACCAAGGTGAGAAACGCCTACAAAAACATCTATTTAACACTTGCTGATTTTAAGTAATTATATTTACATTTTGCATGCATGTGTTGCTGCAGTTCATTGTGAAGGACTCAGTGGAGGAGAACATGGTGAAGATCCAGAAGCAGAAACAGGATCTGGTGGAGAAGGCATTTGGGTCCACAACCATTGACAGGAAAGCTTCTCGCATTAATGATATCAAAGCTCTGATGGAGCTGTAGGTGTGTGAAAATGGACAGTTCACATCTGAAGAGTTGTGGGTTATTTTTGCACACAAGTTTAAAACTTGTCAGTGATGTTCTGGTTAATTTGTACTTTGGCCATTAAAATACCAGAGTTGCACTATTGTATTCTGTCTTAAGTTAATACTTCAAATACACATACCTGTGTGTAGTGTTTTGTTTTTGATAGTGTAAAAACCAACACTTGACAGAAAGTGATTTCTTGCCTGGTCTTTATTAGGGATGGACAGTTATTATCTGGGGAAAGAACAAACCTTATTAACAAACCATTAACTTATATTACCACATTGTCATCCACCATGATGCATATTTAGGATTTTGTTGGGCTTTTCTCTCAGCCTTGGCAGCTTATAGAAGAAAGCCTATAGCAAAAGGAGGAGTGTACTTAATTACTGTTTGGAGTTGTAGATTATAGAGCACACAACTGCAGTGAAATTAAAGGGGGGTATTCAAAAAAAAAAATAAAGGGAAGGAGCCAACAAAAGTAAGTCTGTTGTGCTGCAAGCAGCAGTTACAATAAGTAAGGTTTTGTAAACGGTGAGAGGGAATAAGGCAGCTGGTAACACTAGAGACAGGAACTGGTGAAACCCAGGTCATGGCACAGACACAATGATGTGGGTCTGACAGGGAGGTAACATGCAGACTACACTAGCGTTAAATCCTGCAAAAAGACAGAACTCTCAGGATGAAGGTGGACATATTTAATTACTGACCCATTTAACTGTGCCATGCAAATACAAGACAACAGGCCTAGCCCTAATACATTAGCAGACACTACAAAGCTGAAGTCACAAGGAGCTGGTGAGTGTCAGAAGCACGGATAGGGACGTCTATCTATAGCCTCTGTGGAGGTGAATGCTGTCAGCTTAAAGTGAGACTGTGATAACTGGCTGAAAGGGGAGAGCATGAAGGAAGTGAGCCAGTTACTGCACATCTGCTTTAAAGTGGTTCAAGTAGAGATAGTTATTGCAGATTAGGAGTTGTGGTAAAATCCAGAAACAAGCTTGAAACCTGAAAGTTTCTCTTTAGCCACATTTCACCCACCATAGTTTGGAGTTTCTGTTAGTGTATTTTCCCACAGGAAGACATTTTTTTCCATCAGATGTGTCAAAGACACTTAAAAGGGTCAGTTACAATTCTTTCGAAGTAGTTACACTTAGTCACTTTCTTGGCAAGAGCTGGTTGAGAAGATTGATTATGAAGCCAACTCAGCTTACTAACTAGTTACTCTAGATAGAGTTCTTTTTTGCACAAAAAAAACAAAAAAAACAAGACGACTACTGGACAAGCGTTTATGCGTTAGCCCAAATCAGTTGCACTCAGAGGAAGTCAAAGCAGATGTAACACTGTAAGTGGCTTGTAAGTTTTGGAAGTGCTGGTCAGGCTCCTCCCTTGCACCATATGTAACATCAGTACTCCATATTTTAAGATTTAGTCATTGTGCAAGTATATTATTTATCCACTGCAGCAGTGAATTACATCTTCACATGTATTTTCACGATCACACAAATGATTACAGTCGACCTGGACTTCCAAAACATTAAACCCAATGATTAAATTCTACACTTGTTCAGACTGTGCCTCAGCCACAATCTCAGTCTACCACAGCACACTGTTGAAGAGCAGTGGAAATACATAAAAACAGCAGATTTTCCTTGGGTAAACATTTTATCATGACAGTAAATAATTTAAGTCATACACTGGGCAAGCTGGTGACAGCTACATAAAACCACACATAAGCATGTGGTTTCAGTCTTTTCATCTAACTCAGCAAGAAAGTGAATGAGCACATTTCCCAAATGTATAACTTTTTTTTTTTTAAAGAGAAAAATGAATAAGCTAAGAGAGCGTGGGCACTGTGTCAAACTTATCATTTACACCGACAGGATGCAGAGAGCGAGGCTGAGAGTTACAGAGGCATCCACTTAGTCACCTGCTAATCAAGCCCTGCGATTGGCTGAGGGGTGGTTAAATCACCACCCACACAGAGCTTCAACTGGTGCTCTCTCTGTCCATCGTGCTCCTTCACCCGCCTGCTACTTTAAGAAGGAGTCAAGCTTTCGCTCGATGTTGGCGAAGGAGTCATCACCCATGTAGTCGACCTGGCCCTCTTCCCAGCGCTGCTTCCTCTCTAGTGATGAAACCTTCTTGGGGGGAGGAGCAGAGGCCACAGGCTGTTCCTTCACATCCTCATCAAGTTTAATCTGTGTGACAGACAAGGAAAGAATGAATCATTATATGGGACTGAAGCAATACTTTATAAGGAATGGTTTTCCCCTGTGTTCAGCCAAGCTTGCTCTTCTTTCAACTGGAATTTCCTCTTTTCTATCCTGGAGACACAATCACTAAGCGCAAGCATTTCAGTTGAAGTGCAACAAGACATTTTGCAACAGACTGGCAGCAGATAAGGGTTATAGTGATAGGATGAAAAACAAAAAGCCCTTACTGAGTTACTGACTGCATCCACTAAGTCATTAACAATTAATACGTAATGGCTGCAGTGATTGGAGAGCACATTAATAGAGGAAGTGGGAGTAAACAGGAATAATGTAAGATGCCCTCCACGTATGCCTTAAAGTATACAGTTCGGTGCAAAGGTTTAAATCCACTTGTTTTGAAATTTAACACTAAAACTATAAGAATATGAAAGTTGTAAAAATGTTCTTTAATTATAACAACGATGATGTCATTTTCATTATTTTACTATAAATTAGTTTTTACAGATACATTTGTACTAGGAGAAAGTGCATTGTTATGTTGCCTTGGCAACGTTTCGGCAGCTGTTCCAACTACGATCACTGAGAAGTAGTTCACCAGAGCACTACTACAAAATGCAGCATGGCAACTTCCTCTTCGTGCTATTCTCAAGTGCTGGACACTTGCTGGCCTGGCCCCCAGCCATTCATTGAGGACAACAAGCTTTATAGTCACGATGCTACTGACAGGACTCCCAATAAATACCAGGAGCAACAAACACGAGTTCTAGCAGCAGATTGTTTAGGAGAAATTCAAGACCAATAATGTGATAAGTGAAACAAGCAGCATTATCTTTGGAGCAGGAGGGAAGATTTAAAGCCTCAATACGTGGTGTTTTACAGGCTGGTAATTTTTCATCATGTCAGACTTACAAACTTTGAATATGTGCCAGAGAAATGAGTGTTCAGCTAGATGTTGGAGATTTTGACACAGCCAGGACGTGACATTTATGCAACACACAACAAATTAACACACACACATCCTCATTTATGTGTCAATACTTCCATCGCTTGCCACAACCACACCTAAAACTAAACACTTTCACACACACCCCCACACGACAACCACTAACTTACATCCTCGCTCTCTTCTACACAGCCGCTGTTGAAGGGAGTGTCCCCGTAGGCCTGCTGCAGTAAAGGCAGCACAGATTTGGCATATAGCTCCCACCACATGAGCAGGTAGTCCGGATGCAGCTGGCATGGGTCAGGAGATGTAGAGTGACCTTTGACTTCACCACTCTGAGCATCGTATGTATAGTTCCATGGTTTCACCTTGCCCAGGAAGTGCGCCACCTTTGCATCATGGCCGTACCTGTAAAAACAAAGTCAGGCAATAAGAATGCGCGAGAGCGTAAGAGACATTGAACATACCCACCCAAGAGGCCCCTTTCAGCAACTGCGCAACATGCAAACAGGTCTATCCAAAAGTGAGTGCTCCAAAATGTCTGGAATAATTCCTCACTGCAAATTAGAAGTGTGCACACCAATACCAGAAGCATGGTCAATTTGAACCAGGAAGTCAGTCTGTACAGTCATTGTTGTTTCTGTTTTTGTTTTTTTTCTTCCTTGTTTATCCAACTTCAGCATTTGTATAAATTACTACTTTGGTCACTTAAGTGTATTTTCAACAATCTTCATGCAGACAGTCAGCAGTGAATGTCAAAGTAATGTCAGTCTGCAACATGGATTAGCTTGTTTATCTGTAGAACTCTGTTATTGCACAAGGATTATTAAAAATGCATCAGCCAGACACACTGTCCCACTTAGTGAGATGTTTTTTCTATTTTAAAAACACTTAACAAAAAACAAAAAACACTAAAACAGAACTGCTCTGACTCACCGTAATTATAGAGATCTTGAGCAAGTAAAGAAGACGGGCTTATGTAGTGGCAGTTCCGAGCACATTAAAAAGATCTGGTTTTAGTATCTGAATGATCTTCTGCCTGGTGTTTTTTTTTTTTTTTTTTTTTTTTTAAGGGATGTTGCCGTTTTCCAAGATGTCAGAAATTCATTGTGAATATTTTTGCATAGACAAAGCAAAGCAAGAAGAAACAAAAACTACCTCTAAGAAGTGAAAGTTATGCTGTACAAACATACTCAGAATCGAGCCCCTCAACAGGAGGACGTATACAGATTTAAATACACACGTACAAGTGTAAGCACTGTAGCTCCTCTATTTTGAGGCAGGGTTGTGACAGGGTTTCAGCAGCTTTTTTTAACTTAACACCCACCCACAGACACACACATAACCTTTGTAGTGGACCTTGGACAAACTGTCACCAAACAGAAAGGAGAAGCTATAGAATCAGGGCAATGAGCAACTAAACAAATGTATGAAGACAGTGTGTATACTGACTGTTTGAATGCTGGCAGATAGGAGTAGATGGCAATACTGCTAAGATTGTAGATGAAGGGAAGGTGTTTGGAGATATCGGCCGTCGCCCAAGTGTTGAAGAAACTGTTGAGTACACCCTGATCACCACCTGCAGACACAGACAAAAAATACACACACTTTTGGCTAAATTAGAGCTAAATGAGGAGATCTAGCTTGGGATGTTAGAATACACAAAAATCACAGAGTCGTTTTATAGATGCTGATCAGAGCAGCAGGTTCAAAAATGTGAAACAAGCCAAGGCCTTTATTCATCGTTTTGCTTGATGAACTTCTAAATTAATGTGTTTTCATTCCAGGATTCCTTTCTTGTCTCACCCATCTTATGTGGCCTGATACTGTACTGCACATACGTGACTGGTCAACAGACACCGTTATGTACATTCCCACAGACTGTGTCCTTTCTGACTTTTAAAAATAGAACCTGAAACGAAGGGTTGACAATGCTGTGAGAGGCTGCTGCATGCAAACATATATACAGCAGGTATGCATGTAGAAACACACCAATAGATGGGAATGTGTACGTGTGTGTGAGAGAGACAATGTGAGCAGCAGCCAAAGGGCAGGGGTGGTAGTCTTCAGACATAGGATTAGCACATGCCATGTCCACATGTGTAAGTGTGTATGTAGAGAGACTTAGTGAGAAAGTGGTCCTGGGCCAATGAGGAAACATTTATTGTGATGCCGTTTTGTAATCAGTTCAGATTCAGTGTCACATTTGCGATCAAAGCTAAACACAGTGGAATGTAAAGAAGAAAAGTCAAACTTCCTCCAACCATCTTCCTGCAGTTAGAGTTTAGTGGCAGTCTAATCCCTTCCAAACTTAGTGAGGCAAGGTGACCTTTACCTTTCCTAGTGAACATCACACACTCCTATGAGTTTAGGTCCAAGAGTAATATGACCGGTTTGATAGACCAGGGGTTCTCAATTCTGGCCCTTGCTATGCTCGTTTTCCCAAACTATCCCTGCCCTACCCACTGCTTATCACATGGATCAGGTGTGTTCAGTCAATCAGAAGCTGGAAGACCACAATTCACTTTGCCTTATCCTGCTCCACACTCATCTAAAAATGCTATTTTCCAGCACACCTGACCCAGATAAGCAGCAGTGGGTAGGACACGGAAAACAAGTAGAGCAGGGGTCCTTGAATATTGGAATTAGGACCCCATGTGATAGACCACTTTGATGTGGTGGGTTTTTCTTGCTTCTTGTGCCAAATCAAATACACAAAAATAGAAGCGTGAAAATCCAAATGTAAACTAAAAACGGATTAGATCCTGGCAATTCTCCCGCATAGCCCTGAAGGTTCACACACTCTGACCATTATGTCTAAATGAATTAAACATTCTCGTCCCTCTCACCATCAAAACTCCCATTTTCCCCGCAGAACGCGAGGAGCTTCTCATGTGTCTCCTTGGACGGCCTGAAGACGAAAACCCCGGAGTTGAAACAGTCTGGCCAACCAGGATCTGGCGCTGCAGACAGTTCCTCCCTCTCAAAGAGTTCATCTATATTCGACAGCACCTGAATACATTCAAATAAAGTTAATTCCAATCTTAAATATAGTCAGTTTAATTTATAAACAGTTTCACTATTGTAATCTGCTAAAATGTGTGCACATTTGTGACACTTTAATAATGTAAACATGCATTTCAAAGCTTTAAAAATGCTCTGCATGCATATTTTTCTTTTTTACATCGCCACTGTGTATCGTTTTCCATGTCATCCAGTTTGCTTCTCACCAGTGTGTCTGCATCCATGAATACACACTTGCTGTACTGTGTGAGAGTCCAGCAGTGCAGCTTGGTAAAGGTTACTCCCAGGTCTGGACGCTTGATCAGGGCCAGATGAGCTGCATCGCCTGAATCCATGATGTCCACCACACACACCTCGTCGAAAACGGAGCGCAGCACATCCCTGTAACACACAGGCCCAATTTAGGTTCATGTGCAAGACAGAAAAGTGTGTGTCTTCCAATTAGTGTCTTGGGAGAGAACAAAGAAAGGGACAACATAACAGTTACATTAGGGATGTGCATTACCTGCAAGGTTCTGCAACATGAGGTCCTACGAGTACAACCAGTTTCCTGGTCGTGTTGTGGTTTCGTAACGACTGGCCAAGGACCATCGCTCCCTTTGCATAGCTGTCATTTGTGGCCAGTGTCACAAAAGCTTGGTCTGTTTAGAGAAACACAAACACACACTCAGGCACATGACCAGTTGCGCAAATGCCATATCTACATGGATCTTTTTTCAAAAATAACCAGGGCTGTTTGATTTTTTTTTTTTTTTAGATTTGCAAGTTCTACTAAATATTTTATACCTCAATGGTCTATTTAGGAGGAGTGGAAGTCAGACCACAGCCACCAGATATTATTCAGCTAGCTGAGTGTGTGTGTGTGTGTGTGTGTGTGTGGGGGGGGGGGGGGGGGGGTCCTTCTCAGAAACCTGATCAGCATGGCACTGTCGTTGTACAGTTGCTATGTTCTGATTCAAGGAGCTATAAACCGTTTGTCAATTGAGTGGCCTGAGAAGCCTGCAAGGCCGTACAGTAAGCACATGGTGTCTTCCCAGAAAGTAATTAGTGACACTTCTAGGTCTGATCTTTTTCAAAATGATACCATCTATTCATGATAACACTTTAAAATGCAGGTCTTAAAAATTATATCAAGATAATATGGTAATATCCATAAATAATACTTTATAATACTAAACAGTTGTATGTGCTGTACAAGAGAGTTGTATGTATTGTGATGGAAATAAAATGCATAGATATTACATTTCTCTTATTTAAAAAAAAAAAAAAAAAAAAAAAAAAAGCACATAGCATCATAATTATATATCATGAAGCCGAATGTCATTGTTTTCAGTCCTTATTAAAACAATTTACTTGGGACGAGATAAAGAGCAGAATACTATAAAAAAAAAAAAAAAAAAAAAAAAAAAAAAGGTGAGACACTACAAGCCTTTTATAGGATTAGAAAACAAACTTTAGGCCAGATTCTGTGGCGCATGTCCGCACTGAGAAACTGCGTAGAGTTAGTCAAGAGACCAAACCAACGCAGGAAGTTGATAACATCTTCAAAAATAAAAGCCCACATAATGGAAGTTTCACATTTAGTCATTTGGCAGACGCTTCGTTCCAAAGCGACTTACCAGGGAAAGTACAAAGCAAGCAAAAAATCGGAGTCAATGAGAAAACATCAAAGCAGAAAGCGCATAGAAAAGTTCAATTGACAGGTGTGTTCGACTTGACCACTGGGAGACCTTGTTGTTCCATTTGTGGACACAAGGACATAATTAGTTTGAGGACTGGGGACGGAGTTGTACTAAAGTAAATGTGCAAATTCATATTTCTTTTGCTGCCTCAATAAGGAAATCATCATGCCTGTACTGTAATAATGAAGCAGCTACATTTTAGTTTTTGTGCAAGTCAAACTGTCTTGGCTACAATTGTGTTGCCACAATTAAATGGGGAAGTGACAGGTTTTGGCGATGCCATGTGAGTAATTGGCAGTGTTGCAATCAACACTTCCACTCTGACTTTGTGTGCGTGCGGGTATGTGTGTGTGAGAGAGAACCAGACACACCTCAACATCAGAGCCACAAAGTCAGACGTCAGTTTAAAGCAGTTAAAAAGGTGTTCAGAAGTTCAGAAGTGGCACAATTATGATTATCTGACAAACTTTAACAGTAAAAACAATCACAATTCTTCAACCTTAGTTATTTTATCTAGAGCTGCAATAATCAGTTGACTGACAGGAGATTAATTGCCAATTACTGGGATAAAATCCGAAAAATGGCCTCAAAAGTGCAGCTTTTTAAGAATTAGGGGAATCGTTCAGTGGCAAAATGCGACAAACATCTAGTTAAAGAAAACGACTGCAGCATTTTCTCACGTCATAGTCGTCTCACTAATACCTGATGAAAACCAAAGCCGCGTTCATCCCGGGTTGACTCTGAAAACTGTGACCGGATGTGCTGCTTCACGTTGCCCCACACTCAGCTTTACTCAGGTCCAAACAAACACATCCCGAGCCTTAAAATGAGTCCAAAAGTAAATGCACGAACGATTCGGAGTCGTCGTTTCATTTCTGTGCACACCTGAGCAGCAGTGAGCGTCGCAGCTACGGTTTTCTGCGGCTTTTAATACATACGCGATATTACGAACGGATAAGGACAGTTCGCGCAGCCCCGGTCCGGCCCAGGAGAGGCCCCGTTCCGGTCAGAGTGCCGAAGATGCCCCGGCGTGTCTTACCCGACATGGTGCGCTGAGAAGAGTCCATCCGGGGGTCGGAGGTTGTGATGGGGCAGACCAAGGGTTTACACGGCGAAGGGCAGAGCCGCAGCAGCTGAGAGCAGTCTAACACAGGAATTAAGCCCCACATTTTCCGGGTCATGTGACTAATGACAGCTGACACGCCCCCCTCCGTTTCCTCTGCGTAATAAGTTTAACCCATGCTTTAGCTGTACACGAGTAGAAAACTCATCACTTGTAGCCAGTACTATGCATTGCGTTCAACTTGGGTCAAGCAAAAGAAGAACTTTAAGAATAATATTGAAATACAGCTTTTTTTAAAAAAAAAACAAAAAGATAAAGTAGGACAAATATTCCCCTTCTAAATGTAGTGGACTAGTCATGTATAGTACATTAAAGTTGTTTTTTCTATGTAAATGTAGTAATCAGACCCTCTGCTGTGGCCATATTGTTGTCAGGTGAATCTTGTTTGCTATAATTATCTTTGGCATGAGTCAAGAACTTGATGAATCCACCTGTAGCAAACTGAATTGATTGACCATTTTTCAAAGAGGTGCACACACAAACATGCAAGGTCCCACAATCTACAGACCTGAAAGCATATCAACATCCAAACCCAACACCAGTGGCTAAACCAGGGGTTGGCAGGTCACTGATGGTCCCCATCTGGGAAGAATAGGGCAAATCTAGCTTGCAGAGTTACCTAAGAAGGCCATAAGCTAGTTTTGGTGCCAAAGTGGCATCTGAGAACTGAATTATGGATCTGAATACTTTTGTATTTAGACAATCTTTTTTTTAAAGCATGCAAGAATTGTAAAGACATGGCATGCTTTCATCATGAACCAGCTTTATCTATTTAAAAACAAATATACAAAGTAAGATGTGCAAATACTTTTTACTTGTACCCAAGCATTTTCACATTCATGTGGTTTTAGTCTTCCAAGCAAAAGCCCTGAAGATGTCCACTGAGCTACAATAATTAACACAAATAAAGAACTATGACTGACTTGAAACAAAAAAGGTGGCCATGTCTAAATCACGTTTCCTCTTTGCTTGATTTCAAGCTGCAACAATGACCATCTTCATCACACTGGTCTGCAGGAAAATCCTCTGGACTCCAGCTGTTGAGCAGCTCATTAGCTCACTGCCTCTTAGTGGTCAGGTTCTTCACCTTACAGCTAAATAAAATACAAACACACAGGTTTCAGCCACACATGGGACCTGATAAATCACACTTCCACCTGCTACTACAATACAAAGCATGAAAGTGCAGGTTGAGATTTAATTTGAAATACTTCTGTTTTGTAATAGTACTTTAATACCATGCCAAAAATGTGCAGTGAACAAGTTACTGTGTGCTGTTAATGTTCCTCATGACCATACTTCCTCATGCTAGTGCGTTGTAAAAATTGTGAAATAGCCATGGTCTTAGATGCATTTTGACATAACTGTTATAAGGTTTAACATAATTTGCCAGATAATGCAAGTATACATGTAGTCTTTATTACCAGCAGTCAGCGTGGCCACACTGAATGGTCAGTGGCCAATGGTGAATGTTAAAATGTAAAAACACTAACCTCTGCTGGTCAAACCAGTTCAAGTTAGTCTGTGTCTGCAAAACCCCCGTCAATGAATTTAGCAAATGTGTGTTCAGTTTTTATATAACCTAAAAAAATACAATGAATTAAAAATTGTTATAATTTTAATAATATGCTTCACCATCCTGCGCATGTGTTCCTAGGTGCCAGTGAATAATGCAAGAGGCTTACGAGAAAGTCTTTGGGCACCTGTCAAATAGCAACTTATCAACAGCCACAAACTGTGGCTGGTCCAGTTCTTTAGTCGGAGGTCGGTGATGAGAAGGTGTGAGTAACCGGAGAGCACCTCGGAGTCACAAAGTGAAACTTGACCTGCTCAGGTGTCTGAGGGGAATAAAAAGGGACCTACAGGACAGGTGGGAAGATGGAGTCCTTGGGCTGCGTGCGGTGAGAGGAAAACAATTGATTCTGAATGAGCTTTTAGTGAACAGGTATAAAATACTCTTTATCTTTGGGCACAGTCCTGTGTTTTGGTTTTGGCTCATGGGACTTTTGAATAGCGGTAAAGATGAAAGCAAAAGAGGCCAGAGGAGAAATAAAAGAGGATAAGGAGAGACCAATGTTTTGATAGAAGACATCGGACGAGAGGAACACCAAACTAGTTCTCAGCAAAAAGGTGATTTTCTACTTTGGATTGGTCCTGCGCCGGACTCTAAGACCCTGCAGCCAGCCTGGGACTGAATGTAAGCTCCTTATTTGTTCATTCCATACTTTACAGTTTTACTATGCTCTTCTCCAAGGGAGTTTACAATTACAACTACAATTACAAACCTTTATAGCTGCAGAAAGAACGCTACTCCCCGACCCAAAGAATCAGCTCAGCTGACACAAATTTAAGATAAGCGTTGTGAGAAGCGTTCTCAAAATTGAAAGGCAACAAAACAAACATGGTATAGTTTCTAAAGCACTGCCATGTATTAGAAGAAAGGTCACGTAAGGCTATGTTGTTGTGAAGTGCAGGCAGTTTAATCTCAGTGAGACCGCTGGCTCCATACCTCAGGTTACAGGGCATTGTGTGGCAGCGAGGCAAGCTGTGCACACAAACACAGACCTCATCTTTTAAACATGTTGGATGGAAAGCAAAATGTGGGTTTTGTTAACAAGCAAACAATACAAGACATCACAACTTCCCAAGAATTATGTGCAGCAAGTGGGAAAGTAACCTTTTGGATCACAGATTTCTGTGTTTAAAAGACCCTTTAATTGCACTTACATCTATACTCAAAGAATAAAAAACCTGAATGCTAGATGAATAGCTTGGCTTCGGGGAAACGCATCACTATACTATACCACATGTGGCTGCTACATGTTGTAAGAGTGTATTGTTTTACCCACTACAAGCTATTTTCTTTTTAACAAGAATTCTACGTAGGACTAACTTTGAAAAACTTGTGAATAAAATTTTTAAACAAGTGGTTATCTCTGCTGTTTTTAGAGTTTAAATTTTTCTGAGGTAAACCCCAGCCATGTAAAAGAGATGACTAAGCCATCCACTAAATTAATAAATCTTCCTTTCGGCTGTTCCCTTTCAGGGGTTACCACAGCGAATCATGTGCCTCTGCACATCCCCTGCATGCTCTTCTCTCACACCAACTAACTTCATGTCCTCTCTCACTACATCCATAAATCTCCTCTTTGGTCGTCCTCTAGACCTCCTGCCTGGCAGCTCCAAACTCAGCATCCTTTACCTATATATTCACAGTCTCTCCTCTAAACATGATCAAACCATCTCCAAAACATCTAAGATGAGCTGTCCCTCTGACGTACTCATTCCTGATCCCGTCCATCCTCGTCACTCCCAAAGAGAATCTCAACATCTTAAGCTCTGCTACCTCCAGCTCTGCCTCCTGTCTTTTCTTCAGTGCCACTGTCTCTAAGCAGAACAGCATCGTACTAACTGAATAAATAAAACACCAAATTATCTGAAAATAAACCAAACCAATATCCATTTTACTCTGTTTGGGTTTATACACCGATCAGCTACAACATTACTACTGCTGGTCCTAACAATGTTATGAAGGACAAAGGTCAACATGTCCAGCAAAATGTGATGTGAAAAATACACAAATTCAATACTTGAAGAAAAGTGGGAATATTGGCCTAAATATTATCCACTACAATTTAAATTTCAAATCAACACACAGCCTGAGTTTCATTATTAAATTGTTCTCGGGAATTCTTTCATTCCATTGTTGATTATTTTCTCTTCCACTCCAACCTGTTTTCCACACACTATGTTCTGTAAATCTTTATTTTCCCCACTTCTCTGTGCCTGTCTTATGAGGCAGGTATGTATCTGTTTGCCCAGAATGGGCGACCTTTTTCTTCAAAGCATATGATCACGACACAGCTGAAGCGTTAAATGTTAACTGTCAGCCTACGCCTGTCCCAGAGTACAGGAAGGCCAAAGGTCCACTTTGCCTCTGCACGGTGACTTCTCGTCGGAGCCTCACACAGCTCTTAGAGATTCAACTCTTAAAGCCAGGCCAAAGGTACCTGCACTGAGAGGCTGACCATTAAGGACGAGACTAAGTGGAAACACACAGGCTCTTATGAAGGTACTCATCTCACTCTGTTTTTCCTCGGTCAGCATTATTTCCTCAGTAAGGATGCATTATTATGAAATGCTAAGATCTCTGCGGTTTTATGTGGAAACTTAACTCATTGATCCTAACTAAGACACTTTTCTAAGCTGAATGATGTGATGTTTCTGCATCTGTGAGCATATTTGTGGCAGCAAAGTAACGCCTGCTCCTTTTTCAGAAATTGCGTAATTTTGCAAAGTTCCACTTTATGTCTAATAAGAAGCAAAGCTGTGTGTGTTTGTGTGTGTGTGCACGTTTCAGGCACCCAATTAGAAGCTACTATGGAGAATCATGTCACACAGATTTCCAGAGATGACCTGGAAGATCTCAGAGAGGCCTTTAATAAAATTGGTCAGTTTCACACCTACACTCACACTCTAAACCTGCAATTGTATTGATTGACCAACCTGATTCTGCCCAGCGTGAGGGTTTTACAGTAAACCATAAAGTCTGCTTCTTATGTAAAAGATTTTTATAGCTCAGAATGCTGAGTGTGTGAGGTATTTTCAGATGCAGTGATAAGACACTGCCAGATTTGATCAGTTAGTCGCTGCAATGTGAATAATTGCAAAAGTTGACGGTAGTAATGTGCAGAATGAGTATCGCACATCACCGGCCAAGTGTTGTATGAAAAACTAGGGCAGGAAATGGCAGGAAACAGAGTTTAACAGAGGTTGTGAAAATCTATCTGTAATAATTGTGAGGAGGATGTGGTTACTTTGGCTTCTGGAGGAAACCGGGGGTTGTTATTATTTTCATCAGATAATAATAAATAATATGCAGTTCTGGCATTAAAGATGGCCTTTTTTATGGATTATTATATTCCCAAGCTAACCAGAATTCTTCTAAATTAGCGGGATGCCACTTCCTTTAGGGCTCCAGGAGCACATTTGACTCGGGCTTGACTTCACCTTTCTGACTACGGAGCTGCCAATTACCAGAGTGGGTTTTTCAGCGGATGTGTAGCTGTGTGGGGAATATCTAGTGGGTCACAAGCCATATATCCTGATAAATAGTGATTCACTAGAGAGTCACTCTTTACCAAGCGGGAATATACTGTTAGGAAAACAAAGTTACTTGTAGTAGATTGTTAATAAATGGATGTAATTTAATAAGTACAAATCCATCTGTGACACCAATTTATATGTTAGTTTCCAGAAGGCTATCAATTTTTTTTTTAGGAAATTGTGGGCCTGTTAATAAAATCTTATCTGGTTGTTATAATAAACATCAAACTCATCCTTTTCAGATAACTTTGTTGAGCAAATTGACTTTGTATATCTGTGTTTGCATTTGCCTTTGTGTCTATTTGTCTTCAGATATTGATAACAGTGGCTACGTAAGTGACTTTGAGCTTCAGGAGCTGTTCAGAGAGGCGAGTTTCTCCCTGCCGGGCTACAGGGTGCGCGAAATTGTTGAGATTTTCATCGCTGGAGACACCAACAAGGATGAGAAGATCAGCTTTGAGGAATTTGTTGCTGTAAGATCAGATGCGAATTGTGAGCAAATATGTGGATGTATACAGCACATCCAACCACGCACAGAGTAACACAGCCTCTCCATGTTCAGATCTATCAGGAGCTGAAGAGCAAAGAGTTCAGTGAGACATTTAGGAAAACCATCACAAAGAGAGATGGGATCCGATCTTTTGGAGGAACCTCGGGAATCTCCAGCGAGGGGACGCAGCACTCTTACTCTGGTGCAAACAAATTCATAGTGTCTTTCTGTGTGTTAGTAATAGTTTCACAATTGCAGCACGTGTTAGTGGCACTAGTGTCCCATCGTAAACCTAAGCTTTTAGTTTTCTGTCTTTTCAATTTATAAGCAAATGAGACATGAAACAGAACAAGAACAGAAATTTGTTACAGTAAATAAGCTGGAGTCAGAAAATGTTTTCGTATCTTGTCTTTAAAAATTAATTGATTCA
Organism: Channa argus; assembly: GCF_033026475.1. NCBI lineage: Eukaryota > Metazoa > Chordata > Actinopteri > Anabantiformes > Channidae > Channa > Channa argus. The sequence goes on from NC_090212.1 coordinate 15,627,569, forward strand.
ACTCAGACTCATTTGTGTGTGTGTGGGTGTGTGTGGGGGTCTATGTGTGTCTTTAGATGAGGAAAAAGTGGCTTTTGTCAACTGGATCAACAAAGCCTTAGCAAAAGATCCAGACTGTCAACATCTGCTGCCCATGAATCCGAACGATGAAAGCCTCTTCCCCTCTGTCTGCGATGGCATACTGTTATGGTATCTCACACTCACACACACACACACACATACACTCAAATGGACTTATGTGACTGATAGTAGTAGAAGTTTTCCCAGCGCTACAGCCTTATTCCAAAATGGAATAAATTCATTATTTTCCTCAACAGTCTCAAACAATACCCCATAATGACAATGTAAAATTCATTAAAAATGAACAAAAAAGTCACATATTCTTAAGTATTCACTCAACACTCAAAATTGAGCTTGTATCGATGCTCAGATCTAAGAAAGGGTACAGAAGAATCTCTGCAGCATTGAAGGTTCCAATGAGCACAGTGGCCTCCATCAACTCTAAATGGAAGAAGTTTGAATCCACCAGGACTTTTCCTAGAGCCTCAGACTGGGACGACGGTTCAGCTTTTAATAGGAAAACCTAAGCAACCTAAGCACAGAGCGGCTACGGGACAACTCTGTAAATGTCCTTGACTGGCTCAGCCAGAGCCCAGACATGTCCCCGATTGAAGAGCTGAGAGATCTAAAAATGGATGTGCACCGATGCTCCCCATCCAACCTGACAGAGCTTGAGAGGTACTGCAAAGAAGAATGGGAGGAATGGTAGCATCATACTCAAAAAGATGTGTTCAAAGGCCATGAATACTTATCTACGTGTGATATTTTTGTTTTTGTTTTTATTTTTAATAAATTTGCAAAGATTTTAAACAAACTTCTTTGACATTGAAAATATGGGGTATTGTTTGTATAATTGTGAGGAAAATACTGAATTTAATCCATTTTTGGAATAAGGCTGTACCATGAAACGTTAAGCGCTGTGAATACTTTTCAGATTCACTGTAGGAATATAATGTACATTTATAATCTTCACATTGTTCATGACACACAGGTAGAATGACAATTTTAGTAAGTAGCAACAGTGTTTATAGCAGGAGTCTCATTTAATTTAAGTGTAGTTTTTATAAATGTTCAGTTGTTCACTTTCATTCCCTGTGAGTATTATACAACTTGATGAGCATAGTAAATTTCGCAGAGGCTTAATACAGACAGAAGCGTACACACATAAATAAGAAATAGGATCCAGCAATCATCAGACATCACTTGTGCTCTCACTTACTTGGTTTGTTCTCACACTCACTCCATCTTCTCTTGCAGCAAAATGATCAACCTCTCTCAACCTGACACAATTGACGAGCGCGTCATCAACAAGAAGAAACTTACCACTTTCAGAATGACAGTGAGTTTAAAACATGCGCAACATCCATTAAGTGCAAAAACATTCAAGATATTAAGTCATAAAATTCTACAAACTAGTGTAAAATATGTGTTAATAATTACTAATAAAATATGCATAGACCACGTGTCTAATAGGTGTCCACACACACAACCCGAATTTGGAAGTGTGCTTGATAATAAAGTGAAAAAGATCTACAGTGTATATTATTTATTATTACATAATCATTACATACATGTAAGCAATTTTTAGTGCTGCGGTTGCAACGTGTGGCTTGTTTTAACTTTACTGCTAGGTGAGTTAAGCTGGGCCATTAAGCTGCATTATATGATAAGATAATCATGCTCCGTATGTGAAATCTTGATATGTAACCATTAACTTAAGCTGTTAGATGAACGTAGTTTATATAAAGTCATATAAAATGGAAGAACGCTCATGAAATTTGAAACTTAATATTGTGTGGTACAAGTACAAGCACACATGTTTACCATTCTTTACCATTTACCATTCATTCTTTTTTACCATTTATTCTCTGATTTCGTTTAGTTTTTGTTAGTCCTGTCGCTGAATTCAGTTTTCTATGTACAGCTGTCAGCTAGTTACAAGTTTACACGTCTAAATAGAAACACTGGTTGTCCAATAATGTTGGCCTGTGCAAAAACACCTTGTAAAATATTAACTCTTTACTGCATACCTACTCTGTGGATACTGTTTTTTATAGTGGTTTTACTGTTACCTCCACTTTTAAGAAGCACAAATAAAATAATTGTTACAAATTTGCCCTTTTATTGGGATGATGTTTAATTATATGGATACATACTACATTACATTATTGTAAACTAGTGCTGCATTTGATTTCTAATAAGTCATTTATTATTTGGCCACATTCTTTGTTTTTTGCTGAGCAGTGGAAGTGAGAACCATGATTTTGTGTTGCTGTGAACTCTAAGACTTTGACTGAAGGAGAACATGCTGATGCACCATTCATTTGTATTTGTAGGAGAATCTGGTCCTGGCTCTGAACTCTGCCTCGGCGATTGGCTGCACGGTGGTTAACATCGACGCCCATGATCTGATGGCTGGAAAACCCCATCTGGTCTTAGGGCTGTTGTGGCAGATTATCAAGGTTGGCCTGTTTGCTGATATAGAAATCAGCAGGAACGAAGGTCAGTGCACACAGGCACTCGGGCTCTTGTGTCTTACGTTAGTAGTAAAGACACTCATTGACATATTGCATCATCCATAGGCCCTAAATCTATCTTTAAACATAACAACTAAACTTAAGCCCAAGTCTAACATTAACCTAACTTTAATTTACAAATTCAAGAATAAACTGAGTACAACAAGAGTTATTAAATTACTTCTTCCTGTCTGGGTTCTTTCATGAAACTGTGATACACTAACAGTAACATAAGTGAGATCCAAGGTGCATTTTCAATTTCACCAGACAATAGAGCTGGGCCTATGCTATAAGGAGGACAGATCCCAGCCCATCACAAATTTTCAGAACTGAACCACATAACAAACTATAAAAATAACAAGAGAACAAATCATCCAAAGTTCAGTTTCAGCTCCAGCAGAGCCGTCTGCATTTCCTCATATTAAAGGCACAAATCAATTTCTGGTCCTTAAAGTTTAATCATATACAAACTGCTGCTCTGTCTTTCTCCAGGTCTGATCAGCCTTCTGACAGAAGGAGAACAACTGGATCATCTAATGTCTCTCTCCCCTGAGGACCTACTGCTCCGCTGGGTCAACTATCATCTACGCAATGCAGGAACAGAAACAATCAGAAACTTCAGCGAAGATATCAAGGTTCAAAGCAAAAAAAACACACAAACACACACAGTCAGGTAAACACATAAGTTTAATCCTTTATTGTACTTTGCCACCGCAGGACTCGCGGGCTTACTTCTACCTCCTCGACCAAATCACTTCCCAAGAAGAGCACGAGTACAAAATGAGAGTCAAAATCGACATGAGTGGCCTAAATGTGAGTCACTTTTTGTTAAACTTTCTAATTTAAACATGAAGGTGAAAACTATGACCTACATAAGCGATAAATATGGTATGATGAGGATGTCAGATCTAATCATGTTATTATTTTGTTTCATCTCTGAAATGTTATTTACCTTACTTGTATTTCTCTCTGCAGATTCAGTGCAGGATGAATTATGCTAAATTAAATGGTTTTCCTGTTGGACTCTGGCTTGAATATGTGCACATCTTGTCTCTTCTCTACATGTGTCTATTTTATCTTTCTGTGAAGGTGCATGACTTGGAGCAAAGGGCCGAGCTGATGCTGCAGCAGGCAGCCCGGCTGGACTGCCGGCAGTTTGTTTCTCCTCAGGACGTCACCTCTGGAAACGGCAAACTTAATTTGGCGTTCGTGGCCAACCTGTTCAACATGCACCCTGCTCTGCAGAAACCCCAGGTCAACAGCAACGGCATAGAAACTGCCCACATAGAGGGTGAGACACAGATACAACCTTCAATGAATACATATGTAGTCGTATGATGACAACCACATGATGACAAGCACTTGGACCTGTGTTCGAGCTTTTCTTTCACACTAAATGACTGTGATTATAACTATGTGCAGAACTCCTGCCATACTACAAATACAAAGATAATCAGTGTATAGCAGATGCCTTAACTGCGAGCAACAGCCTAATAAAAAGCCCAGGAAAAAGAATGTTTCATGGTGTGACATGTTTCAACAGCAACAACAACTTCTACTTGTGTTTAAGCTAAAACCAAAAGTGAAATATTTTGGTTAGGTGGCATTTACTGTATGAAGTTCATCATGTCCACATGTATATTTCCAGGTGAGTCCAAAGAAGAGAAAACATTTCGCAACTGGATGAACTCTCTGGGCGTCTCTCCATATGTCAACCACTTGTACTGGTACGTCATCAGTTATATATCATGGTGATAAACCTTATCAGGATGCTTAACATGTTTTACATGCTTATGAATGTCTATTTTTACTAGTATCTTTCTGGTAGACATTGAGCAAGAGTTAAATGTCACTTCACCATGGCAACATGTAGCCTATAAAAAATCTAGAAGCGAAAGGTTTTGGAAGAAAGCGCCTTAACAAGAACTATCTGAATAAGCTACTTGTCAAATTTCTAAACATAAATTATTATTACTTAGTTCGTTAAACCGAAGCGATAGCGAAGCAAAGTCGTTAGATACATTTTTCTCGCCTATTCTTTGTTTAATTTTCTACTCTATTTAATATACTACTACTTTTTATGCATTTCAAAAAGCAACTGTCTGACAACATCATTGTTGTACAGGCTAAAAAAAGTCTACAACAATGCAAAACTACAAATAGTGCAGCAACACCTTCCAAAATGAGGCCGTGGCTATTGAGTTTAGTCACCTTTCTGTAATCCTGAGCAGTGGTGTGAGTAAATGAAGTACATTAACTTAAGTACAGTTCGGATGCATTCTACTTTACTTGAGTTTTCAAATTTTCCACCGCTTTAACTTTACTACATTTGTTTAAGGACCATAAAGGTCTACAAAGCATTTGATACAAAATAATGTAATGTAAAAGTTATCATCAATTCTTCATTGTTCCGCTTTGTTAAATTCACAAGCTATCAGCAGCACTCGAAGTAATTAAAATTAGAATTATTAGATTTAAAACCTATGATCATCAAAGCATGTTTTAAGGTTGTTTAAAAAAAATGTCCTTCGTTACCAGCTGCGATAATAAAGTGATGCATCATACGCATTATATAGTAATATCATATTCACTGATGTCAAATGAGCAATTCTGCATAAACAGTACTGTGCAGCACTTTAAGTACTTTAAGTATGTTTTGAGCTAATACGTTGGTACTTTTACCTAAGTAATATTTTAAATGCCAAAGTTTTCTTGTAATAAAGCATTTCTACACTGTGATAATGATACTTTTCACTAATGATAGTTTTCGCTTCTCAAACCACTAATACTCAGTGCAAATGATCTCTGATGAATATTTGTTTACTTTTGTATGTTTGTGTATTGCAGTGATCTTTGTGATGGTTTGGTGATTCTGCAGCTTTATGAGAAGGTTAATGTTCCAGTGAACTGGAAGAAAGTTAACAACCCACCTTATCCTGCCCTGGGAGCCAATATGAAGAAGGTAAAACTACCTAATGTGCAAACGTTCAAGGCAATCCTGGATGAGAACAAAAAGCATGTTTTGGGGAAAATACAATATTTCCTATTTTATGTCTCAGCTGGAGAACTGTAACTATGCTGTGGAGCTTGGCAGGGATGTAGCACACTTCTCTTTGGTTGGGATTGGAGGAGAAAACCTAAATGAGGGGAGTCCAATGCACACCTTGGCATTAGTCTGGCAGCTGATGAGGAGGTACAAGCATCATAGGGACATGCCACTTGTCCCACCTCAGTCTTTGTTGGTGTTTTAGATACAGCATCTCTTTGTATATTTTCCGTTATATCACATGGTTCTTGTTGTTCAGGTACACAGTCCTGGTTTTGTCCGATATTGGTGATGGAGAAAAGGTTGGAGATCACATTATTCTTAACTGGGTTAACACCACCTTGAGTCAGAAACGGAAAGACACACAAATTAGCAGCTTCAAGGTGTGTGTTTATGTGTGTGTGTGATGTCAAGGTCAATGTAACTTTAATTGTGTATTTGAGTAAAAATATGGATGCACATGCATTTAACCCCCAGTTCTCTCCAGGACAAACTGATCAGCACCAGTCTACCAGTGATTGACCTGATTGATGCCATTGCTCCCGGTAATGTGAAGTGGGACATGGTGAAGAGGGGAGAGAAAGGAGTGCTGAAGGACGCAGATAAACTCAATAATGCCAAGTAAAACAACTGTTTTTTCACCACTTCCCATGCCTTTGTTTTTGGTACTCGATCAATGTTTTCTAACTTTTCTCTGTCCTCCTGTTCCTTTCCCAGGTATGCAGTCTCATTGGCTCGTAAGATTGGAGCTAGAGTCTACGCACTGCCTGATGATTTGGTGCAGGTGAATCCCAAGATGTTGCTGACGCTGTTCGCTTCCCTCATGGGCCACAGTTTGAAAAAGGTCCACCGCTAAAAAAAAAACAGACATGAACAAAGCACAATGGAATCAGCCACCAATAAACATTTTGTTTCCATGTGTTTTATTTCTTTTTTTTGACTTTTTACCCTTGCTGTGAAATGTGTGATCTGTTTATTTTCATGAAAATTATAGGCCTTTCTCAAATTGGAAATCAGTCCTCATCAGCAAATGAATGTATTTGTTTGTCATCTGTGATGTTATATAACAAACTCCTCATTGTTCTTTGCTATAATATATTTACTGTGACATTACATATATTTACTTCTTCTGCAATATGAGCAGGTGATACAGCCGACAGAAAAGCACAATCATACACACACCTTTTCTTTGAGCAACACTATAGGTCTGTAAATGTTGTGCATCCAGTATTGCTATTTAATAATTAAAAAGAATCTGCTGAATGTTCCTAACTGTTATGTGCGTATTGTCAGACGTTTTGAAAGTTTACACCAGGTAGATTATAACAAGCGTTATTCCTTAGGCTTGTAAAGTGTTAATGATGTGGTGGGTAAAAATGAAATTCTGCCTTTTAGGATTTGGTTTTATCTTTAGTCCAGTCAGTTAAAAGTGTTATTTTCAAGCAGAAAAAAGTAAAAATCTGATTATAAAGTGCATAAAATGAAGACGCTTTGAACTAATGGCAAACTAAACCCATACACAATCTCTAACATGTTTTTGATGTACACTAAAATATGGACGTTCTTAACAGCATCAGTGATAACAATACCACAGTATGCACTATTGTGCTATATTTACACGTGCACATAAACTCGTTTGCCACTTCATTAGGTGTCTGCTGTGAATTCTACTTTTACAAAGCTATATCTCAGTTATTAATTTGAAACTCGAGTAAGGGGGTCAAAACATCAGAACAACGTCCTTATATAATACAATCCTGTTCGACACCACCCAGAATTATCACCTTTCTGACAGTTTTAACTTAAAAACAGAGATATTTTAAACTTAAAAAAAATTATGGATTTCTTTAGATTGTACAGGTTTACCTGACAGGTGGCCAGTGAGTGTACACACTAACAAATCAAGAGTTTTGTTTAAGGTTGGATAGAATATGGAAAGCAATTCTCATTGAGGTATTGTATATTATATTAGCATATACACTTACAATAACAATATATAAAATATTATCAAACGTAATAAAACAAATTTGACAAAATATTAAATCAAAATATATTTTAATTGTAATTCAACACAAAATTCGCCAGGGGGCATAGTTTGTCTTTCGAGTTTATTTGTAGAAGTACTGACCCTCGGTGGCTACTGTATCAAAACAAAAACGTCATTTTGGAGCGAAAGTTTTCGAAACACCGGATAGATGTGACAGTGTCCCGGTCAAAACATATTGAACATATCCTTCGTATAATGTCGTAAAGAAGTTATTAAAATAGCTACACGGCAAGTCTTTGTAAAAAATGGAGGGACTGGAGATGTCCGCGATGATACCGGCTCTTCAGGAGTTAGCTAGGTGAGTAACCGGCTAAAGTCGGCTAAGAGTAGCGCTGTTAGCAGCTTGGCCAGGTTTGGACAGTTATTAATAACAGTCATATCAAATAAGTAAATTGTTAAGTAAATTTTCAACGTTGTTGATGTTTGCAGTGCCAGCGCGGCTGAATACGACCAGGCGGTGCAGAAACCTCGACAGATCCTCTGTCAGTTCATTGACAGGATACTCACTGACGTGGATGTTGGTAAGTTAGCAGTGCTGAGCAAAAACAGAGGGTGGATACACAACAGAAACATGTGGGTGCTTCTCCTGAAATCCACTCTCATCTCTGCAGTCTTGAGCATGTTAAGTTCCTGGTTGTTTTGACTGCGCCACAGCAACAACTGTTCAACCTCACGTCCGTATGCATTCTCATCACCATCTCGGATGAGGCGGATAACAGCTGTGTTGTCTGCAAACTTTAGTAGCTTGACAGTTGTGACGCTTGAGGTGCTGTCTATTGTGTAGAGAGAGAAAGGCAGAGGGGAGAGGACGCAGCCCTGAGGTGGGCAGGCACTGGTTTTCCGTATGCTGGATGTAACTTTTCTCATCCTTACCTGATGTGTTCTGTTGGTGAGGAATGTGCTGATCCACTGACAGATGGAGGGGGATACAGAGAGCTGGGAAAGTTTGGAGGACAGCATTTCTGGAGTCAGCTCCATTGATTTGTTGAAGATTAGTCAGAGTTGTTTTCTTCTACATTACCTTTGTAGAGGAGAGCTGTCATCGTACTGTCTTCTTTTTTCCCATTTTGTGAGTTGCTATTCAGGGGCTCTTCTTTCGATCAGTGCTAAGTTAGGTTTAGAGTTGTAAGTTTAAAATATTTTCCAGCTGACCTATTATTTTGGTTTCACTGTTTGTTTTTTACTCTCAATACTTTCTGTGAAATTACAGGCTCCCTTAGACCAATTCTGTATAGTCACTTTACGGCCACTTTTTAAACTCTGATTTATGGAACCGATTGTCTGTTTTCTTTCAGTTGCTCTGGGCCTGAACAAAAAGTCCAGTTCAGAGCCAGCCTGTGTGATGCTGCTGGACTTTGTGCAGCACATTATCAAATCCTCATCTCTGATGTTTGCCAACCCTGCCTGCCAGCCTGCTGAGTATCCAGAAACCACACAGAGCTGCAATGGTAGGACAAGCTTTTCAAAGTTTTGCCTTGTAAACATAATAATTTTTCATGAGTGGAAATTTAACAAACATTTCCATTTTCCCTGTATAATAATTGTGTCCTTTTCCTTTCCTCTGCTCCTCTGATGTCTCTATCAAACCTTCTGTGATTCAGACTTCAGTAAGTGGGTGGCCATGCGTTTGCTTCGTGTTGCAGCAGCTCCAGACTGTGACGTCATCCACGGGCGCGTCTCTGCTGTTCTATGCTCTTTACTTCACACTCTGAGAGTCAGGACACCGTTCATCTTCAGCCGCCTCACTCAGGATCTCATATTACTCGCCCAGGACCTCAGCAACATCCTGTCTGCCCACATTGCCACACTGGCTGGACATGGACACACTTTGGGCATTCACACACAGAGCCAATGGCCTGTAACACTAAAGGGCTTTAGTATTGCTCCCGGTTGTGCCTCCTCATACCTCACCCCTTCGCCTCTTGTTCTCTCCTCGCCTGCTGCCTTGGAGTCGCTGACTTCTGTGACTGTAAGAGTCATAACAAATGTCCTGAGAGGAGTGGTCTCTTGTCATTACCTGAGTGTGGCCTGGGAGACTGCTTGCTCCATCCTGGCCAATGGCAACACTAGGCTCAGGAAGAGCTCCATGATGATGCTGAGACAGCTGGTAGAGCTGGGAGGGTTTCCTGAGATGCAAGGACACAAGTTCTTCACAGCCTACTTGCAGTTGCTGGAAACACATTCGTACAAAGCAAACACACTCTTAGATGAGAATCAGCCCTATGAGGGCGAGCTGCTACACCTGACTCGCTGTGTGTTCCAGTCATCAGTTGCCTCTCGCACACGCTTTGAGCCCATCTATCTCTTGCCATTGTTTGAGTACATCTGTACTCTTGGAGGCGCAGGCTTGAAATTGGGGACAGAAGTTAATGAATCGCTCTGCTTCCTCTTCAGCTTTTTAGTATCTTTTACCCCATTTTATGGGAGTGAAGCACTGTTAAGAAGGCAGCGTGTCACAGAGGTCTGCAGGATGTTGGCCCACACCATTGGAGCCGAAAATCAAGCAGAGGTATGATTTGCTTTTCATCTTCTCTTTGAAATCTCTTTTTCTGCCTGCACAGTATTGAACACATTTTTTTTATTCATGCCATCTCCACACCATCTGTGGTGCTTGTGTTCTGCAGTGTGCAGAGGGATTTCTCCAAGCTGCCCTAAAGGCTGAGACCTGTATGGTGGTGCAGGAGTCAGGAGATGGAGAAACTGCTGCCAAGAAATTCTGCAAAGCTAACATCGGTTCAGTCAAAAAGACAACAAAAAATTCATGGTACATGGTATAAAGTCAACTCAGTGCGTGTGGTTATTTCTTAATTCTCTCACTTCTTTAAAACATTTATTGAAGAAAAGCAGAACTGTTGCTGTAGTGAAACAGTACAGAAATGTGATATCACAATAGTGTCCTGCAGTATGTTTATGTTGGACATAATGAAGAGCGTGATTTTTAAGTTTTTCCTTTTTGTTTTATAAACTACAAATTTTGAGTGAGGTTAGGCTGTTTTTAACTATAGCATTTTAGTTAGGTTTTCTAGCTGTATGATCAAAATTGGAAGATAATTTGAATCAAATGAAATATTCTCTGGCTCTAAAAGGGGTTAGTAAGAATTGCCAGTAAATCATAAATCAATACATCTGATTTTCTGTGAAACCTTAATAACCTTAAAGGATTTTGTGTCTTTAGTGAGTTGGACATGCGCGTTAGGAGCGAGGTTTGGGCTGTGGCAAACGGTCGACTAGAGGAGCTGTTGACCTTTTTGAACTCCGACTCTGCCCAACCTGAAACCACACTGACTTTGTCTGCTCTGAAGGGTCTGGCTGTTATTCTCCACCTGGCAGCCCTCTGCTCCTCTCCCATTAGGTACTACATACAGTACACTCATGTCTTCACTCTACTCCTTACAAAATATATTTTGGATTTAGTCACTCATTCTTTCTCTGTCTCCTTGTTAACAGTCCTTCTCTCCTCTGGGTGCCCTCTGAGACTCTGGGCAGGGCTCTGAAGAGCTGTCAGTCAGTTTTAGAAGGAAACTCTCAAGCTATCACAAACCAGAAATACTTTCAGTCTGCTGTTCAGACCACTATCGGGGTCCTTGACTCTATATTGTACCTGACAAGTAAGGATTTACACACATGCACAGTACACATTAAATTCAAAATCAGCCCCCAAAACACATCCATTTAAATTCAGTAAAAAACTTCTTGCGTGTTTGTGTGAATATAGTGAGCAGCATGAGTGAAGATGGACTCCAGCGGCCTGTGTGTGCTCTTTTATCTCTTCCCTGGGTGTGTGAGAACAAGTCTACCTCAGCCTATAAAAGTTCCGGGTTCCCCTCTTGGCTTTCTGCTTTGGCTCAGAGACTCAGCTTCTGTTACTGTGAGTTTTACAGTTGCATCACTACAGCGGACTCAAAAATGTTTAACAGTCACTTAAGTATTCGTATTTCTAAAAGAATTCACCAAACCACAGTATCACTGTAAAACTTCTGGATCAACTTGTCTTTTCAGCACCTGAGATCCAGGCAGCCTCTGTGTCGCTGCTGGCCCTCCTGCATCGAGGCGTGTGTGAGACGTGGCGTGTGTGTGTTTTTTCCAAAGCACTGCAGAGTCCAGATGAGGTTTTGAGAGCGGCAGCAGTCAGGGCCTGCCCTATTCTTCTTCACAACCTAGGAAACACACACCACAACCTCATCAGCACTACCCTGCTGTACGTACACTCTCACCTCAAGAAAATGTTGCTTTCAGTTTTCAAATTTTATTGTAAATGGTATTTCGTTGTATAAGTCAGGTATTTGCAGTTCTAGGTTGGAGGACAGTTCAGAGCAGGTGAAGACCGAGCTTGCCAGGATCATCGGTCAGCTGAGCTGTATCCAGTCAGAGCTCTCCCACCTCAGTGTCACCCACACACAGCCCACTTGTCTTCCCAAAATCCTCTGTCTTTCAATCTGCCTTTCGACAGAGCATGCTGGAAACACTTTTCCATCCCTCGGCTTGTCTGTTGTAAGACCCTTTCTGCCGATGCTCAGACAACAATCACCAAGTAGTGTTAAACAAGGTATTTGGGGATTTTTTTTTAATGTGTTCTTCTATGATGAGCTAAGGCCAATCTTCCTGTGTTCCATTAATTTACAGTATTGTATTTATTCCACTGTCCCAGCTTTCCTAGAAGCTCTGCCTCACCTCTGCCAGCACGTCAATCTGGTAGTTGGAGACAGCGACTCCCGGGCAGTTCTCTGTGCTCTGATTAGTCTAATGGAGGATTCAGATCCCGCAGTCAGATTACGGTTCAGCCAGTCAGTTCGTTTCCTGCTTACAGAGACCAGCAGAAACTCAGAGCGGGGATCCCTAAGCGAGGTGAGCAGTTTCAATGGTAAAACTCAAATCTGTTCTTTCCGAAAGAAAATGCAGTATTATAATAGTCTGCAAAATGTCACTTCATGGATTACGATTCAAAGTATAACTTTCTTCCCTAAAACCATTATCACATCATGGCTTATGTCAGTTTCTATGTTTCATTTTGCTTTTCCAGCTTCTTGTCGCACGTCTTAAGGAGGCATTCAACAACGCTAAACTCAACAGAGATGACATCCTGCGCAACACTCTCATCCTGACCACTGGAGAGATTGGCAGGTAGAGATTTCCTTGGATATTTGTTCATTTTCTAAGTTCTGTATGCTACTGCATCTAAATGATTCAGTCCCATGGTTTTGAAAAGAGCTTTCTCAATGACAATTTTGGTTGAATTCATTTTTTTTTATAATCTCTCCTCCTGTCAGAGCATCTCAGGGTAATTTGGTGTCGTTTTCTCTGCTGAGGCTACTGCACTGCTTGCTGTCCAAGTCATCAACAGTATCTGTAGCTGCCTACACTCAAATTAGAGCTCTGGCCACTGCAAAAGGCCTTAAACTACAGACCCTCTTCAGTCAGTACAAGAACCCTATATGTCAGGTATTCCTTTTGTTTTAAATCTGCTGTTGAAAAGATTTTTGCTCCCCATTCTATACTATCATGAATAATAAGTCCACTTGGTTATTGTTAATGTTTTTGTTAACATTACACGTGTTCGTATGCTTGTGTGTAATCCTGCCTTTCTGTATGTAGTTCCTGGTGGAGTCACTGCACTCACGTCATGCATCGGCCCTGCGGAGCACACCAGATCAGGGCAAGGAATCAGTCAATCAGAGAGAGCTGGCTTTGGACATTCTGGCTCAGATTGCACATGCTTTTGATTTCCCAGATCTCCATCGCTTTCTAAGTGTACGTACGGGCAAACATGCAACTGCTTGCACAGGCACAAAATAACCACAACTGAGCATTTACTGTAGGTATGTTTGTTGACTTGTATATGTAGAGGACCCTCCAGGTGCTACTGCCCTACCTGGCAGCAAAAGCGAGCCCTACAGCATCTACGCTCATTCGTACGTTGGCCAATGAGCTGAAGGCAAACAGGAGAGAGATCCTCATCAACAACTTCAAGTACATCTTTAGCCATCTGGTCTGTTCTTGCACCAAGGAGGAGCTGGAGAGGGCTTTCCACTATCTACAGGTATCAACAATATTACTCTTTATCGCTTTAATTTGTTATTTCCTACATATTAAAGCCGCAATGAAGACAACAGTGTAACTACAGTATTGGTGCACTGTAAACATATTTTAACTTCTGGCTCATAAGTAATGAATTTACAGTATTTCTAGCATATGGGAGGTATCTACAAACAATGTGCTTCACCACAGTCAAAAATAAACTCTGTGTAGGGACAGAAATGTATAATAAGGTTGGGCAGCTGGTCGAGGTTGAGAGTATTATTCAAACAGGACAGTCTGACATCTTCTCTGGCTTGCTCCTCCAGAGTGAGACCGAGATTGAACTGGGCTCTCTGCTAAGGCAAGACTTCCAGGGTCTTCACAACGAACTGCTGCTGCGCCTGGGAGAGCACTACCAACAGGTCGCCACACATAATTACAAATAAGTTTTTCAGTAAATACAATTTACTTTGTGGTTTAAAACTAGTTATGGTTTACATTTCTGTCTAGGTATTTAATGGTCTGGCAATCCTTGCCTCGTTTGCATCCAATGATGACCCATACCAGGGTCCCAGAGACAACACCACCCCAGAACGAATGGTAAATGTCAAAGTTTAATGCAGTTTTAGAGCTTTATCTTATGCTTTGTCTAAGTAGTTTTTACCTTGCTCCTCTTTTTTAAACTTTTGTTTTTCACTTGTGTGACAGGCAGACTACCTTCAGCCAAAGCTGCTGGGAATTCTTGCCTTCTTCAACATGCAGCTGCTCAGCTCCAGTGCAGGAGAAAAAGACCGCAAGAAGCTGGTGAGTCATAAAAAAGTCATTTCATAACTCCTCTTTAAGAATGTGTAGTTTTGTGTAGAGTCTTCACATACCCACTGTTGTTGGTCAACATCAGCCAGTGAAAGAAAAAAGTAAGATTTTTGTCAGTGTTGCTTCTTCACTACAGCTCAGCGTTTGTGTCTGCTTGTTTCTGTGCAGGCACTGACTAGTGTGATGGCCCTAATGCGACTGATGGGGTCCAAACACATCAGCTCGGTCAGAGTGAAGATGATGACAACATTGCGCACTGGCCTTCGATACAGAGAGGATTTTCCTCTGCTCTGCTGCCAGTCAGTACACACTTTTAACACTTTAAGGTCTTAAGAAAACATCAGTGGTATGTTTCTGCTGTAATTTTTTTTATATTTAAATAGTTTGTTTGTGAATGCACATGCTAAATTTTGGTACAGACATACCTGAACTGGACCACCGAATGACTGACAGATACTGTAGCAAATGTTTACCCACCTAAGGGATACAAACAAAAACAGTCTCAGCTGCGTTGTCATGTGCTTTTATTGTTCGACAAGGAAAACTAAGTTCTCACTGAGTGCCCCTCAACGTCCTGTCTTCTCCCTTCTTATACAAACTTACACACTATGTTCTTTATTTCTTGCAAATGTCTGTTTGCAAGAAATAAAGTCTGTTTGTTTCTTGCAAATCTTCTGTTCTACTTTTAGAAAAAGGGCAAGTGTAGTTAATGAATGAATTTTAACCCATATCCTTCTCTGTCTTCACCTACTTTAAAAGGCATGTTTCATATTTTATATTTCAAGCATAAATTCATATATCCTTTTGCTGTCACCTATACCAATCCTGTACTCAAACTCAACTATGGTACCTACTAATATAACCATGTCTATCTATAAATATATTTAACCTTCTTTATCTTTGTTAGATGACAGAGTGACAAAACATACTTTGCGTTACTCATTCATTCACTCTCTGACATCAGCCACAGCTTATCCTCCTGACTTTGTGTTATCTATCTGATTCTGTGTGGTCAGAACGTGGGAGTGTTTTGTGAGGAGTGTTGAGCCTGCACACCTGGGCCCTCTACTGAGTCATGTGATTGTTGCGCTCCTCCCATTGATTCCTCTGCAACCCAAAGAAACATCAGCTATAATCCGCTTTCTGATACTGGACAACCGGTAAGACACACAGAGACAAATGCTAAACTGTGAAATACTGTAGTTCTTAAGATAGCTTGCTTTTACCTAAGAGCAGTGATCTAATGCAGTCAGTCTATCACAGGGAAGAAGTCAACGACTACCTTCATGAGATATACTTCTTACCAGATCACCCTGAACTGAAAGACATTCATACAGTTCTGCAGGACTACAAGAAGGTCAGCACAGACACAGTGTATGAGGTTGAGACTTTAAAGGATATTGGTTGATGCTGTAATGATGGAAATATGCTTTTGTTTTTCTTACAACCAGCTGACGAACAGCAGCAGTGACCTGGCCGCAGTACTGCAGCTCTCTATGAGAGCAGTCCAGCATGAGAACGTAGATGTCAGGATTCATGCCCTGACCAGCCTCAGGGACATGATGCACAGCAACCAGGTACGCACACCCCGTTGGATGAAGTGCAGTCAAAGCTCATCTCATTAGGTCCCTTGCATCTAAACCTAACCATATACTTTACTGTAAGCATCATGTGTATGTTTTGGACTGTAGGAGTGGCTGCTGAGGCAGGTGTGTGCTAGTGAGGCTGTGGAGCCGGTCATCTCTAACCTGGTGTCGGTGCTGTTGAAGGGCTGCCAGGACTCATCCCCAGAAGCTAGGCTCCTTTGTGGTGAGTGTCTGGGGGAGTTGGGGGCTGTGGATCCTGGACGTCTGGACCTGTCACGCACGCAATCCCATGGTGACCGCAACAACTTTGTGGTAAGCAAGGCCAGAAAAAAAGCTGTGAATTTGAATACATTATCTAAATATGGCCACTAGAACAATATGCAGATGAAAGAAGAAGTCTAACAAATGGATAGTTTTACATAATGTATAGTTTACATTTTCTTAACTTTAATTAAAAAAAACAACAATGATGAAGCTGCTAGTGGTTCCGTGTTTTGCCCAAGGATATTTCAACGTGAACAGCAGGAACTACTGCTGACCCTTTTGTTAGTGTATCTTATCACTCACTCTTGTGATGACACTTCATTTCATCTCATCTCATTTCATCTTAACTCATCTCCAAAAATGTAAATGTAATTTTATTTTATTTTTTCCTGTTTGACAGAGTGGAGTCGATGATCCTAACTTTGCCTACGACCTGCTGACTGCACTGACCAGAACATTCCTGGCTTATGCTGACGATGTGAGAGCACAGGACTCAGCTGCTTATGCAATTCAGGTACAAAATCACACACACTCACTCTGCACCTTGAACAGCTTTCATTTGTGTGTGCCTTCCTCTCACTCTTTTTTTTTTGTTTGTTTTTTCCTTCCCACTTATGTATCTGTTTGCTGATGGGCTTTCATGTGCCTGCAGGAGCTGTTGTCCATCTTTGAGTGCCGCGAGGGTCGAACTGACTCACCAGGCCGCCGTCTGTGGAGGAGATTCCCAGAGCAGATACAAGAAATACTGGAACCACATCTCAACAGCAGGTATTCGTGTTTATACACATGTGGAAACACACATAATCTACCATTCTAGCCATAACATTCAATAGAACAAATCTCTCCAGTTTTTTTTCCTAGGTTTTTTTTTCATCCTTTCTTCTTTTTCTTCTCTCTTTCTTTCTTTTTTACTTTGTTCACTCTCTTTAATTATCCTTCCATCTTTATTTTCATTGATTGTTTCTCCCTCTACGTTTTCCCTTCTTACCTTCTCTCTTTCACTCCACTACATCTGTCTTTAGGTATAAGAGCAGTCAGAAGGCAGTGAACTGGTCTAAACTGAAGAAGCCAGTGTACCTAAGCAACAGAGGTAGCAAGTTTTCTGACTGGTCAGCCACCTGGGCTGGATACCTCATTAGCAAGGTTAGCTGAGAGCAACTTGAATTCAGTAGAAACACAATTTTGCCTTAAAGAAATTAACTTGTCTTTCAACTCAGGGACTTTAGGAGCTGGTTTTGTGTGTTTCAGGTGAGGCATGAGCTGGCAAGCAAAGTGTTCACCTGCTGTAGTTTCATCATCAAACATGACTACAAAGTTACAATTTATCTGCTGCCTCATATTCTGCTCTACATGCTGCTAGGCTGCACACCTCAAGAGCAACAGGAGGTGAGGACATGTCTGTACTCTCATGCATAAACTAAAAAAAGATGAACTAGCAATAATAAGATATTTTTATGTAGGTAACAGAGGAAATGCTGGCTGTGTTAAATGAGGGCAATGAAAGAGGAGAAGGTGGTGTCCAGGAGGCAGCTTCCACCCTGTCACAGCTCAGCACGCAGACTGTGTTCAGCATGTTGTCTCACCTCACACAGTGGAGCCGCCACATCCTCTCTTCCAAACCCAAACACAATGGTAAGAGACAGACCCCCAGCACTGTATATTGCTTACATCATTAACGTATTAAAATAATTTACCCTAATTTGTTAAAAGATATAAATCTCTGTAATCACAAGTTGAGTGCTGTGTCTTGATAAATTGCTAAAAATCAACTGGGCAATAAAAACATTAAAATAGAGTTTCTTATAAGTTTAGGCATTTGTGTTCCTCTTGTTTGTAAATGCCCGCGTCCTAGTTGTTTATTAACCTGCATCATCACTAATGTGTCATCAAAATGGCTTGTGTTGTTCAAGAGAGTGGGGAGTATCAGCGTGTGGTGGCCTTCCTGAAGGGTATTCCACAGGACGTTCTTGCCAAGGCATCTCTGCGGTCCAAAGCGTACACTCGTGCACTCATGCACTTCGAAGCTTACATCTTAGAAATCAAAGAGAACATCCAGGACCATCTTACTTTTTTGCAGGTTACTCTAGTGCTATATATAAATCTGTTTAAAGCTGTAAAAGTTGTTTCTGAACAGAAGCTGCAGCTTTCTGACTTGCTGTTGCAGACATTGTATGCAGCGATGCATGAGCCTGATGGAGTGAGGGGGGTCAACGCCCTGAGGAGGGAAGAGCCATCGCTTAGGGAACAGATACTGGAGCATGAGAGCATTGGCCTGCTCCGAGACGCCACTGCCTGCTACGACCGAGCCATACAGTTGGAGTCAGACCAGGTTAAACATTTATATTCGTGTTTGCACAAGAATAAAATATCAGTGTGTGCTCTCAGCCGTTACTTTTACTGTGATGTATCTTTCTCGACTTACTTTTGATCATTTTTATTGTATCTTTGTGTACAGATTGGTCACTATCATGGGGTGATGACCTCTATGCTCGGCCTGGGACAGCTGTCCACAGTCATTACCCAGGTCAATGGAGTATTGGCCAACAAGTGAGACATAAACATATATCATGCCCAAAATTCCGCACTAATTGTCCTATTTACGGGATGTTAATCAACACACATTCACGGACAGTTACACAGTTGTTTTTAGCTGACTGAAGTTCAGCTGAACTGAGCTCTGTGTTCACATTTAGGCCCCAGTGGAAGTCCGAGCTAAACACTTACAGAGTGGAGGCAGCCTGGAAGCTTGGAAAATGGGATCTGCTGGAGGATTACTTGAGTTCAGGTAAACAAAACAGCCAATGGTTATGTAAAATGAGTATTTATCATTAGTAATGGGATTTTCCACACAAGACAAGACAACAATAGCCCTGTTATTGTACTTCTCTTATATCTTCAGACCGTCAGTCCTGTACCTGGGGTGTGCAGCTTGGTCAGTTGCTGCTGTCGGCTAAGAAACAGGACACTAAGACTTTCTATGAGAAGCTGAAGCTTGTCAGAAAGGAACAAGTTGTCCCTCTGTCTGCAGCCAGTTATGAGTGTGGAACCTACCAAAGAGGATATGAGTATATTGTCAGGTCTGTGTATTGTTTGCTTTTTGGACTCAGTATCAGTTTGAATTATGTTTGTCTTTTAGAGTTGATTCCTTGGCATCAGTAACAATACCTGATTCTAATTCTAAAAACTATGTCTCTGTGTAGGCTCCACATGCTCAGCGAGTTAGAGCACACTTTAACAGGACTACAGAAGCAGTGGGAAAGCTCTGCCCCCAGTCTGAGCCAGCTGCCTCCTCATTGGTCAGATCGACTTGAGATGACCCAGAATTCCTTTAGAGCCAAGGAGCCAATCTTGGCACTGCGTCGGGCACTGTTCAGCCTGGGATCACAGTAAGACTATACAATGATCTTCAGGCACAAAGACACGCATCACACCTCTTGACTAAATTAAGGTGCCTGAAAACCCTACAGGATGTTCTCCCAGCATTACATCCCACAACATTTTTCTTTATTATATTATCCAAGGGATGTCTGAATGCCTGAACGAAAACAGTGTTAGCCAGTTATCCAAGTCGAGACAACGACTCCAGCAACTCATGTTTGATTTGCAGGCCTGTGTGTCAGGAGTTGGTGGGGGAGTGCTGGCTGCAGAGTTCCAGAGTGGCGAGGAAGGCAGGACACCACCAGACTGCCTTTAACGCCCTTCTGAATGCAGATAACACAAATCTGGCCGAGCTGGTCACGGAAAAGGCCAAGTGGCTTTGGTCTAAGGTATAATTAGGCTTGAATTCAACCAATTGATGATTAAAATGTCTCAAAATTAAAATCTCAGTTGCTCCCTTGTGTGTTGTTTTGCCAGCTGTGATTAGCAAACAAACAATTGTACATATTATTGGTGTCAGCCGCAGTAGTTTTTTTTTTCTTATTAATAGATTTTTTTTAGCTTAAGAAATTAAATTTCATGCATAATATACACAAACGTAATTACAAGACAACACTAATAAAATCTTTTATACTTTTTGTCATCAGGGTGATGTACATCAGGCCCTGATTGTCCTTCAGAAGGGTGTTGCTCAGTGTTTTCCAGATGATCAACCCCTAACGGACCCTCGGAGCCTGCAGATTAAAGGGAAGGCAATGCTGCTGGTGGGCCGCTTCATGGAGGAGACAGCCAACTTTGAGTCAAATGCCATCATGAAGGCATACAAGGTAATATAATATCAGGTATTATACTTGTAGAGGGAGCAAACCCATTGTCAAGATCATTGGCTTTCGGCTTGTCCCTTCAGGGGTCTCCACAGCACAATGTGTTCCCCATGTTGATTTGGCATGAGTTTTTACTCCGGATGCCCTTCCTGTCACAACCCTTGCATGTTTATCTGGCCTTGGGACCGGCACCAAGGTAGCACTTGGTGGCTGGGGGGGGGCAACCCTGGTGGTGATTCAATCCTGTGACCTTCTTTATCCCGATGCAAGATAACTATTTGGTCTGCCTATTTTAAAAAAAAAGGATGGATAGATATTTTACACAATCTTCTGACATTGTATAGAACAATTTTTAGCATGTAATAAATTCATTCTTAAAGGTAACATCAGTCACTTCAAACAATGAGTGAAAAACTAGTTACAACCCTACTATAAAGTGTATGTGTTGTGTTTTTCAGGATGTGACCAACCTTCTGCCTGAGTGGGAGGATGGAAACTTCTACCTGGCTAAATACTATGACAAAGTGATGCCAATGGTGACTGATAACAAGCTAGAGAAACAGGGGAACCTCATTCGTTACATTGTTACGTATTTTGGAAAGTAAGGACAGAGTTATTGCTCACTGCTGATACGCTCCAGTCTATGATCAAACCTAAGCAAATGCTTTTGTAGCTTATGTTTGATAGCTCTTTAGTTTTTACATCCACTATTTAAAATCAATTGTCTCTCCCTCAGAGCCCTGCAGTTTGGAAATCAGTACATCTACCAGGCCATGCCTCGCATGTTGTCCCTCTGGCTGGATTTTGGAGCCAAAGTGTGTGAATGCGAGAAAGGTAGGTGGCCAGTATTCGGTCGGTCTAAAATAAGGATTACGTTATGCCTTATTATAATCCAAATTCTACCCATACCTCACTCCACTACAGCTGGGCGACCAGACAGACAGATGCGACAGGAGCTGGGGAAAATCAACACAGTTGTGAGCGAGCATTGTGCCAACTTGGCACCGTACCAGTTCTTGACTGCCTTCTCCCAGCTCATCTCCAGGGTGTGTCACTCTAGTGACGAGGTCTTCACCGTCCTCATGACCATCGTGGCAAAAGTCTTTCTGGCATACCCCCAACAGGCGATGTGGCTAATGACTGCTGTCTCCAAGGTATGTGCTCTTTATCTCTATGTGGGTTTCTGTATCCTTAGAAAACAATCAGGATTTTGTGTACTTAAAGTCTTTGAACTTTTTCTTCAGAATTCCTGCTTTAACTTTTTTTATGTCCTACCTCAGCTTTAAATATAATTTACATATTTTACATACTTTACATATTTGCAATCATTACAAATCCCACATACTATATTTAGTGTGATGAATGACCAGCAACTCACAAGACTATTACATTGCTTTTCTAAAAAAAAAAATCTCACCTGGTCTCCTGATACATTTGTTTTTCCAGTCTTCCTACCCCATGCGTGTGAACCGCTGTAATCAGATCCTTAAAAAAGCCATCAGTCTTAAACCGTCTCTGCAGAAATTCATCGGAGATGCCACCAAGTTGACTGACAAGCTGCTGGAGCTCTGCAACAAGCCGGTACATAAACAAATACATCCCTTTACATTAATATAAATAAAAGATACAACTGCAAGTTCAAATCAAATTTCTGATCTAAACATTTTTGTATCTATCTACTTTTATCTAAAAGATTTTATTTATTTTCAACAACTCTGTAATATTTGGTCATATGGATCATGCTATACAAGTGTTAAGTGTATGTTGTTTCACATTCAGTTTCAGTGTGGTGCCAAAACTTGAAAAATGAAAATAAATCTGTTCACATAGCATAAACACTCACTATGAAAACTTTAATATGAATGTGTTTCTAGTTAATAGTGCATTGATTGTCTTAAGGAAGAGTACAATAGTAGAGACACATCAAAACAAAGTATTAAATATGCTTCTGAATGTGTCCACCAGGTGGATAGTAACAGCGCCACCCTTAGCATGAGCGTTCACTTCAAGCAGCTGAAACGTCTAGTGGAGGAGCCAACCTTCAGCCAGGTCCTGATCCCGCTACAATCTGTCCTCATCCCTACACTGCCCTCAACAGGCGGAGAGAATACGCAGCATGATGCCTTCCCTGGACACTGGGCCTACCTAGATGGCTTTGAAGACACTGTAAGAGACAAGAAAGGAGGGCGTTGATGGTTGTCATTAATATCTGGGTAGGAACACGCCAAATGACACGTGTCCCACCCCTCAGGTTTAGACAGAGTTTTCAGAAGAAGAACCATCGTATAGCAACATGAAAGTCTGATTTTATGACCACAGAACTCATTTTTACAGTTTTATACTATGTGTGACCGTAGGTGGAGATCTTGGCGTCTTTACAGAAGCCTAAGAAGATAAGTTTGAAAGGATCAGATGGTCAGAGCTACACCATGATGTGTAAACCAAAAGATGACCTGAGGAAGGATTGTAGACTCATGGAGTTCAACTGCCTTATCAACAAGGTGTGTGTTACAACCCAAAAAAGAAAATGTATTTATCAGTTTATATATGTCAGTCCCTCTAAGCTCTCGCTATGTTGTGATCAGAACAATTATTTCAACAAACTCACTATGAATTCTCTGTGACCATGCAATCTTAAACATCATAAAAAACTTGCGTTACATTTTTTTTTTTTTCTTTTTAAGGTCTCACAAAATCAGGCGTTTTAGGCTACAACAACCACAGAAATGTCTGTAAAATCTTGGAGGGGCTCAGCAAATAGCAAATACTTTAGACACATTTCCACTAGATACATTATAATGATAAACTGTATATTGTGCATGTACAACAAAAGAAAATAGATGAAAAATATACATAAACTTTAATGAAATGTCATGTATGTTACTCAGTGTGAAAAGAGCGACTTTTATGAAAACTAAAAAAAAGTGGATTTCTTACAATTATTATTGTGAGCATATGTGTAGTTTACACCCTGTTAGATGTGAGTGTAGGTGATTATTCAAATTTTAATCTGAAAGACAAAACATAATCTTATGAAATGGTATGTTTCAGCGACGTGTTCATGCTTTCTGTGTGTGTTTATGTAGTGTCTACGTAAAGATGCTGAATCAAGACGGAGGGAGCTACACATCCGAACCTATGCTGTGATTCCCCTCAACGAGGAGTGTGGCATCATCGAATGGGTTAACAACACAGCTGGACTTCGACACATTCTTACCAAATTGTATAAAGAGAGAGGTATCCTCACACACGCAGCCGATAAGTAGAAACTGAAAAACATGAATAAATATTACAAGATCATTTATATATATATATATATATATATATATATATATATATATATATATATTTGTATCTATTTTTTTAGGTATCTACTTATCAGGTAAAGAGCTAAGGAAGTTTATTCTACCAAAGACTGCTCCATTTGAAGAGAAGCTACGAATCCACAAGGAGGTGCTGTGTGCTAGACATCCACCTGTCTTCCATGAGTGGTTCCTCAGGACTTTCCCTGACCCTACATCATGGTGCAATTCTCATGACATTATATTTACAATGGCAGCTGTTTCGTAAATTATGTCAGTAATCTTAGATGTGTGTCTTAATAAGTTACCACATTTGAAAGAAGCAGGCTCAGTTCTGGATTAAAAAAAAAAGGTTTTCTATTAAATTAAATGGATCAAGTTCAAGTTTAACATCAGTTAAGTCAACCATTATAAATTTAGAGTAAAGTACTCAAGTAAGATTGCTTTTGCGTGTTTACAGGTACAGCAGTCGTTCTGCATACTGTCGCTCTACTGCTGTGATGTCCATGGTGGGCTATATCCTAGGTTTGGGAGATCGCCATGGAGAAAACATCCTCTTTGACTCTTTTACCGGGGAATGTGTACATGTTGACTTCAACTGCCTCTTTAACAAGGTTTTTATGTCCCAGATTATCTTTAAATACTAGGACGTAATTTATTTATACATGAAGAAAGCGAAGAGAAATTGTCTTCAGTATTGTTTTCTGTCTTTTATTGTCTCCTGTCAAGCACTTTCTCATTTGTCTCCTTCTGCACCAGGGGGAGACATTTGATGTGCCTGAGGTTGTTCCTTTCCGACTGACCCAAAACATGGTCCATGCTATGGGACCCATGGGCACCGAAGGCCTCTTCAGACAGGCCTGTGAGGTCACCCTGAGATTAATGAGAGATCAGAGAGAGCCACTTATGAGGTACACACAAATTCTGTAAATGTGTTCATATATAAATATGAATGCCAACTAATCTATACACATATTATGGGGTAAATAAAAAAATAAATAAACTTAGAAAATGCTGTGCATAGATCAAGTTTACTATGTAGAGAGCTTAGATGACCTAGATCCGTAGTACATAATTATGTGACATGATGCTCATTGGAAAATGTATAATTTTACACAAATGGGTACAGTATCACTTTTTGTCTTGTCAAATGATGCCACTAAATTCAAATTTCTGTTTTTAATTTTACTTCCAAGTGTGCTTAAGACCTTTCTTCATGACCCACTGGTGGAGTGGAGCAAACAGGCCAAAGGACTATCAAAAACTCCGGCCAATGAGACTGGAGAGATAGTTAATGAAAAGGTCCGTGCAGTTCTTAACAGGTCTGATATAACCTATAAATGTCAACTTTTTGTTATTAATTTCACTATATTGTCCCTCTCCTTCTCTGCCAGGCTAAAACCCATGTGTGTGACATAGAGCAGCGTCTGCAGGGAGTGATCAAAAGCAGAAACAAAGTGCTGGGACTGCCTTTGTCTATAGAGGGACATGTACACTACCTCATACAGGAAGCCACAGATGACAAGCTGCTATGTCAGATGTATCTGGGCTGGGGGCCATACCTATAAATCACCAATCCACATCACGTTTTTAATTTAAAAAAAAAAAGAAAAACATTCCGAATGTTACAAGCACTTGTTTAAAGATGTATTTCATTTTCTCACAGCCAGCATTTGTGGCTTTGCTGTGCATTCTCTTGTAATTAAGGATGTTTATGACAATTTGATTTGTGGGAGAGTTGTTGTAAGAGGTGTGTGTCTTCTAATCTCTTAACCCACCTTGGAGTTGAGATCTTAGGCTGTCAGCTAATTGTTTTAATCCCCTCGGTTTTTCTCTTCATGCACACACCAAATGGTCCAGTCAGCGCGTGCACACACACACACACGCACACACATACACACACACTACATTTTTGCTTATGAAAGCCTTAGGAGTTTAAAGACACATGGGTGAGGATACCAGTATGAGGTAAAAAAGACTTTCTTTAAGTGAACAATATTTCTTTTGTTCAGTCATGGGTTCAATCAGAAGAGAACTGTATTTTTGATCATTAAATGTTTTTCTAGAGCTAATTGACTTGTGTTAAACCTTTCAGTAGGCTAATGGTCAACACTATGCTTTTGTTTTGAAAGGTCGCAATCGGAAGGTGTAATATACTTTCAAGACCTTCATTCAGATTTGTCGTTTTTACCTATAATGTTACACAACTCAAGTCCACATTTGTGCGCCAAACATTAAACTGTCTCTTAAACGTCAGTGTTTTACCTAAGACAATATTCGCCAAGTGTCTAGGACAGAAAATTACAAATTCTAGATTCAACAGGAAGCGGACATCTTGCCTGTTCCTACTGTATCACCGGTTCGCCGTGTTATCGGCTGTGAACCAGTACTGACGCTAAATACAGTTAACTTGACAGGAGCCAGTCAGCATCGCTGGAGGATCGATTGTCAACAACATACGCACGCAGGTGCTCGCGCTTGTGCCTTCTTTATATATTAGACCATGGTGACGTCACAGGGCTTTATTTTAGTTTGTAATAGCCAGCTGTTAGCCCGTTGATGTTCTGCTGGACCGCGGGGCACAGCACGCGACCTTCGTACGTCGACATGGATTTGACGCGGTTTGCTGTGGATGCTGGTCAATTCATCAACCGGGCTGTTCAGGTAGGCTTGCTGACAAAACTATAACAAAAAAACCCTCTTATTACTCGAGAGTAGAAATTACGTAAATTAGTTACCTACTAGACGCTACTAGTAGTTTTTATCAAACTGACAACGCTTAACGGTTTTAAGACATCGGGTAATAATATTTTTTAACGGTAACTAAGCAAACCTTTTCCAAATAACTACAGTTTTTAACGTTTTCGTATATTTCGGTGAAATTTGGCTTTAGTACACGGGGGAAAGTCTTGGCAGGGCAGACAAAACCGAGTTGGACACGGGTCTGGAGGAGCTTCTTACACGGGCAGACGCCACCAAGACCTGGACGGACAAGATAATCTCCCAGACGGAGGCTTTACTGCAGCCAAACCCCGGTGAGAGAGTCTGGGGGTGTGTTTAAGTCCTGATGAGAATATAAAATGCTTCTTTTGATTTTGACCTAGACGGAGATCAGGGCATACAAGCCCTTCTTCAGGATGACACTTAGAACCTGTGTTAATGACTTTCTAACATTTATGGAGGCTGTAATATATTCTTTATCTTTCTCGATCGATCGAGAACAAGGCAAAAGTCTAGTGGCATTATTATTGCCTACATAAAGCCAATGGATGCTGGCTGGGAATCTTTTCCTCTGGCTCTTGGCATTTAGTTTTATTTTCCCCCTCACAATAACTACATCGGCCTTATGCTTTGACTGTAATTTGCCTGCTCAGAGGAGAAGAAATGGATATTCCTCTGTCTGTTTAAATCCAATTACCTCTGCTAATAAAATAACGAATGGATGTGGTCTCTACTCAAATGTTTCAACTAAGGAAACCGTTCAGCTGCCAGAAATAATAACCTCTTACTATGTCATAAAAAATATATTTGCTGATCATGCTTTGTTTATCTATTGATCGTGTGCTTTTAGTCTGTCTGAGGAATCATTTTATTTATTATCACAGTTCAGCAGTAGCTAACATGCATGGATTCCTTTAAAGGGCCAACTAATGCAAGTAGCTTCCTACTATTTACTTTCATGTTTTATTTAATGGTGGTTCTAGTAGAACAGAGTATCTCGCCAATGCTGGAGTAGAAGTAGCCTGGTATCATTATTGAATTTTCAACTTCGACGATTTTGTTATTTTTTAGACCACTGAATTTTCCTGAACAAATACAAAATATATTTATTATCAGGGTTTTTTTAGAAAATGTACCACGTGAACGTGAATTGACTACTGATCAACAGGAGCACGTTTAGAGGATCGGCTGTATGAGCAGCTGGACTGGAGTATTTCACCTCGGCCACGTGCCCATGAGTTACTGGGGGATCAAATGACCCAAGCCGGGCTGGAGATTGGGTCCAACACACCTTATGGTGAGAGTAAATATTTTTTGTCTGAAAAGGGAAATTTAGACTCACTTTTCTAAACACTGGGTAGTAATTATCCACTAAGCTTTATGTTAGGTTTTGTTTTCATTTACATGGACATGTTTAAACGTGCATAGACTCTAGTGCATTTTGTGTTTAGGAATTGCCCTGCTGAGGTGTGGAGAGGTTCAGAAGCAGCTTGGAAAAGCCGAGGGAAAATTTATCCAAAGCACTAACATCCACTTTCTTACCCCTCTGAGGAGTTTCACTGAAGGAGAATACAGAGCCATAGAGGTAGAACACACAGTACACATATACCAATCACCTGCATGTCATCACTGAGATCGCAGTTGGATCTCACCTTTTCACGTTTTCGTTCAGGCTGAGTCTGGTTATAAAATGTTCAGATTGTTTGTTTACTATTTGTGTGTGTGTGTGTGTTCATAGGATGAACGCAGGATGTTGCTGAATAAGCGTTTGGACTTAGACATAGCTAAGACAAGACTGAAGAAAGCCCATGAGGCCGACCAAGAGGCCAGAGTGAGTTACAATGATGTCTTGACCTTGGCCTATACTTAGACTCTTAGGCTTTAATTACATATATATTTTCTTCAGTAGATATCATTTATCAAATCAGCGGTATATCCAAAAAGACACTATGGTGTGTAGTACATGCAGTTTGTCTTATCTCACGTTGTAAGGACCTGGATGCAAACCCTGTGCGAGATGACTACGTGTCTCATGCCTCGTACATGTTCAGCTTCCTCCGTGTTAAATGGTTAAAGGTCAGTGACGCTAAAGGGAAATGAGCATTAATAGAAACTGCTGAACTTGTGTGGTCAATTAATAAATCATTTGTCAAACTTTGTTTCTTTCCTCCCAACAGATATGGGCTCAGGAAATCTCTCAGGTGAGCAACATTTCGTTATTGTATCCAATTAAAATATTACTTATAAAACTATTTCAAAATGAGCATTGTCCTGTTCACAGCAGTTTTGCTTTCTTTATATTGTTTAATGAATGAGATGTAGAAGACTTAAGGGCTAATGGTAAAGTGTTAGAAGTAAAGCTTGTAATATGTGGATGTAATTGGAAAAAACATTGAAGGTGATTCTATGTTTGCGTGTGTGTCTGTGTGTGTGTGTAGGCAGAGATGGAGCTGAGGATCTGTCAGACTCTGTTTGATCGACAATCAGAAAATACAAGACTTGTTCTGGAAGGAATCCGCAGCACTCATGTATGTACAAACAGACAGATACAGCACATACGCTAACACACTTTTAAATATGGAAAATAAGATTCTGACATACCGCATATCTCAGCTTTGGTAAATCTGTGTGTTATTATTGTAGTGGTAGGTGTTTTGTAACAATTAAACTACAGTATATATACTCACATACACATATATCGAAATACCTCATTTGCGGTGATTTTTGTTTTGGAAAATGGAAGACTGCAATCAGTAAAAATAAAATCACATGGTTAATGGATCAGTGGCTTAAACCAAATTCTTGTTTGATTTGTCTTGAAATGCCTATTTGGTCTTTGGTCTTTGTCAGATCAACCACATGCGGAGCCTCACCGATTTAGTGGAGGCTCAGGCCTGTTACTTCGACCAGTGCTACCAACATACGCAGGAACTTCAAAAACAGCTTGCAAGGTTTGCACAGTGTGATATACAATCACATAAAGACCAAAATATTGCATGGGAATCTTTCTCTTTGCTTTTTCTGTAATTTTACTGTCCCAATTGAATTGAGAATGAACAATTTGCAGATGTCCATTGAAACCCATGCTCCCCTTATGGAAATGTTAATAAGTTATAATTAATAGGTGGATTACTATCTAACCCCTTGGATTAGTTGACAAATGCATTTAAGTGCATAAAGAGTTGATATTTTGAACCAATCAGAAAATGTACTCTGAATGAGCTTTAAGACGGCAGGCTTTACTCACGAAGGCATGGCAGGTATGTTTTCTCATTAAAGAAGGGTGATTTTGAATATAATTTATATTTGTTTTATTTTGCAGCATTCCTGCAGTGCTCTGCTCCAACAACTGGCAGTCCGCAATCCACAATACAATTAATCAGCCACCAACAAGCAACAATGTAGCCACTGAGCCCGTCGCGGTAAATCAGTCCACTCCGAATCCTATTGTCGTCCACCATCTTCCAGACTTTGACCAAGACACATGGACTACAAATCCTCCTATTGGAAATGAAAATACAACAAGATGTTCCTTAACAACTACCCAACCACCTAATCAAACAAATAACAATAATAACAACAACGTCTCCACTGGTAGCCAGGCAGCCAGGTTCCATAGGGCAATTAAGAGGCAGTCTTCCTTCAACCAACCTTTCGATTTTGTGTGCACATCAGATTCAGACAGGCATTTAACAGATCAGCTCTCAGCACCCAATGGGATGGTTGCTACATGTGTGACAACTAACAGAACGACTGCTGATCCTCAATCGTCACAAACAGTGAATGCAGTAGCTAGTGTCGCCATAACAACCAGTGACATGGCTGTTGAGCCTCAAACAAGCAATGAGACAGGTAGCACTCACCTAACTGCTAATGAAGAAGATTTCCAGGTATCGGCGTCAGGAAATCAGGACTAGTATCTGATGGGTGTTTCGACACCAGGCCAAACCATGTTAACTGGAGCTTCAGCTTCCGCTTTAGTTTTAGATTTAGAACATTTAAAATTGACATAGTAGATGGGGAAAATACAGATTATATTAGAGGTACAGATACATACAGTAAACCTTTATCCATTGGCAAGATGAGCTAAAGTTATTGTAAAAGTGCTTTATAAACTGTCACAAACAACTTTAACCTTTAGCCATATTGAGTTTTATTTATTTTATGTCAAAGTAATGACTATTGAGTATCAGTCCTTTCTTGTGGCAGTAATTTTTTTTCTCAACTTGCAGCCTGACTGAATGCTATACTGCTGTGTGTTTGTGTGTGTGTGTGTGTGAGAGAGGAGTGTGTTTGTGTGTGTGTGTGTGTGTGTGTGTGTGTGTGAGAGAGGAGTGTGTTTGTGTGTGTGTCTGTGTGTGTGTGTGTGTGTGAGAGAGGAGTGTGTTTGTGTGTGTGTCTGTGTGTATGTGTGTGCGTGTGTTCCCAAGCTGAGTGAACCATCTTATTTCATTCCTGTGACACCTCAAAAACAAATGTCAGTGTGTGTTTATATATGTAGCTCTTTGCAAGTTGACATCATTTTCCATATGAAACGTCATTTGTGTGTGTGTGTGTAACCAAGAGAGGTGACGAAACACCAAAATCAACAGGACCTTTATGTTGGACCTCTATACACACTCTGTCTGTTTTCCCCCCTACACACTTTGACCCCCTTGAAGGCTCAATGATGTAAAATGGGTAAAAGTTTCCAAGTCCAGATGTTGTTAATTTTCTTTCTGAGGGTAACCCTGCTCTACAGAGGTGTCGGCCCACTTAGGGGAGTCCAAATGTAAGCACACATTCATGTAGCGTTGCTCTTACTGGTGTAATCTTCCACTAGGTCAGTACTCTGTGCATTTGTGCCGATATATAAAGATGTGTGTCTGTGCTGGTAGTTGCAAGATTCTCAGCTGCCATGTACATGTTGAACATTGAGCTGATGTCAGTGTAAGATTGAAATTTTCCTGTGAAATTGTGGATATAAGTGATGTCATGTCAGTTCAAATAGAGTGGATTCTATCTGTTTTCCAGTTAAAAACTCAGGTGGGTGGGTGCAGTGAGGCCTCGTCTCTCTGACTAAAACCAGTTACTGTGACACGTCAGGCTTTGTAAACATTTATTAACATAGAATGAGTTATGAGGTTTGGTTGCATATGACAATGTCTCAACTAAGGCCAAAGTCAACTGGAACTGACTGAAAGAAGTCAGTGGTTTGATCCTCGGTGCCGGCTATGTCTAAACAATGAACCCCCAACAGCCCTTTCCCATCCCCAGCTGTGTCCAAGCCCGGTGGAAATTGGGGAGGGTTGCATCAGCAGGGGAATCCGGCGTAAAAACTGCCAAATCAACACGCGGAAAATGATCCGCTGTGGCGACCCTGAACTCACGGGATAAGTTGAAAGGACAAAAAAAAGCAGATGCAGTCACAAAGACATGGTAAAGTAAACATGGGTATGAAGTTATTGTAAAAGTCCTTTTTTTCCTAAATGTGGTATAATGCCACACGTTCAAGCTTTAGCTGAATTAAATTTCATTAAACATGTCAATGTAATGCAAGTTGGAGTCTGACTGACCAGTGCTTAAAAATGTGTGTGGGTTTCCATAGTTACAACGTGCACAGCTGCAATGTTTTAAACTGCGCATACATGCAGTCATGATTTAGGCATAGAGCTGTTGTGCAGCTGAGGTTAGCACACCCTGTCAACAAAGACCAAAGCCGCGTCAACAGGGACTGACTGCGTAAACATTTAGATTTAGAATAATGGACATTGTCGATCCGAGGATACAGATTGTATTACAAATGTACGGATAGGTACTAGGACATGGTGCGGGCGGGAAACTTTGGTTTATCGGCTAGATGATGTGAAGTTATTGTAAAAGTGCCTATGTTTCGATTTAGTGCCACAACAGAGTTAACTTTTAGAGATGGTGGAATTTATGAGGGTTGGTTGTGTGTGTTTGACATTTAATACAACCTCTTTTAAAAAATCCACATATGGTAATATACAACTCTTTAAACTCTGATGAAAGTGTGTATTTGTCTAGTGTTTCTTTACCTCTGTCCATTGGGAGGTTACAACATAGAAATGTACGAGATTGATCTTGAGCATGTTGTGTGATATTGAGCTGAGTGCAGTCAGGAAACCTATGGTTCAATAAGACCATAAACACTTTTGTCCACTGCTACATCTGCATTACATGTTTTGAAGAAGCTCCTGAGGGTTCAGTCAGCAACAGATTAACTACTGTTTTGTTCCTGCAGTTTTGATGAGTCAGCCAAACAAGATCAGATTTGTCACAATCTGTCCCTTGCTGCTCATGTTGCTTTTCCATCACACTTGCACCTGAAATCCCAGTTACCTTTCCAGCTTATCGTTTATTGTTTGCAGCCCTCTCAGCGTTTGACAGCAGGTCTCTTTGGTCTCCACGCGATGCTTCTGAGTAATACCCGAAAGTAAGGGGAAGCTGAAAATTATGTTTTGCAGGTCTGGTTAAGATGAATGAGTTATGAAAGCTGATAAAGGGAACTGGGATGTTTGTCACATTCATTTTCCTCTACCTGAGCAGCACAGACATAATATTTTTATGGATAGACACAGGAGCTGGCTTCATTCAATTGTTTAAAGTAACATAATAAAAAAGTTGCAGAAAAAAACTAAAAGCAAAGACATATTCTATAGCTGACACTACAGCATTTTAGGAACATTGACAAGTTATAATAACTGTTACATTAGTTCTATATTCATTAATGCAAGCTATCATCTGTATGTAAAAACAAAATGGAGAGCGTCAGATAACCCTAAACTACTGTAACATTTGCTTCAGCAGTAAAGCCCCAACCTATAACATATTCATCAAGTAAGACACTGCTTGTAACATCATTAAACATTATTATATGTCTGCCATATTATTACAATGGTTCCACAGTTCCACTGTAAATTACCCTTGAATTGTATCTTCATGGTTTCCCCCCCTATATTGGGCACAAAACCCCTCGTAAAACAGCAAAGTCCTGCTGGGCTCTGCTGACAACACCCATTGTCCCACTTGTTTCTCTGTACCGCCCGTGTTTTCAGGGACAAGCCAGACAACACAGCTTTGTCTCCGTTCTGAATAAAGTGAGTGCTAAAACATGACCAACTCTTTCCTAAAATCCAGCTTTTATTATCCCTATCTTTGTCTATGTTTTTTATCTGCCCTTCATCCCTCATCACTTCTCGCTTTATGTGACAGCTAAACTGTAGGTGTGGTGTGTAGGTGGCGGCAGCTCCTGTGTCATGGAGTCAGACACTGGCCTAAATAGAAAGATGACCTATAGAGAATAAAAAAAAAGGTTTACAGGCCTCAGATGTGCACCACTGAGGGGAAGTTGAGAAGTTTCTGACATGCATAGTCTCTATATGACCCCAATATAGAACGAGGACAGGGAAATGTTTCTTGTTCCTACATTGAGGAAATGAAAAACCCAAATTTCCGGTCTCTCTGCACCTTTCTCTGACTCATAGTTGTTTTGCATTATCTTTCTCTTTTTATTGTGCTGATGCAGCCAAAGATAATTTTCCACAATGTGGATGTTCCTAACGTAACACCAACAACTCTTCCTCTGCAGGTTCTCTTTTCCTGAGATAAATGTGCCAAGCTCCCATCCAAGTCAGTCCCTGTGCTACAATTACAGCATGGCAGAAAGGAACAATCCAACGTACATTCTGGCAGACATGCTGACGTCCGCAAGGTGAGATCAGTCTGGGGGTCTTCAGAGAGTAGAAAGGTCAGGGCTTTTCCTCTGACCTTGACACGTCCTCCTGCTGCTGCTTAACCCTGACACCTGTTCTTAAAAGCTTTATATGAATAGCACCATTTGACCTCTAATAACTCCCAACCAGGCAACTAAATTCAATCGGAGCCAGAAAGCAACTTTAACAGTGTTGCTTGTAGTAACTACATTTAATTTCAAGTGCTAAAAAAAAATCTTTAGTCATTGCAAGCTTCAAATATAATGTACAGCCTGCAAAGCTGCAACTTTTTATGGTGTTAAAACACAGAGCAGGGAGTGACGGGGAGTTGTTGTTTTTTTTTTTACTGCTTTTACTGGCGTGCTTGTTTTCACACAAGTAGCCTGCACACACAGAAGTCATTTTTACACATTTTTATTCAGTTTCACATTTAATTCCATTATTATTTTTACACAATTGCTCTATGTGTGTAGTGTGGAGGAGGTGGCAGCTGCATTTAACTGTGCAAATGTACAATAAAAACAAAGCTGAATGTTGGCCTCATTTTAAAGTTTAAATGATTCTTGATACAATGAGATAAAAGTTTAACAAGTCAACCTTGAATGTACACATTTTTTTTGGGTCTTTTTTACTTAAACATACATGGGTTTTAAAAAAGCTTGTGTTGTTCTTGGTGGGGTTTACCCTCCTGTTTTTCCCAGTAATGTCCCAATTTCCCACACGGTTTGGCTCCTGACATATTCCCCTCCTTCTTCCCTCCTGCTAAGTTTATAAATCAGCACTCACAACAGTTAGTTCAGTTTAGAGCCATACAAAACTGAGTGACAAACACTTCCGATAAAACATAGTAATTTTTTTTAATTCCAAGAAAACTTGCATAT
The DNA here is from genome assembly GCF_033026475.1 of Channa argus. NCBI lineage: Eukaryota > Metazoa > Chordata > Actinopteri > Anabantiformes > Channidae > Channa > Channa argus. Next base: position 15,662,737 of record NC_090212.1, read on the forward strand.
TTGGAGCTTCATCATGCGTGTGTTCAGGATCTGGCATGTGCTGTACTTGCTTAGCTTTATGGTTGCGTCCATGTGTATGAATGAGGCTGAGTATGAAAACTATGACAATGAGATCTCACAGGAGCAGCAGGAGGGTGAGTTTGGTTTATTCTTCTTTCTGTTTTGTTCCAGCTTATTTGAACAGATGGCTAACTGTGAAAAGAAATGCCCTCGCTTAGTGTGACTGATATCATCAAGTTAAATATTGTTTTTTTTATATTAATTAAAAATCCATTCACATATTCCCTGGAACACGTAATGCTTTATTGTTTTTGGATGGTACAGGTTTCCTGTAAGACTCTAATCATGGTCCTTTTCTTTTCAGGATATAGAGTAACTTCACACTACATGCAGTAAAAATACACATCACATACTAATACACAGCAGTGCATGTAAAATACTGCTACTAATACCTAAATGACCCTCACTTTTGGTCATAGCTAGTAGGTTAAATCGCAGCGATCTCTTAATTCCATTATAAAAAATTGTTATGCTTCATAGATTTTGGCTGAGGATTCTCTGTGGTTGTTGTCTACAGGGGAGTCTCCAACACCATGCCAGCCTGCAGATCTCTCGCGCTGGGACAAGCTTTTCATTGCTTTGGAGGACTCCCAAATGAGGCAGAACATGCTGCTGGAGTCACTGGAGCAGTGCTGTGGAGGAATGGTCCACCTCAGGACCCAGCTGGAAAAGCTGTCAGGAGGGACATGCCAGCAGTGTGCACTCAGCATGGAGTCAGCGTGCAAGGCACAAGTGGAGCGGGCAGGTCACATGTTGCAAAAGGGTTTGTTGGAGCTGAAGGACGAGGAAGCAGAGAGAGAGACACGGCTAAACGCTACATTGCAGATGCTCCTGCGCAGTGAGCGCAAGGTATATGACCGGCTGAAGCGCCTGGAGGACAGTAGAGCGGTGCCTTCAGGAGCAGCAGACAGCAGGACGGGACAACAGCCGACACCAAGACCTGAGGGTTTAGGAGCAACATTTACTTTAGGGATGCAGCCATTGTCCACTGGCTTCAGGGGGCAGGAAGTGACTTCACCACCGTCCATGGCCACAGTGGAAAGGGCCCTGGTTGCCATAGCAACAGAACTGGAGAGGGTTCGTCAGCATTTGAGCAGAGTAATCGAACAGACAGGGACGGTGACGAATGACAGAGGGGACACATGACTCACCCAAAGTAAAAGAGAATTACAACACTGGCTGGGAACAGTAAGGATTTTGAGTTTGGACATAACACTACTTGTTTTTGATGTTGTTTAAAGGGCTTGTTTGTGTCTAGTGACAGTGGATTTAAATGTACTATAAATGTTGTGTTTCCTGAATAAAACTTATTAAACAACCAAATCAAACTCATGGAAAAGTTTCCTCCCTCCTCCTCTGTGTACGTGCAGTGCAAGTGTTTCATCCTTTTCCGCCCAAGCCAGACTTTACACCTAAATGTTTGTGTGGTTGCTGAAATGTTTGCACATACCAAAAGCTGCAGGAAAGTGTGTCAGTGATTTAGACTGCGTGACTCTCAATAGTCGCTTCAAGAGTCTGTATGCATCAACTTATGGTGCTCTGGGTGTTTATAATATGTGAAACCCTGCCAGAGTTATTACACCACCACCCTTCGCTCCTGCAGCCACACACAAAGAAACAGTCATTGTAAACCACAAAGACTGGCTGCTGATCCCTGGATGTGTTTTCCATACATTTTACAGTTTCTGTGGGATGGTGCAAAATGATCAAAATGGTTTATTCCTCTTTTAAAGTAATCACACTAGTGTTCAGTGGAGTTATCTCAGAGCCATAAAGGAATTTGTGCAAATGGAAGAACAGAAGGAGGCAAACAGAGAAAAAGCATAGACACTTATAAAGACAAAGAGAGAAAAGAAGAGGAAGACAAGTCAAAAACTGTGGTTGAAGAAACTCTTAGATTCTTCAACTATTCCTTAGTGTAAAACTATTAATTACAAGTGTTATTAACAACATTGTCCTGACATAAAAAAAATGCACAATATTCAGTAAACTATTATTAAATATGATTTTTAATATCTGGTTAAAGAGGGAATTGTAATATTAAATACTACTATTTTACATCAAAGTGGTCACAGGTTTTGTTTGCAAAATCTGCTGAGCAATTAAAATAACAATCAAATAAATGTAGCGGAGTAAAAGTGACAAGCAGAATGAAACTGAAGCAGTAAAGTAAAAAGTTTTTGGGATTTTTACTTCAGTTCCACCCCAGGCAACATATGGCAACAAAGACCATCTGAACCATATGTGAGTTTAATTAGGCCAAGACACTGAGATCACATGAACATTTTCATTAATAAAATCTCAACCATGAATTGTTCCCATGCCTGTGTGTATGTGCATTCTCCTTTGATTATAAATCTGAAGCTGTGTGGAGTTGGAACTGTTTCTTTTTTTTTTCTTAAATAAAAAAGAATATTAACTAATGAGAAAGAAGAAGAAGAAATATAGTTAAAATATAATCATAACAGTAATATAATGATAATAGGAAAATACTTTATGGGTTTGTGAGCCTTGGCTTTAGAAATGATTATCATCATCAATTTTCTCGACACCATGCAGCATCTAGAAACTCTTTCATCAACCAATTATACTTTACCTCTTTGCCTTTTTTGGACCATCCTTATTCCTCCAACGCCTCGAGGCTGTGAGTAAAATATATTTAAGATCGGGCAGGGATGGTGATTTCCTATTGATTGTTTGTGTTGACTTTATCATTTAAAATACGTTTACTCCTTTGCTGTTAGTAATAAAGTACTGTTCATAATCTGCACATCAAGTAAAGTTCTTCTTGTTTGAATTATTAAGGTTTCTTTGAAGTGGTTCTATTCTCTGCTCACGGACGTAAAGAAATGTGTGTGTCATCCTAAATAGAAACCTGTTCTGTTTAACCTCAGGCAGGCTGCTATAGACCATTTTACTGTAAGGTCTGACCTAGACTCAGTGCCAGCGGGACACTCCTGATTGTGTGTCTCACTCTTTTCGCTGCCTCCAATCTCCTGCTTTTTGCTCTCAGTTTCATCAGCAGCCAAATAGATGGAATCAATCCTTAGCCAGCTGTCAGCTCGCTGGTGTAAGTTGCATTGCACTATATACAGACTCTCACAAACACACCGTGCCATCGGCTTCTCGAAAGCATTGTGTTGATCAGAGGGATTTTAATGTCACATCACATAGTCACCATAACAGACAACACAATATTGGCACTTTCCCAAAAACAAATAGGACAATACAAAATAGATGAAGGCCAATAAACATTCATCAGTCTCTTATGTACAGTGGAACCAATCTCATGAAGGAGTGAGTGAGGGCAAGAGAAGGAAGAGGTGTAACAAGGAGAGAAAAGATGTCTATTTTATTGGTGAGTCCAGAATCTCCTCATACTCCTCCCTCTGGCAACGCCCACCTCCTCGAGAGGGGAGCAGCTTCATCGCCGCCAGCCAACTCACGCTCAGTATGACCATCACATTTCCAACGACCTCGGGGGCGGTGGGAGTGAACAGTAATACGGCCAGATGCAGCAGCATGGCAACAGGTATCTCCAAGCTCTGAGAGGCGGAGACCAGAGCTGGATGGAGTCGGGTGAGGGCGTGTGTCATACCCAGGAAGGCTGTTACTGAGCAGGCCACCAGGCCCAGAACCAGACCCCAAGCTGGGGCACTCATAGGCCATGACCAGCCCTCCTGGAGCAAAACCAGGGAGGCCGGGGCGAGCAGGCAGCCCGTCCAGCTCACTGTGAACAAAGCCGTGGCGACTCCCACCCTCTCCTTCATGGAACGGTATCCAACCAGCGCCAGAGCCATCCAAAGTCCTGCAAGTGCTGCAAGAGACCAACCAAATGCACCCTTCCAGAACACAACTGGGTCAGCTGGTGAATCAGAGTTGCTCTCATCTGCTTTGGGAAGTAACACAAGCCCCAAACCAAACAGCCCTGCAGCTATGGTGATCCCATCAGCCAATCCCAGCCTCTCCTCCAGGAGCAGAAAGGCCAGGGTTGCTGACAGAGCTGTGGTTGCCAGGCGCCAGGTCGTTGTGGCGTTTCCAGGAGTGATGAAGGTTAAGGATGAGTAGGTGCAGCAGAAGGAAAGTGAGTAGGCGATGCCGCAACACAGCAGGCGTAAACGATAGCCCTTTGGTCCAAAAGGGTTCTCCCCCCTGTACAGTGGTACAGCCACAGAGAGGAGCTGGACCATGGATCGAGCCAGCAGTAGAAATAGGGGCCCAAGGCTGAAGCGTTCAGAAGCCAGGCGGGTCAGAACGATCAAACATCCGTGAGCCAGCGCCGCAACAAGCAGCCCCACCCAGGTGAGGCGAGACGCAGACACAGATGCCTCCCCAAAACTCGCCAGCTGCTCCCCCACCCCTTTCCCGGCCCCCTTTGCTGCTTTGGCTCCCCCCTCGCACCCATCTCCCCCCCTGGCAGCCTGAGGTTTGTTGTCCTTGTCTCTGTCTCTGGAGCCAAGCAGAGCCAGAGGCCACCTCTTGCTCTCAGTCAGCTGCTTCCTGTCTGACGTCTCCTCCAGGAAGGAACCAAAGTCCTCAAAAGAGGGAGCATCATCATAGCCGTCATCCCCAGGTTGAGGGAAGTGTGTGTGCACTCCAGACGGAGGGGAGTAGGGGGTGTGTGTAGCATATTTGGCTGTAACAGTATGAGGGTGGATCTTCACTCGCTTCTTGGAGCTGCCCAGGAGGTGAGTGGACTCCATTTTAAACTTCAGTCAAAACACCTGTCAGAAAAAGAAAAGGCATTTTAGAGGCACATAAAATATGTATTTTACACACACACATGCTGGCAAATCTTCTCTCCTCCTCAAGCTGTGTCTCTCTTGGATGCTGCTTGATATCTCATATATCTTTCATATCCAGGATAATAATGGCAGTGACTCACATCTTCCCATGTGCCCTGAGTCTTTGGCAGCAAATTTGCCAAAGCCCTGCCCTTCTCTCCAATCATCAGTTTAATTGTTTTGTGTGTGTGTGTGAAGAGTTCACATTAAGCCCAAATTAGCAGTATCATAAATAACCATAATGGTATATTAGCAGAGCTTTTAGCACCTCTTAGTCTTCTTGGATAACACAACCTTCGCAAGGCGTGGGCAATGACGCTTCGTAAGCAAGTGCTTCCTGTCTCATTTTTTATTTATCTCTCTGTCTCTTTCCCTTCTGCTCCGTCACTCTATGCATAGAGAACATGAGCTGTATCTGTTTTTATACAAAAAACATGCATATGAATCGTGTGTCTCATCTAATCGACCATCTCTGTAACTTCACTCCTCGAGGTTCTGGTCCCCAGATGATGAACCTATAACAGGCGTAGTAATAGCTCTCTACAGCAGAACAATATGGCCATACAGGTGCTACACAGCACACTGCTGCATTTTAGGTTGTTAAACACTCACTAGTCCGGTTTCTTGTTTCTCTGGGAATAAGGGATATTTTGCAATGACATAATGTTTATCTAAGCAAACCAGATGGGGCAAACTGCTCAGTTATTTCCCTGAAGGTAAGAAGTGTTACTCAACAGTAATTTGATCAACTAACAATGGGTTGTTCAATACTTGCATTCTTAAAACTGTTGTTTAAAAAACAAGAAAAAACTGCTTTTTGTTTAGATAACTTATGGGGAAGATTTTCTTGGGGTTTCTGACTTAATTGGTTGACTGTAATTATTATTAGTCTCAGCTCACACAGTCTCTATGTGTGAGCACTTCTTACACACAGGTTGCAGACACATTAGCAGTTCAAGCGTTCCTGCATGGGTCACAAGTCTGACAATTGTTTTGATTAGTGAAACATTAGGAAAATTGTTTCATTTTGGAAACTTTAACTTGGATGCTGCAAATTTGTTGCAACCAGCCCCTGAGAAATGTAAAACCACAAAGTGTGTAATTAAGTAAAAACACCAGGGAAACACAGGACTGGGGGGCATGGATAGAAGTGTTTAATCACAAAATGAATATGCACAACACACAATGGTGTGATCATTTTAAGGATAATCAACTAAAAACAGACTATGGCTATGTTATCTAGATGATAATTTGTGTTTTAGGGTTGTTTCAGTAAAATTCACAACTGGAAAATAGAGGTACTGATGCAGCTCTCATAAAAATCCAATTCTGTCATGCAAATGCATCATCTAACGAGTACGGTAAATCTTTAGTTGTCCAATCCCAGTTCAAACGATGTTTTAGCATCTCTTGAAAATTATACATAACAAATGTGCATCAGGTTGTAAAAGCATAATTTTAGTTTTGCCATTATATCTTAATGAAGCGCCAACATCTGAAGGAATTATTACGTGCACCCGGCCGAGCAGAATGCAGCTGATTCTCACATCCTCTGTGGTGCAGTCATTTTCATTTGGTAGGTCATGAATTTGTGGCTATGTGGAGTGAGCCTCAATTGTCCTGTTACAATTTACAACAAGTGCCGTTTAACATGTGCTTTCTACCTTGTCATAAACTATTTCAAATAAAACCAGTTGTAAACACATTGTTGTTAATATTCTCAAATATTCCCTGTTATAAAATGATGTTCAAGTTTTTAAAAAATAGCCACAGACATGAGTTTGGACTGATGACATTTGAGAAGGTCGAGTCATATACTGCTGCTCTGTGAACTCACAAAGAGCATAAATAGATCTGGATGTTCCTGTCTGACTCCTGTCTGTACAATTTACCGCTGTGGATGATGCAGCTTGCCTCTGCAATGCTGCTGCTGCTGCCGCTGCTGCTGCTGCTGCTCTCAAAAGCTCGTTTCACACCTTATACAACCTACTATGAGGCAACACCAGCCCTGCAAAATGTGAGGGAAAGAAAACTGCCTATTCTAAAAAAAAATAAATAAATTAAAAAAAAAAAATCTGAAAGAATAAACATCGTGCTTTGGCATCTTCTACCATATTCTATATTCTATTTTCATAAATATACTCCAAAGCCTTGCGTGATTATTAACAATGATATTCCTTCACAGCTACTAGACTGCAATAGCCTAAAATAATTTACATGTAAAAACACCGAAATATCCACTAAGTCTCGTTGCAAGTTAATATGTAAATGCATGTGTATTTCATTTAGGTTTTGTTGTTCATACCCTGTGTAAAGGGATTTATTATTCTCAAGGTTATCCAGGTTCCTCGGTGACGCCAGAGGGCTGAGAACACACGCGCGCGTTGCCGGTGCTGTCGCATCTAGATTCAATTATATAGTCGTTTTACATCACAGCAGACATCATCATCCTCCTGCCTGCGTAAACAGACCTGCCCGGATGACGGTTCCGAACAGACTTGGAGATTTTGGGCTCGTCTATCACATCAAAAGCCGTGTATGTATTATGCCTAAAGCCTAAAGTGACAGGGCGACCCGTGACCGATGACAGATTCTTGAATGGACCGAAGCGAGTTCTCGCTCACACGCTCCGTGCGCGGCAGCTGAGGTGCTTCGCAATTAAGGGCATGTTGTGATTAGGTGTTTTCTGCACACTATCGCCCAATCAGTGAAGCACCAGGTGGCTTTTGTCTTAATTAAGTCTTTATCTACAATCAAAAAACATGCTCACCTGCTTTACTGCGCGCCAGCGGATCTCACCGGGTTGAACTTCACTCTCGGCCAGCCTCAGTAATTCACCGAGCATCTCCAGCGCTCCATCACCTCTTCTTGGCCATTTGTTCTACTGCTTCTAACAGCCTCTACTCCTCTTTCTCATGCGGCAGTCAGAATCCTCCCTCAAGGGCACAGCGGCGCGCCTCAGCCCGGCCAGACCCAGCACCGTGCTGCCGTCACCTCACTTCACTCTGCGGGAGAGAAATGTGTGTTTTATAGCGACCTGCTGCCAGTCCATCACTACCTGATGCGAGTGCCCCTCCTCAGAGACACAGAGAGAGAGAGAGAGGGGGGGGGGGGGGGGGGGGGGGTATCATGACGTCTGAGCATGCGTGACATTCACTGAATATACACTGTGTCCCCTGATCATTATCTCATCTGTGTGAGAGATACATAGGCAGAGACAGAAAATGGATGAGAGACATTGCAGACACTGCAGTGTCTGTCAGTATGCTGGATAACAAATGCACATCATTAACTTTCCACTGGTTCTGATTTTCCATCTCTTTCCATCTTCACATGAACCTCTGTGTATCATAAATCCCTCGTGGCCATTAAATGTTTTAGTTTCACTATGTATATTTATGATAATTGGATTATTTGCAGATTAGGCTGGAAATATACACCTCTAAGTTACAATGTTACTGTCTTTACGCCGTGTCACATGTTATTAGTTTAGTACTGCTCTTGTGGGACATGTTCCCTTTTTATGTTAACCATCAACATTTTTACTTGAGGGGGACAGGATGCAAACAATATAAACAGATTTAGAAAGACAAATAGAAAACAAATGTTAAAAAAAAAAACCCAGCTTAAATTGAATCACCAGAGTTCAGTGATAGGAAACGTTAGTGTTAAATGGTCTCGTTCACACTCCCTCAGTGATTGATTCAATCCAAACCCATGATTAGCTCACAACTAAGTGCTTTGTGACAACAGTTAAGATTCTGTTATTCTATTCTTAATCAAACACCTCAATGCCACTGAGCACAAAGCCAGGCCCATAAAGACATTCTCAAATGTTAGTGTGAACAGACTTGACTGGCACGCACATGCCCTGACTTGACTTTTTGTTTTCCATTGCAGCGGCAGTCGAATAATTTTCACTGTGGGTTTTTTACTTAGAGTGTTTGAAAGGCTAAACTGTGAATACGAGTGCATTTTATTATAACAAAAAAAAAAAAAGTAGATTAATATTAACTTTATTTGAACTTTTCCTTTAAAATTCAGCATGTTCCCACCGTGGAAATATGCGGCGTATGTGGGATTTTTTTTTTTTTTAAACCCTTGGGCCAACAGTCACACTGTTACAGTACGTGCAGAGCATGGTTTGACCTTCTCTTGCTTTAAAAAAAAGGTCATCTCCCTTCATCTTGAAGGGAGCACTTATTGCTCCAAAACTTCTATATATGATTCAACATCAATGGGGTCTTCCCATTTTGTGCATCCAGAGCATTACAGTTGTTGGCTCTCTGTGGCATGATAACGAGTCAGATGGTTCCTTTCCCAAAATTTCAAATTGTGACCTGTCAGACCATGGGTTTTGAACTCGTCCTCAGTCCATCTTAAATCATGGCAGTGGCGTAGTTCCAGATCTCATTGATATATGGCTTTTCATGGCATGGTAGAGGTTTCAGCTTCATTTGTGGATGCAGCGATACACTATGTTAGCCATGTTAACTGACAGTGGTTTTCACAGGTTTTCCTGTGCTTATGCTGTGATTGAGAGCTCAAAGATCGCAGGCATACTGCTTTTGGAACTGGTTCTCTGCGTACAAAGCTTTCTCTGGATTTTGAGTGTTTTAAAGAAATTCTGCGCCATAGATGTTGAAATCCCTAAGTTCTTTAAAATGGTTTACCAAATCAAAGCTTTGAACAAGCCCTCACCCTGTCCTTCTCAGCATCTCTAGGATCAGATGAGAGATGTTTGAGATGTTTGGGGTTTTTTTTTGCATTTCCCAACTTTTCCAGTCTTTTGTTGCCCGTGTCCCATCATTTTTGGAACATTTTGCTGACATCAAATTCAAAATGAGTCATAAAATGTCAAACAACAATCAAATTGATCCGTTTCAGCACTTGATTCGCTCACTGCATTCTCTTTATTCCCACTGCAATCAGAATCCCACGTTTTAATTTACAATGTAAATGTAATGGTTTTATAAGTGGTTAAATAAAGAGAAGGCAGCTTCTCCCCGTGTTTGACTCACAAACTCTGCACAGCCTCACACACTTTCATCTTACTGCAACCGGATAGTAATTGCTTTGACATTTTGCTGCCATAACACTTGTGAGCTCTGCTCAATTTCAATTTGCATTAACCTTTGCCAAATGCAAGCTGGGTGCACTGCTGTGGGGTTGGACCATTGTACTGTGTAATAAGAGGCCTCCGGCTGCTTTTACACTACTCTATGTTGCACTAACTCCTCCACTGGCACTCTGGGGGAGGCACAGCAGTTAATATCAAGATCAAATACAGCGTGTGCCCACGAGCATATGATGAGACACAACAGACTTCTCTCTATTTTGACTAATTGGCCCAGATTTTTAGATTTTATAAATAACAGGTCACAAATGTCAACACTCAATGGAATAAAGGTCATCACAGTGTCTGTGCCGCCGATTTCACTAATTAGCAATTTAGTCTGTGAACCACAGAGTAAATAATTGGCGAGAATGGAAACTTGGAAAAATAACATCCAGTTTGCATAATATTAACCTACTTAACTTGCAGTTTTGGCTTGTTGTTGCATTCGCCATTTGCCTGTTGTTTTTAAAGTTGTCTCCTTCAGGGTGACGCAGCATCCAGATTCCCTAAAATAAACGAGGGAGCCAATGCACGATCACATTCATCGTTTTATTTAGTGCTTATAAATTAGAATAGATTTTTCACACCAGGAGATTCCATTTCTTGGTTTTTAGTGGTTTTATGACACAAACCTGATGAAAGCATTCATTCATGTCTCAGTGTGCTATCCACCACAGCATCGTGTAGAAGAGATTTCATGCTTTGACAAAATGTCCACTATGAGACCAGTCTACTGAACAACGCATGCTGTCCACCAATCAGAACATTTACTCAAATCCATCTCTTCTATAATAACTGTATTTTCTTTGCAAACTGAGTTTCTAATTAGAATTTGTTAAATTTGTACAAAGGCAGCACTATTATGAGATAGTCCAATAAATGTATTAATTGGTCACTTTGGACAGTAAAGCAGTGAGTGTGTTAGCAGTTACCAAATCACAGTACATAACCAGCAGACGCCATGAAACTTATTTTACATCTGGTTTCATCTTTAATTCCTCAGTGGCTACCTGTGTTGCTGGGTTGTCTGTCTGCCATTTGGTGCCGGGGCAGGTAGAGTATTGATTTGTTTAGTTATTTTTTTAATGAGGTTGAAACAAACAATTAGCCAGTGGTGAAAATGTTAAACCGTAAAGCCGAGGGGAGTCGGGCAATGATAATTGTGGGTTTCCCTCTATGAACAACACTTTTATATTATTATATTTTATATTATTATATTATTATTATTTCGCGATGTGAAAATATAATATAAGTGCAAAAGCGACACTCATCACACTGCACGTTTAAAGCTCTGAGGTTCCCTTCAAAGAACTAGGTTTATTAGCACAATACAAATCTGAGCCTTGGTAATTAAATAAAAGCGGAGCACTTCTGTCAGATCAAAGGTGTCGCAGTGCACTCAAAATCCAGTGTCTATGGTTAGAATATACTTGAATGAGGCAGCGGTTATGCTGTTCATATTTCAGACATTTCTAGGATAGAGCTCAAACACGACCCTGCTTCATCTAATTTAGAAAACAGCATTTTTTTCCATACTCTCAGGAGCCCAGTTGGCCCTAAAAATCATCAAAAGTGCTACGGCAATCAGACCTGTAACATGTAACTCAGTTTACAATCACAACCAGGGGTGATGTTTTCACATGATTGCCCCAGAAAAGGCACTTCAATGAGCAGCTAATAATGAGTTTAATGTGAACAAAAAATGTCACTGTGACCAAACACAGCAGGGACAGAAAAAGTTAATTTGATCGTGTTCTGTTCTGTAATGGGTCGGTTCCTGGGGCTTTTGTTACACTGGCCGCACTCCTCACACAGATCCATATTGGTGTCATTTATCTCACTACTCTTTCTTTCTTTCTGTCTTTCTTTCTATGTATTTGCTTTTGGCCATATCTCTTAGGATGAGAGGGAATGTCTAGTGTTTCCATGGTTACGGTGAATAAGAGTAGATAGGACTGGGCTATCTGGGGCACTGTTTAAATCCCACCAACTACTCTGTCGTCAGGTTTTTGGAATAGGTTCATCATATCCAAACTCGAAGGAGAAGCCTCCAGGGAGTGGTTAGTGATTTGCTGTGATAGGAAAACGCTAAGTGAAGCAGAGCTAAGCTGACAACAGAGAAGAGGGGAAGGAGGGGGCAAATAAAGTGGAGAGGGGAGGGAGACGATAGCAGGATGAAGAGTGTTGGACTTTTTGATCATTTCATCAAGAAGCTTTCTGCGCCGTCTGCCTCTCTTGCTCCATCCCTGCTCAAGACTAACTAAATTATAGAGTATGGTGAAGCACAGAGTAGCAGCTGAAAGGGAAAAGGCGACTTTGAGTAGCCTAAATTTGGGTTACTTCCTGTGTGAGATGCAGACTAAATTTGTTTTTCCCCTCCTCTGCCTCCTTAATGGATAGTCTCTCTTCATTTCTCACCTATTCTCACACACTTTAAGGCACAGATTAACATATGCAGGATGCATCTGCCAATTTCACACTTGTTTAACACTCGCAGCATTGTAATTTGCAGTCTGTACATGTAGTATTACTATCCATGGAAATTACATTTACATATCTCATTAAACAGTTTGATGAACAGCTTGGTGATTTCAAGAACAAATAAACAAAGACTATTTATTGAGTTAGTATTCCTATTCCTTAGCCGATTACATGGGTTGTTTTGGGCGTTGGTATTTATAAGCTACGAACAGGATGTCATTATTCAAAGCTGGGGTCCTTAGATGTCTGAGCACTTGTTCTCATTATAGCAAGAGCTGGTGAGAGCAGAAATAAGTGAACCACAACCGAGCACAGTGCTCATTCATCACCGGGCCTCCCCTGCATATGGAAAAGAGAAGCAAAAGAGACAGAAAAAGATAAGAGTTTAAAAAAATATACCTGCTGAGATTATGGTATAGATAAGGTGATCATCAGTAAAAACAAAAAAAAAGACAACAAGAAATAGATATGTCATACACTTTGCATTACCACAGTGGTGGAAAGGACTAGCTAGGGGACGGAAGTGAGGGGAATGGAGTCATGTGGGTGCAGTCAGAAAAGGGCATAAGAAGTTGTAAGCTTCTTTTTTAAGCCTTGGGAGTGAAATAGAACATGTGTACAGTTAGTCAACAGCCCCAGAGATGAGACAGCAAAGAATAAAACAGGCCATTACTGCTTAACTCACGATATGTCAAATAAGTGTGTTGCACTCTAAATAAAGACAGGGAGGTTTGAAATTAGTCCATGTAGCTTTCATCAAAGCACCTTCCAATCTCCTGTGTTTTCCCACAGATTAAGATGTTTATCAGAACTTTTGTCTATTGGAGTGATAACCCATAATTACCTGAATCTGAAAAGGTTTTGCTCTACCAACACAGTATCAGACAGCCTCAGTTTCCATGGTTACAGCCCCAGGAAAAGTTTTTCTATTATGGTGGCTGCTGTGAGTGAGCATGTTATGTGTGTGAATCCAGGTATGGCCAAGTATGTGCACGTGTATGCGGGTTTCTCTCTAATGCTGCTTCAAAACTCAAAAAATACAAACAACGAGAACATGTACATGGGGCCAGAATTTCTGATGCAAGGACTGTGGAAGGCTACTGGTTATGTAAGGCAACACTGCACCATGCATACTCAAAAAGTAAGGCGCAGTCTCAAGGTTTACATTGGCAATACAGTTGGAATAAATGTACGGGACAGGAGAATGAACAGCCAGACACTAGTTAATAATTGGTGGTAAGTAGTTTGGTGAGCTGTTGCCTGTTTAAAAACTCAGTGGTCCAATAACGCAGATCTAAACAATAATAGAATGTACAACTCCATTATTTCTGTTCATAAATGTATGTTAAGTTATAAACTGCTGTTGTATGCACTTTCTTCTATAGCTTCTTCTATAGCTAGTTTTTATAGAAGACAGTGTTAGCAATAAATGCATGGAAAAAAGTGAAATAAAATAAATAAATTTACTTTTTTGTAATATTTTAGCTTTATTATTGTGTTTCTCTTACTTTTTTTAATCCACACATAACCTGTGAAATGCTTTATCACACCAAATATAATGTATATTTGTCATGACAATATCTGAATGTGTGAGTGTGTGTGTGTGTGTGTGTGTGTGTGTGTGTGTGTGTGTGTGTGTGTGTGTGTGTGTGTTTGTGTGTGTGTGTGTGTGCATTTGTATTTTTGAAAAAAGCCACAGGGAGGGATCTGGCTGCAGCTTTTATGGCCAAGATTTGCAGTTGCTATGGCAAACAACAGTGCGTCTGTTGGACGTAACACCACTCGATATGTTTGTGTGTGAGTGAGTGTGTGTACACGTCACTGCCTTAGCTATTACAACCGTGCAGAAAAGAACAAACTCACTCACTCTCTCTCTCCCACACACATGCAGACACACACAGATGCAGGGGTTTTATATCCAATTATTGACTTTCAAGTGGAACTAATATAATTAACTAAAGCAATTGTTTTTCCCGTCCCATTTCTCTCTTTCTGACATTATCAGGCCAGCAAGCAGGAGTGAGCAATGTGAGAATATCCAGTCTCTGTAAATGGGTTTAAGCACGATCAGTTCCCAAATATCCAGCTCAAATACCTCATGGAGACAAATGGCCCAGGAGTTTGGCCACTGACTCATATTTCTTCTTCTCTTCCCAGGTAAAGAGACAAGAATGAAAAAGTATAACCCCCAGGTCAAAGGTCATCAATGCACTGACATATACTTTGCAAGTTGATTGACCACTTGTTACTCCTTACAACTAGTCAAATTAAAAAAACATTTTCTGCAACTATTTATGAAATAATTTTATAATTTCAGATTTTTGCAAAATCTTAATGGGTTGAAGCTACTCCAGTAAGGATTTTGGATGTTTTCCTTTATCATATAATGTATGATAGCGTCACCTATGGCACAAAAAAAAAAAATCCCATATGCACCATTCACTACTTTTTCTTGGACTAAATAATCAGAACCCACATTGATCAACACTTAGAATTTCTTACAGCTGTAGCTTCCCCTTTAATTTACATACAGTTGCCAGTTTATGAGGCACATGAAGTTATGTTGATGTTTAATACCTCCCAGTCACATCACAGGGGGTAGACAACATGAGTAAAATGCTGACTTGTTGCATAAACAAACTATTCCTCAAAAAATATAATTTTTATTAACTGTTTCAACAAAACTGAACCCTATAATCTTCATGAAGGCCTGATTTGGTGCAGGGCTGTTGAGCCTATAACCCACATATTCAACGTATCATGCTACTGTGTTCTTAACTTTCTATTAGAAAGGGATTTTGTGGTCTGGTTTATTATATTTTGACACATAATAGATGCATTATATTTGCATGTCATGCTTTAGCCATATCCCCGAAGTATCCACGCATCATTTGTGAAAATATAGATTTGTGCTGGACAAATGATAAAGACAAACAATAGTTGAGCAGAGAGAGAAGGGGTAGTCTCTCTGCTCATGTGCGCCTCCCCGTGAGTGCTGGGTTTGCGGGGTCTTACGGTCCCTCCCTTCCCATGCTCGCCCCCCGAGGCGCGTGTCCGCCGCGCCCCAGTGTGTCCGCCAGGGGGCAGCTGTGTCTCGGTCTGAGCCTGCGCCGCTCCCGCTGCATCACAGAGAGGAAAATACCACCAGATGGCGGTTTAGGATTGCTGCTCTTCTCTCAAGGCGCGGTTCGGCTCGCACGGCCAATTTTCAATATTAAAAAACGCCCGATATTAAAACAAAAATCGATTTATTATTTCGGCAGGCGATAATCGATTCGGCGATGGTCGTTAAAGGTGAGTGTCTTGTGTTTTTGTCGTGTTTTGTGTGGTGGGAAGGGAGACGGAGCACAGATTAAAGATGGTGGACACAGACAGGGAGGACTGGTTGGATGGGGGATGGGCGCTAGCGGCTAACGGAGGTGAATGTGCTTTCTCTCTCTTCCTTCGGTTACATTATAGCCTAGCAGAGCCATTAGCTTGCGAGCTAGCCCCCGAAATTCGGCAAGACAAGTTGCGCGAAGGGCAAGTGGCTGCCGCTGCACCGGCCTGTGTTGCCTTCATTTTGCACCCGACGCTGGAGTTTGTGCTGTCAACAAATAAAGAGTCATGCGGTGTGACGTGTTTTTTTTCCCTCTATCTTTGCAAAGCAGCATTGAGCATCACCTTCTCTCGTTGCACAGCCGTATAACGCTCGTACAGTGTTGCCCTCCTGCCGTGCGGGGCTTTATTTGCATTGGCTTCTCATCAGCTCAAATGCTCTTTGCCACGTTGTTGCTGACTTTGTTGTCATGAAGCCACAGTAGTTGTGCTGTTTGCATACTCCGTTCTACTCTCCCCGTGTCAACATCAGCATCCCAGCTCTTTCTTGCCTTGCAAGTTTTCTGAGTAGTGGGGACTTTTTGCACGGCTAATAATCAGGCTGCAGCCTTAACGCACGGCAACACGTGGATGTTTTGTAATAACGTGTGTGGACAGTTTGAGGCTGGTGCATGTTTAACAACATTATTATGGCGCTACTTTTCTCTTTCCCGCCCCCCTTCTGTGCGGGAAACAGGCAAGACTGAGCGGGGAAACATTTGGGGGGGGGGGGGGGGGGGGGGGGGGGGAGATGGGCTCCACCAGCCAGCCCTACAGGTTTGAACGGGTTCCAGTTCTGGCTGCCCTCCCATGTTGACCTATGTAAAGTTCACCCTGTGCAGTGTAGTTACTGGGTGGTCAATAGCGGGTCAGTGCCTCCTGGCAGCGTGCACGAATCTTAGATTGTTGCATAACTGCTTTGTTTACAGTCAGCCAAGTGATTTCTTATCCAGGCCGACTTGTTAGATCACTGTCTGCAGCCCGCATGTCTTCTTTATCACTCGGTGTTTGTAACACACAGTGCACAAATCACATTTCATCAAGTTTAGAAATACATGTTCCACATTGTGAACATGCTACTGCATATATTGATGAAATGCACATACACTTTTATTACTGTTGTTATTTTTTAATATATGACATGTATGTATCTGCAATGTCTAAACTCTTACAAAATGTTGTTATATTTTGAATAAACACACATTTCGATAAGTGTATTCTAAAAGCCCATGTAAAACATATAGAACTGTTTTGGTTTAGTAGTGTTTAGTAGGTTCAAAAAGTAGACATTTCATCTTAAGTTGCATCTAATCTATGTGAGTTTAATTGAGGTGGTGGAAAGAACAAAATTCTGCATTGTTGTCCATGTGAATATCTTTCACAATATCAATACACCTAATCATATAATTATTTTATTTAAAATTGGCAGAGCAATTAAGTGTTTCGGTAATTGATAAATGAGCCGATATTAATGTGTTTGCAGATCTGTTGGGTGTTTGTTTGTTTGTTTGTTTTTTTTTTTTTGACAAATTCAGTATTTTTGTATCGCTAATTACTTTGCAATATTACAAAGAAAAAATGAAAGCTACCTCATTCTGAACAATTGGGCAAAATTGTTTTGCTAGTGATTTATGCTTTTCATTAAAAGTCTCTGTATTTCTTAGTACTAGCATTATATATTGGGTTTAGTTTTCATTAAATAACCATCCATATTTATACTCTTATTCGAGGTTGTTATGGGAACACTGAGTCCTATTAAAAACTAAAAGTGAATGTGATTTGCATAAATGTATTTAACATCATTCTTCAATGTTGTCAGCCAAGTGCAGCAGGGCATGTACTATTGGGCAATATTACTACAGTGTGTCTTGTTTTGTATCTGTTTGGTCAATTGTAGGTTAGCCACTTTTCTTCATGCATATAATTTGTTTGGGCAGCCTTTCCAGAGAGATCTGCTCCCAACCTAAGATGTATTTTAGTATTCCCTTTCTTTAAAAAGTTTTTATTAAATGTAGCATGTGGGTATTTATATAAAAAAGATTGGTTGCAGCGTTGCATGTCTGTGTAAAATGAAAAATTGTGCTAATTAGATTAAACATTTGGTCAGCATTTTGAAAACGGTTATTAATTGGAAATATGTTGCATCATTCTGTGCATCTTCTGGATCTTTGGGTGCTCACCTCCCACACACTCTATGCATGCACTTTCTCTCTCACACACACACAGTGCTCTTTGTCTTCCGTCATGTAAAGAATCACAGGGCTCATGTTTTGATACCAGAGTGCAAAGTTGTTTTGCAGAAGTGTTATACTTTTTTATTTTTTATTTTTAATCAAGGGAACCATGAAGACTAAAGCCAGTTGCTGTAGTTCTTGGATTTACCGAAATAAACAGCACAGTTGTAATGCAGACATCCACCGAACATGAAAATGGTTTGGCTGCCAAGTTGTTGGTTTAAGTATCTCCACTTTCATATGAATGTGTGTCGAGCTGGTCTAATGCCAAATAAAAGTGCACTGTGCTATTGTTTGTTGCATAACTTCTTAATGTTATAAAGAACTTGCTATTGTTTACACCTTTAGATAACACTGAGGGTTAACACAAATGGTGAACAACCCTCTCCCTCCTTCCTCTAGCCCTTGAATTGCTTGGCTCTTTGCTCTAGCTCTTCCCATAGAAATTCTCTAAAGAGCTGAGAATCATAATGGTTCTCATTAGAAGGATACACACATAATCTTTGTTTTTAATTCTAGTACTAATGAACAGCAATGAATATATAACGGGCATTTGTTTTGAGGAGAATTGGTTTTAGGCAGCTTCATCCAAGAAAAGCAAATGGATGTCCATATGTTGCAAAGCACATTGACCATGTAAGTATATCTTAATGTTGGCAAGATACTACATGTCACAATTATTGTAAACATAAAAGTATTATGTCAAAGAATCCAAATGGAAACGGCAGACTGAAGAATGCTGTTTGATAGTAACTAAGCCAGAGGTTTGATTGCTCGATTGCATTGTGGTTTTTGTGAGAGCCATATGCCTATAAAGACCCGGCTCAGGAGATCATGTAATGGATTTGGCACCTGTCAGAGCTTGTTACACAGTGACCTTGATTTAAGATGTGTAGTGTAGAAAGAACAATGTTTTCTATTTGTATTGTTTTTAGACCAGTCAAGGGAATGGAAAAGAAAACACGTCAAATCTTAAGTCTGTGTTTTAATAAAAATGACACATTTAAGTACTGAAAGTAGCTGAATTGAATCAGCATGGATCATAAACTGTAAAGTAGTTTGTACACAATATTGATTATGTGTATGATTTTGCCATATAATAAACGTATATTGTATTCTTAAATTGGACAAGCATGTGAATATTACACTTCATTTCCTAAAGTGAAATGATAGCGGTCCGTTTTGTGTGTGTGTTTTTTATGCTTTTATTACAATGTGGTTTCCTGTTGTGCAATTAGCTGCATTGCTGTTGTCAGACCTGTTCATAGTCACTTCTCTTGGGAGGGAAGCTTATGTTAAGTCTTGCTCGCCCCCCGAGCATTTAACTGCAGACATTAGACAGGTGTAAGCTTTCAGTTCTGACTGGTTTTTAAAAATGCATTACAGTTATACAGAAATCTCCAGCACCATTTAGTTAAATATTCATTGCTCAAAATGTCATGCACGGTCTATGACAGCATGCTAGTATGAGTATTGGCCAAAAGAAGAAATTGTGTAAACATGGACATATAAGAGAGTACAATGTCTTTAATAGTTCTGTCCAAATTTTTGAATTTAAAGAGCTGCACAGTAATCAGTATCAACCTGAACAGCTGGCTGGAAGATCATTTCTAGATATTAGTGAGAAAGACACCGGACTTCCTGCTAAATGCACGCTACATGCTTAATCATTGCATGACCAAGGTTGATCTTTCATTCCATGGGTAAAAGTGCTATTCATCTTATAATGCAAAAAATTAGTAAGCTGAGTAACTTTGTTCTGAGGCTGATTGGAAAGGAAAAATTAGAAGTTGTCAGGAAACACTGTACAGTAAGAATGCAGTTTTGACATAATGATAGGTCAGATAACACAATGAGAAGCAACTTCATTTCCAGCACCAAACAGGAAACTAAGTCTTTACTCAGCTGGTGTTTAAAACCATACTGTTATTCAGTTGTCAGGTTTAGCTGTAATAAGAATAGGTGTGGCACGTAACATGTTTGTGTGTGTGTGTAGAGGTGTTTTATGTCTCCCTGGTGTTTCTACATGGCTCAGATGTTAGGCTCAGCAAGCTGGCGCACAACTGTTTGCTGATGCAGCCAAGCTATTGATTGGCTATTACTGGTTTTATAAAGAACCAAAAATGGGGGGAAATGGCGTTGAGGCTTTTCAACTTCCAAGAGCCCATTTCAGCTGAAAACATTTATTAAAAATAACAGTGTCTCATCTTGTATTTGTCTGCAAAGGACTTGAACAAATACTAGTTTCAGCATCACTATGTGATAATTGGGTCCTCGTATAACTTCCCTACGTGCATATTGTCACAAACATTTACTTAGATACTTTTCACTTTGAGACTCTTCACACACGTGTGAATATGTTCTTGTATTTCAGTACATTGGAATTGCGAAATACTGTAGCTTTGACTTAACTGGATTAATGTGACAGTTGTTGGTCACATTGTAGATGCAGGTTTTGCCTCAGAAAATGGTATTATTGAAGTTTAAAGAATGGCTGGGTGATACAGGAAAGGATTTTGTCTTTGTTTTCATATCAGTGGAAAATTAATATTATATGATTCAAGTTTAACTCAATTATGCTTTACTTAAATATGGTGAGAGAACTTTTTGAAGTACTTGTTACTTGATGCCACTTGCCAATATGATATGTTTTATACTGGTGGTGTTTCTGCTTTAGGACATTGAGCTAATTCTATGTGTTGGTTCAGGTTTCTGACATAACTTGCAGATCACAGATGCAGATCACAGATGTTCACATTTGTTGCCAAACCATTTCCAAATGTTAAAGGAAGCTCTTTTTTTCAGAAATAACACTTCCTTTTCTTTCTGTGGGCTAATGCGAAAAGCCCATGTTAACAGCATGTATAACATAACAAATTTTTACCATTATTATTTATAATTTTCAAACCATACGTTATGAAATGAGGCGTGGGGATTCAATGGTTATGGCATCAGGTTGGGATACAGGAGGCTGTGGAAGCCCGCCCCCACCTGGTGTGGCACCGCCCAGACACCTTGGTGCTGGTCCTAAGCCCGGATAAAAAATGGAGGGTTGAGGCAGGAAGGGCATCCTGCATGAAAACACCTGCCAGATCAACATGCTGAAAACATTCGGCTATGGCGACGCTTGCTGGGACAAGGCGAACGCCGCTGATCTTGACACTATACATTATGCAAACATGGTACAGCTGTAGTTTATTGACCATTTATACGTACAACTCAAATAATTTAAACAATAAAGGGGAGGTTTTGTCAACGTATATTCCCCAGTGCATTTTGCTGCTAATATTAGGTTAATTTTACATCATCCAAAATTACTGGAATTTTAGATATAATGCAGTATTTTCTTTTTCTCTTCTTTTTTTTTAACCAAGGAAAAGACTTGAATACCTTGTGTACCATTGGCTGCAGCCATAAAACAAATGCATGTAAATTCATGGAAACAGCACATAAATAACTCAGTGATCATCATTAGTTTGAGTGTTAACATGATCTGTTATAATATGAATTTGGGTGTGTTTGGGTGGATGTTTTGGTGTGTGTCGTCTGCTTTCTTCTGTTAGGGCAAGTTTGTGAAGAGCTGCTCCCGTCTGTGTCTGTTGATACTGACAGCAGTTCATTTTTACCCCAGCTTTAGACGTGAACCTTATTAAAGACTAAGCCTCAGACAGACGACTCAAAGAAAACACTGCCACCAGCACTTAACTTGCACTGAATGCCGGAGAGAGTTTAAGGTGGTGTGAACAGTGAACCTTTGTGTCAACTAGCAGATGTAGGTGTCTGTACATTCACTTTTTTATAAGGTACAATTGCAACAAAAGACACAATGGATGAAGTTGCTTGAAATTTTGTTCTTAATCCCTTATGTTGCATTTATAAGCAGCTTCTAAACATTAACTTAATGCTAATTATATACTGCATTTTGTTATAGCAGATGTAAGGACAGTTTAAGTGTTTATTAACTAATCTTAACTCTTTTTTTTTTTTTTTTTTTTGAAGCGTTATAAGTAATGCTAGTGTACAAAATAGCTAAGACAGTAAAAATAAAACTGTACACAACTGCTTAAAGTGGTTGTTTTAAAGATATCAATACTTGAAGCTGCAATGAGATCCTCTGGCAGTCTGTTCTACTAGCTCACAGCATAAAAAAACCGCTTCACCAAATAGTGTGAGTTTGTCAGTTTCTTAGTTTCTGGGTGGAAAGAATTTCTCTTGGAGCCCTGGCAAACAGTTTGGCACTGAAGTGAAAGTCCTGGATTTATATTAGCATTGATTGAGAGATGGGAATTGTATCTGTGTGTCAACACCAGGAGTGTAGGTTATGACACATTATTGATCTTTTCGTGCAGTATTAAAGTTTGCCTCCAGTTTCAAACGCAGATTAATATTCTGCTTATGGTGTCTGGAGGGGGATATGTAAATTCTCACCCTTGCTTAGGAAGCATTTGTCTTGTGTTTAAAGTAGCCAGATGTAAATTTGGCATTAGATCAGACTCACACAGCCTTTTAGGTGTCAGTTCTGAAAGTGAGGTTAACAACCAGCTTCAAGAAACTGTAAATACCACCTCCTTAGCATCAGCTGTGTCAATTTGTTTCTCAGCGGTCAGTGCTTTCTTAATATTGATCCACTAGCCTGCGCCAAATCAATTCTATAGCTGTACAGAGTGGAAATTAAGTAGTAGCAAACCGACAGAAATGTCAAAGTGAGCTGCTAGACACGGTTCCTTTGTAAGTCTAGAATTTGCCGGTCCTTTCATTGGAAACAAAGCTCACATCCAAAACAAATAGTCTCACTAAGGGACGTCTGAACAAACATTAGGTCTAGAAAAGTGTTTTAAAATGCCTTGGATTTATGATTAGGTTAATGTTTAATGTTGGGATTGTGAAAACAAATTGTGTCTAGTGTACATTTTTCCACTGAGGAGGGATTTAGTGGAGATGTGACAGACTAGATTTACTGATGACACATTTGTTTTGTTCATTTCCCTGCATGGAGATGTCATTAGTTAAACCCATCTGCTCTTTTGGCCTCTACACAGGGGATTAGGGGGATTTAATGCCCGCACTGACTGACTCTCTAACAGATTATTTACACATAAACCCCCTTTCTTATTCCCGGCTGACTGAAAATTCAATTTCTGGCATCATCCACATGTAAACCAAATAGTCTGACACAGTATGAGAAAAACCTGCTGCACACTGCTTTCTAAAGCTGCTAAAATTACAGTCAAGAGTTGGTGCAGCAGCTGATGGCCTCAGCATAATTTCCATTTGACTGTTTTGATTTATTGTTGTAAATTCATTGATTTGGTTTCATAAGAAGGACATACATATCCTCATATCAGTCATATTTGATTTACTTATTGAAGCGGTGTATGCGTTCATCACACACTGGTTCTGTTGCCTTTACTGTGCTGAGACACTGAAAAGATGGAAATTAACTAATTAAAAACGCCACTTTTATTGTAGTCCACACATCTGTTAATTAATACATCTGTCTGTTCGTCCCATTTATATAAATGCAATATCTCAGCGATGCCTTGAAGGAACTACTTCAAAAAATTTTCACTTGGGCTCCCGGATTTTCTGATTAGATTTTGGGGGTCAAGGTAACTAACCTCTTGGTTGTCAATTTTTGTGAACACTGTCAGAAGAATGCCTTGAGGTAATGCACAATTGGTACAACTAAGAGGACTCGATGATTAGACTGATTAGTTTCACAGGACCACTATGTGCTTCCATCTGTCCCTTCTGTTCATCTCATTCTTGCGAACACTGTATCAAAGGAAACGCCTGATGGAAATTCTACAAATTTAGCACAACTATCCACTTGAACCCAAGGATAAATTGATTTGATTTTGAAGGTCACAGGTCAGGGTCATTCAAATTCTTCCTATCCTCATCATTGGTATAGCTCAGAAACACCTGGAGGGAATTTTAATGCATCTCATAAAAACATGCATGAACTTATTAGAATGAGTCCAAGGTTAATGCTTCTCTTATTTTACTTGTTTGATTTTAAGTTTCATTCTAGTGTTAACATTCAGTCTCATAAAACATGAAACATTGTTCATCGCATCTTTCATCAGATGTCTTGTTTGTCCTATGAACAGCCAAAAACCAAAGACATCAAACTTACTTTCACAAAATTAACAAAAGCAGCAAATTATCCTGTTTAAGATGCATGAACAAGGTAGACTGGTTTGGGTTTTGTTCATTTTTATGGCTTTACATACAACTATTACACTCTTAAGACAAAACTGTTGTACTTGTTCAGTATTAACATTTTATAAAAGACATGGGCAAGTAAAGATTTATCAAAGCTGCATGTTTCTTTAATTTGACAAATCCTTTAAAGGATTTGTCACAGCAACACTCTGTCTCTCTGTCTGACTGTTTTAAAGCCCAGAACAAACATCGCCCAGTAGACAAAGCCAATGTGAATTTTTCAGCAGGTTAGGTTTGTATCAAAACATTATTTAACCCCTTTCTCTGAATGCTGTTACTTGCTGTTTTCTTTTAATATTTTCCTCTTGTTTTTCTTTCATTTTGTGTCAGACACCTGGCTGAGATTTACACGCTCTGTCTCCCTAAAGAACTGTTTTAAATCAGCCATCTGCTTTAGTCAAAGCTTACAAGCTTCATCTTCTTCTGATTCCCTCACCCTCACTCTGTATCTGAGCAGTCATTATTGCCCTCAGCTGCCAGTACTTTAGTGCTATGTAACAGCATAACAGCCCCCTCTTTTTGCCTTGACATCTGCATGCTTAGATTAGCAGGCTTCTCTGGCTGCGGTGATATCTTCAGTGATCATTAGGAAGTAATAATGGCAGTGAGAGTGAATAGCCTCTGCAAAGGGTGTGTGTGTCACTTTGTGTGTCCTGCCCCGTCCTCTCTCTTTTTTCCTACCCCCCATTTGAAGTCACTATGAGGCTGACTGGAAATCTGGGCCAAGGTGAGAGGAGGAGGCCAGATAGATGAGAGGAACAAATGAGTGTTTTCTCCTCCACTCCCTCCCCCTGCTGCTACTCTCACCCCCTTTCAGAACTGCTGTCACACTTTTTTCTTCCCTCCCCACCTCCTCCTATGTGCCCCCTGCCCCCCCCCCTGCCCCCCCCCCCCAATTTTCCCCACCTTTTCTCTCCTCACTCTCAGGGCTCCATTTTACATCAGTTGCAGCCAAGCAGGCAGCCATTGCCTCTTCTATGTCTTATCCTTCTTTTGAAAGCTTCTACACAGTCTTGCTCTTTTTTTTTTCTGATGATCTATTTATCCTGAATTCACAGTAGTGGTTCTCAGGAGATGGGAAGAAAATCTATTTTTTAACAGGGATGTTATCAGTTTGTGCAGTTCACACAGCATCCGTTCCCTCCCCTCCTCTTTGCTAAGATCAGGCTTTGTGCACTGCAGAGAAAGAGCCTACAGTAGTTTGTGGCAATAACAGATGACTGTGTGTGTGTGTGTGTGAGAGAGAGAGAGAGAGAGAGAGAGAGTGTGAGTGAGAGACTGTGTCTGAATATGTAACTTTTTTTGTCAGACGGTTAACCTCCCATGTGACATAATCATAATCTGGTTAAGCCGGACGGCCACAGTCAGCCTCAAGGCTGTTCTACATTATAAGGCCAAGGCTCTTTGGTTTCACTACGTATGGAGGCTGGCAGTATGATAAAGTGCAAATATTGCTTTGGCGGTTCAGGTTGTAGAGGTGGCCCATTGGGAACAATTGTGGTTCACTGGCTCTGATTGGCCTTCACAGTAGAGGTGAAACACCCTCGATAGGAACTTGCTGATTTTTATTTTCTTTTTCTTTTTTTAATTCCAATCTTTGTTAGTTTTAGGACATTTTATATGGTTGTTGTGATGTTGATTGTAAGTTGAGTTTCTGCATTTCTTTACAGAAAAAGGTAAACATTACACCTGTATTCATCACAAGTGGTTTTGTCTTGTAATGTAATTAAAGATAATAGTGTAGTATGCCTATAATCACGACTGATAAACACAGCTGAGATTCTTTATAGACCACCATGTTTGTTCTCTTTGAGACCTTGCTCAGCACCTCACTGTGAGACCTTGCTCAGTTTTTTGAGAACCAACATTTTGGTTCACCTTAACCACATTCATAATGACTTACCCTCAGTAGGAACATGTTTTCAGTATGAAAGCTCTTTAAAAGCCACTGTATAAAACCTGTTCAACACCAAATTGCTGAGGCAAAGGTTACGCAACTAGCAAATGAACATATTGGAGCACGTAAATGGTGAAGCGCCATATTTTCTTTTAAGAGTTGGTGGAGGTCAAAATCGGGCAGAAAAGAGGGCAAGAAGTAGTAAATTAGCAACTTTATCAACAGGTTAACAAAAGGGAGGAAAACAGAACAGTGTGAAATAAGTGCAGGAAACACAGCACATGTCAGAGGAGGTGGCCCATACAACCACTAAACTTACTGAGGCAGAAAAAGTGAGTGGACTAGTCACAGCTGTTGCAGTCTGTGTCACCACAACATGTACTCACATTCTTGGAGAGGTGCATGTCAGGCAGTGGCACAGAGGTCTGCATGGAGTCCACAGTTATGCAGAACCTACCCTTCAATGTACTGAGTTGCCCTTGAGCGAAACACTCTTGTAATGCAGGTGTTGTGGTTGTGTGGATCAGTAAAGTCCATGCAGTATAATTTTAAGGATGAATGATTACCTACGGTTGACAGAATTTTCAATCTATATGCCTGCCTTGTGTAAGTTTTCAGATTGTGCAGAAAGGCACGTGTTTCAATTATTCTTCATCTTGGCTTTTAAAGGCTTTGACATCACTTTATTGCCATTTTAATTTGAGTTGGCAGCTGCTGGATTGAATGCACTATCAAATTTAGTTGGAGCATCACCACATCTGCCTTCCTGTAGTTTATAAGAAAGAAATTCAACCTCACAGAATCCTGGGGAAAAAGTAGACTACATGTGCTTTAGGTTGAAAGGGCATACGGGGCATCCAGAAAGTATCCCAACACTTAACTTTGTCATATTTTGTTATGTTACAGCCTTATTTCAAAATGGATCAAACTCATTATTTTCCTCAAAATTCTACAAACAATACCCCATGATGACAACATGAAAAAATTTTGTTTGAAATCTTTCCAAATTTAAAAAAAATAAAAAATGAAATGTACGAATGGCCTTTGCCATGACACTCAAATTGAGCTCTGGTGCATTCTGTTTCCACTGGTCATCCTTCAGGTGTTTCTAGAAAGGGATTGGATTTTACCTGTGGGAAATTCAGTTGATTGGACATGATATGGAAAGCCATGCATCGACCCTCTGATCAAGGAAAGGGTACAGAAGAATCTCTGCAGCATTCAAGGTCCCATTGAGCACAGTGGCCTCCATCATCTGTAAATGGAAGAAGTTTGAAACCAGCTGGACTCTTCCTAGAGTGGGCCGACCGGCAAAACTGAGCGATCAAGAAAGAAAGGGCTTAGTCAGGGACGTGACCCGGTGAGAACCCAATGGTCAACCTGAAGGAGCTGCAGCGTTTCTCTGTGGAGAGAGGGTAACTGTCCAGGAGAACAACCATCTCTGCAGCACTCCACCAGTCCAGTCAGGCCAGTATGGTAGAGTGGCTAGACGGAAACCACTCCTCAGTAAAAGGCACAGGACAGCTCGCCTAAAAGACTCTCAGTCCATGAAAAACTGAATTCTGTGGTCTGATGAAATAAAGGTTAGACAATTGTGCATGCATGCCAAGTGTCATGTCTGGAGGAAACCAGGCACCGTTCACCACCTGGCCATTGCAATCCCTACAGTAAATCATGGAGGTGGCAGCATCTTGCTGTGCTGATGTTTTCAGCGGAAGGAACTAGGAGACTAGTCAGGATCAAGAGAAAGCTGAATGCAGCAATGTACAGAGACATCCTTGATGAAAACCTGTTTCTGGACCTCACACTGGGGCGACGGTTCATCTTTCAACAGGACAACAACCCGAAGCTCACAGCCAAGATAACAAGGGAGTGTACGGGACAACTCTGTGAATGTCCTTGAGCGGCCCAGCCAGAGCCAAGTCTTAAATCTGATTGAAACTCTTTGGAGAGATCTGAAAATGGCTGTGCACCGACGGTCCCCATCCAACCTCATGGAGCTTGAGAGGTACTGCAAGAAGAATGGGAACTAGGTGTGCCAAGCTTGTAGCATCATACTCAAAAGTATTAAGCAAAGGCGGTGAATACTTATGTACACGTGATATTTTCTATTTAAATTTTTGTTCATTTCTTATTTTGAATACATTTGCAAAGATTTTAAACTAACTTGTTTCACATTGTCATTATAGGGTATTGTTTGTAGAATTTTGAGGAAAATAATGAATTTGATCTGTTTAGGAATTTGCTGTAACAAAACAAAATGTGGAAAAAGTTAACTTCCTGTTTCTAGTTGGTTAATGTCAATGCCTGCTTTTGCCATTTAATGTTTCTCCTACATTTTTCACAGTGAGTTGCATTGTAGCTTCCAGTACATCTTTGTGCAGACTAGCAGACCTTTTTTACATTATTTCTTTTTATACCTTACGTAACAAACTGTGAAGCCAGGGAATATAGTAAACAAAACCAAGACTAATAATAAAATTGGTAATGTAAAAAAAAAAATAATAATAATTACACACAATTGTGGGCATGCATGAAAGTTAAACTCAACTGAAACTTTTTCGGTCTGTTTATGCTGTGATTACTTTATACATTTAAAACAGTAGAATATAATTCTGGCTGGCAGCCTGGTACAGTGCTAGTGAGAGATACTGTCCAAATCTGAGCAAAGCAGAGTGAGAAATTGCAAGTTTCAAGCATAGTGGTTAGAAATGGGACATGGACATTTCACCCATATACTTGTGCTCAATAGCAACTGATTTTTTGTCTGACAATCTCATCAAGCCTATAACTAATACAATACTTTGAGTTAGGCATAAGCCTTAAGCTTGAACTAAACCAGTTTTTCATTTTGGATATGTGAAATTAAAGTTATAACATAAACAATTGCCTAATAGAAATCTGAAACTGGAGTTTTTCCAATTAAGAAATGCCATTGCAGATACCCATTTTTTTATTGTGTTATATAAAATTGACATTGTGGATATCAGAAATTGAAAGCCCAATACACATGAATGCTAATGTGTATCATTCATTCCCGATACAGAATGACATTGTGGCTATCGGAAATGACAATTATATATATGATATAACATATGAAGAATGTCACTGTGGATATCTCAAATGTTCTTCACTAGAAAAAACTGAATTACAAATCTCCAACAGATACCCAGTCTAGCGATTCCATGTTAAATCTGCTTGGCATATTGTGTGTATTGATCACCACAATCTTAGCTTTCGCATTTCCTTATTTTACCTCGTAGTATGAAGACCTTTTCTGCAGGGCTGTAACAGGTTAAGAAATGAATCCAAATGACAAACATCCTGTAAGATCAAGCTGTTGGAGAAATTGTTTTTCTGTGAACCACAAAGACTTGAATCACTGTATTATTTTTAGCTGGGTACATATGAGAATAATACCTGACTTTTTAAGTGCATAAAAAGCTGTATCTTGATTAAGCGCTGCCCTTTTAGGTAATAAAAAGCAGCTATTAAAAATGTTCTGTTTGTGAGTTACAGTCCATCTCTCTATTCAGCTCTGAAAGATGCTTACACTTTTCCATCAAAATGTTTCCCTCTTTATGATTTTTTTCCCCGTTCTCCTCGGATTTATTTTGCACATGTAAACTGTGAAACATGCTGTCGATTGCAGTCAGACACCAGCCTGTAGAATAAGCACTTCTGAAAATGTTGTCGATGCTTGGTATGAAAAGCAGAAAGGTCTGGGATGGATGAAATATTTAAAGTTGGCATGATTTAACAATCATAATTTTGCTTGGACCTTGTTGGCAGTGCAACCCCACAATGGTAAAACTGAGCAGCTCATTCAGAGTTGAACTGTTGGATGTTGGCTACTTGCCAGGGTGTTTTGTAGAACAGAGAAGTCGTCTGATTTAGCGGTTTTCTTCCAATGGTTTGTGATTATAGGCATACTACACTATTATCTTTAATTATAGAAGTACATCATACGTCAAAACCACTCGTTGCCAGTCAGTGCTGCTAAGCACTTTCTTTAGTGCTGCTCCCTTAATTATATTTGTGTAGCAGCTGACAACATTATACTGAGTCTTACAAGCATAAAGCATATGACCTTGGGTAGGTTATTTAATGAAATTCAAAGTATAAAATTTGAGTGAAGCTGCTGGAGAAATTACCCTTTGGAGGTGCTGAGGTTCTTCATACTTTTGTGAGGACATAACCCAATTTTTGTGCACATTAACCACACAGTATAAAACCACAATGCCCTTTTCAATACTTAAGCTTTCGTACAGATTAAACATAATGTGTTGCTAATAGTCCAAAACCAAAAGATATTTTGTTAACAGTGACATAAAATGGTGAATAGCGGCGCTTTTTTCAAGTATGGGAGATGACAAACACTTCACAGAAGCAACCGAGGTAATCCACAGAACAAGCAGTCAGAGCTTTGAGCAGACTAGCTTCTCTCAATTTGTTTTCCAGCTGAGAACTACACAGAAAAATGTGATTGTAGGTTATTTGTCTCACTTCAGGTGCTGCGATGAATACATACTCTATTTGACTGGAGGGCTGTATAGTATACAGCCAGGTGTTCAAGGCAGTTACACACATCTTTGTATATTTTTTTATAGGTTTCTCCTCTGGCATTTGGGGGAAACCTCTAATTAGGTTCTGATAAACATCAGCTTCCTTTCTTAGGATTCTTATATACTTATTCAACATAATATAGTCCATAGCAGTTGTTTTTCTGTGATGTCAACATTATATTTGCATTTCCTTTCTAAGTTTATGTGCATTTAGGGCATATTGTCAGATTGACCCTCTCATTTTCAAGTCATTAGGTTGTCATTTAGGTCAATTGGGCTACAAAGATTCAATTTAATTATATCAATTTAAATCAATCTATGTCAAATGAGTTTGCTGCCCTTATGCACCCAGCATTCACCCCTTACATTGCTGCAGTACTCTTCAGGGATACACAAGAGATGAGTTAAGAGCTGAGACCTTTCTCTCTGCATTTCCCTCATAAACCTGTATAAAGTATGGTGGTTAAAGTAAGCTAAAAAAAAACACAGTCTGCCAGAGAAATTAGGCTACATGGTCTAGTGCTACAGATAACCGCTGATTTGGTCCAAATTCTCCACAAGCTGAAGGCATCAAGATAAGTGGTTTTTGAGAAAATAATGAAATGGTAAATTTCCATTGAGGAGAAACTGACTTCGTTAAGGGCCTGTATGGGGTATGTTGCTATGGAAACCAACCCCGTGCAGACAAACTCTTTGCTGGGATTAAAATCTATCTGCAAACGGTTCAGTTGATGAGTTTTTAATAAGTGAGTCTGCCAGATTATTGTGTAGACCCCGTTTAAAAGTAGCCACACACAGCAACCGAGCAAGGTGCTAAAGTTGATCCACTTCCGCTTGAACTCGATCTGACACGAGTTCATCATGTCAGTAGTGATAATGTACAGAGACTGGAGAAACAAAGTTAAGCAGCTTTTGCTTGTGCCTGTCAGTTAGGGCTCTGCAGAGTAGAACCTTTGCTGAGATTGTAGAAGTAATAAAAAGTCTGGCTCTCCTGAGTGATGTTTTATTTAAATTACAGACTTATTGTGGCAGTGTCATAAAAATAAATGCAATGAAAGTCTCAATGACAGGTGCGAACAGAATTAGTAACTTAAGAACAAGCAAAAATCCCTGTATTTTCTCATTATGCACTATGGTCCACAGTACACTAATTAAAAGTGTGAATATTTATATGTTAAGTGTCTTTAACCCAGTTTTCGAAGCCAGTCATTTTTCATGCAGTCCAATAAAAACAATTTTTCACTAGGCTGAGCAAGCGATGCCTTTGTGGCGATATATGTTTAAAGAGCCTGCGTGAATTCAGCTGGATAGAACGAAAATGGCATGTGAAAATAATTACTGACTTTTCTTCCAAACCCTGCGTTAAAATAATTCTTGTGCTCCATCAGTTTTAAGTTATGTTGAATTCTACTAGTAAAACTCAATATCAGTTTTTGGCTCTGTACAGCATACGACATCCTATGTTTTATTCCTGTTTTTGCATATGCAATGAAATTGTTATAAATCACACTGACACACTGAGTTTTTTAAACTTGAATGTTTGTGCCTTCAAACTTGATTTTCTATTTCTTTAAGGCAACTGAAGCACTGTAATATACACAAGGTTCATTTTGTTTTTTTAGTTCATTACCATGACAATGAAGCCATTGACTTGCAAACAGCCAGTGACTGGTTGACAAAACAGAGTGCAAGCCAGCTTTTCTACTGTGCAACTGAGTGAAACATTACAGCACTGTAGCTCATTGATCTCATTTCCATGATAATAGGAAATAAGTTATACGAGCATTATTTATTGGATTGTTTTTTTTTTTTTTTTACTTATGCCTTTCCATTTTTCATCAGTGTTTCACAGCTTTATCTAATGTTGTCATAATCCCACTTTTATAGTGCATATTTTCAGTTAGTAGATCCAGTGGGAAGTGTTAACACTCTGTGTTACTCACAGAGATACGACCACTGTCAAGTACTGACTATAGAGGCAGAAATGGCCCACAAGTTGGTTTTATTGAAATGAATGTATGAGCAACAATTGTTCTTTATAGTAATTGCTTTTTCTGTCTTATTATTGGTGAATCCTTGCATGTTTCTATCTCAAAGGCTACAGTGTTATAGCCCACAGTGTTGGAAACAGACTTACCACACTCGGGTCTCTGGAGATAATGGCCAATTATAGCAGATGCAGTACAGGCTATAGTTGCCTGAAGTATTGGTCAGTAGGGACCAACAGCAAGAATGTGTATATTTGGCTGAATGAGTATGGGTTAGCTGAGTTTCCAGAAAAATATTTGCTACTGCTGCATCTTTTTCCAAGAAATATACTTGGACACTATAAGACAGATGAAAAGGATCAGTTTGTAATCAGCTGTTACACTGCAATGCTTTAATATTTTAAACATTTAAAGGTGAAGTTTTAACGAAAAAGCAAGTGCAGTCAGCATGAGACATCAGCTTTATTTTGTGTTTGTAGCTGCAAATCTACCTTTTTATTGTTGACTTATTTCCTATGTAT
The DNA here is from genome assembly GCF_033026475.1 of Channa argus. Lineage (NCBI taxonomy): Eukaryota > Metazoa > Chordata > Actinopteri > Anabantiformes > Channidae > Channa > Channa argus. Next base: position 15,695,971 of record NC_090212.1, read on the forward strand.
GTCACGTCCCCCATGCTGAGACACTTCTCCGCTGTACATGAAGGTTGTAACAGTGTTGAGCCCTGTAGCTACTGGCACCTTTCTTGCTGAAGTGTCACCGTGACAAGCGACACTGAATTATTACAGCATCACTTTATTGAGACTGACCCTGCATCTCATCTTTCTGTATATGGGGGAAGCGAAAAGAAAGAGAGATTTCTTTTGAATATCAACTAAATAATTAGGTAATGAGCTGTAATGGTTTCTGCAGTACCTTTATTAATTGGTATGTTATCTAATGTGAAACGGCATAGAATTATTTCATAAAGATCATTTGAATGCTGATGCTATGCTATTTTCAGCCCTAAAAATCTCTTTCACAGTTGAAGGATGTTAAGTGACAATGAGAGACATTTGCTTCTGTGAGAGGTGCTTTATAAAACCTGATTTATGGCTTTCTGTCAAGGTGTGTTGCCTGACTCACTATAAAGTCTTCTGGCACTGGAATAGATTTATTATTCTGAATAGGATTTCGCTCGTTGATTGTTGTAGCACCACTGCTTCACCACCTGCCTGCATCATACATTATCTTGTCAGGCCAAGCATTTGTTTTGTTTTTTTTAATTGTAAAGGACTAGATACTTTGCAGTTAATGGACAGTGTAATCACTGAAAGATTAGTCTTTTTTATATATATTGCTTCGTTTTTACTACCAATAAAGTATGCTTAATGAAACTTGGTAGACTTTTGTGCTGTGATTTATAGTACTGTTTTGCCGCTTACCTCAAAACCATCATGGCAGAAAATAAAACATCAGCTGCATTGGTAACTTTCCAGAGAGTTGTATAATCCTGTCTGTGCCCTGTTTTGGTGTCTAATTACCTTTTAAACACAAACACGTTATCCCAACTCAACTTGCCAGACAATATTTTCACCGTCTCACTAGGGCATAAAACAACACAGCTCCTTGTGTTGTTTCAACACAGAGCAAATGTCTGTGCGAATACAGTCTGAAGGTGCTGATCTAATCTAAACTGAAAATTCCATGTGCATTCATGTGTTTTTGTTTGAACTTTTATCCATCTTTCTTCACGGATTGTGATACAGTACCATTTTTAATGTACATTTGGAGGTGAACACCTACCTTTACATCAGTACAAATATGTTACACAGAGAGAAACTTTGAGCAGTGCTGGATGTCTCTTGTTAGTCTGTTGAGTCACATTTCATGGAGCCCTTATTGGATCTGAAAGTCGTCCCGTTATGTTCTGTTCTGCTCTCCCACCCTCAACGTGGTCCCTCCTGTCTCTGCTCAGCCAATCAAATGTGCCATCACCGCCGGGCTTATGACCCACGCCAGTTGCCATAGCAACGCCGGCTTGCCTCCTAGAGAACATGTCATGCATGTTAAGTGGTTCTCAGATGTTCACTCGTTGTCTCTCACACTTTTTTTTTTTTTAAAGTAGACACACACTCACATAAATACAGACACATGGACGATGAAGTGACTCGACAGACCACAGAGAGTTTACATGAGGATTTATTTTAGCATCTCTGAGGCAGCACTTGTAACTACATCTTCTAACCTCTGCTCTGATTTGTTTGTGTGTTTAAGCTGTGACTGCTGTTACATGCTGAATATTTCACCACTAAATGTATTTCTTACCACGTGTAAGAAAAAGTGCTAAAGTTTTCGTGCCTAGAATGCGTATGTATACATAGCTGGCACAAAGATGTGTCTTTTACTAATCTAGTAACATATAAAGCAATATTACAATGTGATATTGTGAAAATTGTGCCTTATTTTAATAGTTCTCGCACATCTAGCACTCATTGTGTATGTTTGGCAATAACAGGCAAAAGGATTTGTAGTTGTAAGATTTGGACATTATTACTACAAATGTGTTAACAGAAAAATGACTCATTACAGATGTACAGCACATAAAAGACAAGAAAGGAGAAGTAGAAAGAGAAAAGGAACTAAACCAGTGTTGGAGAATGATGAAATCCAATCGGAGTTAAAATTAGGGAATACTGCTTGTAACCATATCAAACCCCCTATACGAAGCATTTAAGGGGGGAATTACCCCCATTTTGCAAGATAAATTTCAGCATGCCTACCCAGTGCCTTCAGTGAGCTTCGAGTCTATAAGCCTCTAATAAGAATTTTTTTATTGCCTCATTTGACAAACCTATTTCAAAGCCAAACAACAAACAACCTACTAGCAGCATATAATTAAACTTCATTTTGACTTTTTATATGATTAGTAAGATGTAATGTTCCCAATATACCAGATAAGGTTTATTCGCATCGGCCTTTTTTATTCTGAGTTTGGGTTTGGGTTATTTTAGGTGAAGTTTATTAAAACTTACCGGGGCGCAGGCAGCCAGGATCCTGGTTGGCACCTTCTGAGGACAAATGTACACATGGTTCGTCTGTCACACCACTTGCAGTGTCATGGCAAATGTTTTAAAATGCTTGAACTAGAGAATTTGCCCGTCAACAGGCCATCTACAGCCCTGTTCCCACAATCAAACTTCGTTGCAGACAGGGGGTGTATTTGTGACTGGGCGAACAAATCTGATTTGGTGAAACAGCACAAGACATTAATTCTGTCCTGTGCAATTTAAATGGTTAATTTTCTTAATTCATGCACTGTTTTGTGTTGTGTTTTAATTTATGTAGAATATGAATGTGTTGGGGGGAAAAATATGTATTGAAGAACGTGGCCACCTTTGTGAAATGTTAACTTTCCTTGTGACGTCTTAGAGAGATGCTTTCGCACAAGCACTGACACTTGTCACCTATAGCTTTTCACTTGATCAACTGTCCTTTTGAACAAAATTAAAAAGACACAAATATTGTAGTCAGAAACCTGAGGTAGCTAACAATTGTCTGTAGAATTAGATAAACTACTGGTAAAATGAAATGTATATTAATTAAATGAGTAGAAATGAGAAAACTTTGCTGGTTTATTGGCTTTGGCTATAATGCTACAAATATTTTCTTTCATCATCTTTTGTAAATGTAAAAAAATCCTTTGGATTTTGGACTAGTTACACAAAACAAGACATTGTAACATTTCCTCTTGAACTGGATTACCACGTTTTTCATATGAGATAATACAGTAAAGTTGGCCCTGCTCTTGTGTGAAACAGTAACATTATCACCCTCTGTGAGGCAGTAAAGAATTTTACTGACATTGATATATTCACAATTCAAAACACCACAGTCCACCAAAGTGCTCTGTACTGAGCAGACAGAAAACTGGCTCTGCATCCATAATTCATTGTTCTGCTTTGGCATAACAGCTTGTTGCTATTTTAAATTGGATTGTTTTTTTTTAATAGGAGAGAGAATAAATGGAATTTAATGACAAAAAAGCAAGAGAGATGTAAAGTCAGTGCAGTTGGCAGTTTCTATCCTATCCTATAAAATTGAAGTATAGTTCAAGAACTCACTGCAAATTATTCATAGCCTCCTGTTGAAGGTGTTTGTGTGTGTGTGTGTGTGTGTGTGTGTGTGTGTGTGAGAGAGAGAGAGATATTTACAGTGTGAGAAAAGCATAGAAAGTGCCAGTGCGCTGAGAAAATGAGGAAAGCAGATGTACTTTAAAGATTATTTAGTTTTTGGTCGATAATTAGGACGCATGTGCACACACACACTTTTTCTATTCCTCTCTGTGTACCTCTGGCCTGAGAATGAAATGAGAAGATAATTGATTCAAATGAAGTTGGCTCAGTTTCCCTAGTTGAGAAATAATGTGGTGGAGGTGTTATCTTCAGCAGCTGGTGGGGCAGTGGTAAAATTACATAAGAGCCATTCTGCTTTCTCTTTTGTTTTACGCTCTGTCAGACATCTGGATTAATCTGGATACTTTGCCACAGTTTGTAATTGCTCATTATTAATCACTTATAAACGAGTGCTGATTACCAGTCTCAAGTGTCTGTGACTGGCGGAACAACCTCCTTTCACTGTGCAAACGGTGTCTACATCCTAATTAATTTAAACTACAGCTGCCTCTTTGAAATTTGTGGAGTGTTTTAGTGGGATTGATGTGCAAATTAAATTCACTCCGTAATGAGACAAAACTAATTGAGGTGATAATTTATTAGCATCTATGGTCATTGTCCCAACAGATTTATCATCATTCTGTTCCTATTTCACAGAACAGGTAGAATGTACAGTTAGAACTTTTTCCTCATTTTTCTCAGGTTTTCTTGTCAGAGTGTCTGATTTAATAGGTGTCCCTGTCTCTACTTACTGGCTTTTTGAGTTAATACTAGCC